>NC_061514.1:124913237-125028546 GCF_022539505.1 Lolium rigidum
TTTTCTCCAGTTTGTCATTCAGCTCCGCCAGGTCGCGGGCATGCTTCTCGGAGAGCTCTTTCCTCGCCTCAGTCTCCTTACTAGAGGATTCTCGAATAAAGGTTTTGAGGGACTCGTTCTCCGCCTCAAGCACCTTGACCTTGGCGGAAAGCTCGTCGAACGAGGAGTGCCTGGCAGTTTCTTCGAAGGCGAGAAAGTTGCACATATTATGCATCCCGAACAACTATGTCAGCACAAAAAGTGAAGACCCGGATCTCGTACCTTGAAGGCGGGTCTCAAGCAGCTGGATATCTTTTTGCTATTTTCCGCGTCGTCGGCGCAGCCCCTCAATTTCCGCGATTTGTTCCAGCACATGCACGCGAAGATCTTCGTGCAGCTTCCGCGTGGTCTGCGAAGCAGCAGAGAGTTAGTCGGATATTAAAATCTGGGGGGCTGGCGAAGATTTCAAAGTCTTGGGATACAAATTTCCAATTTCCGTCTAAACAGTACATTTTGGAAAAGCATCGGCTAATACATGTTACGCGGAACTATATCACCCAATGCTTGGGGGCTAGTATTACCTGCCGCACTTCCTTGTGCTTGGCGAAAAAATCCTTTAGGCTGTCCTCCAGGTCGGCAAGATAACGCACCTCCTCGTCCGGTTTTCCCCATACCTTGTTCAGCATGGTGGAAACTTCCGCGTGACGTTGTGCAAGGGTAAGCTTTTGGAGGGACGGAGTTGGTTGGAGGTTGACGCGGGTCGCGTTGGTAACTTGGAGGAGCTTAGCCTTTTGCTCCTGTTCTTCCCCAGTGGGCCCCGCGAAAGCGGAGCTTGGCTGATCTGGCGGAGGAACGGGTGAGGAGGTCCCCTTGGAGGAGTCGCCATGGTAAGTGGGATCTTCAGGAAGGTCATCAAGGTTGATGACGTCTTTCGGATCCGGCTTGGAGGCGGATGGAGCCTTGGGCGGAACTTCAACCTCAGGAGTAATAGGAAAAGAAGCCGGAGATGGCCTGGCTCTCTTCTTGAGGACCCTTGGGGCCTTGGGGGGCTGGCTTCCGGAGCTTCAGGAAAAACATAAAAGTATAAGAGCGAGCGTTAAACCGGAACTTGGGTCTCGGAAGTAGACGCTTACCCGGAAGGCTTGAAGAAATGCTGGATGGCAGGTTGCCCTTTGTTGCTGGTATTAATCAGCGAGAGGCGCTTCTTTTCCGCCTCCGCTTTCCGGGTAGCCGCAATGCTGAGCACTTCGCGGGTGCGTTTCGCATGAGGGCTGGAAGGAGCAGGTTTCTTCCTCTTAGCGGGGCAGGAAGCCTCAAGAGCTTCCGTCTCCGATGCGGCTTCCGGATCCGCGTTACCGGTGGATGGGACTCGGAGGAGAGTTCCGAGTACATTTTCCTCAAGCGCCTCGAGCTAATGCAAAGTTAAACACAGACAAAAAAGTTTGAAGAAACAACAATAGACCAAAGTCAAGACGACGTACCGCGGTTCCGGATCCATTCGTGTGGATGTCTTTGTTGCATACGTGAACATGGAGATCACGTGAGATCTTGATGAGGACCCGGATCCTCTTGTCGATGGCGTCGGCGGAGAGATTGTCTTTGGTGGCGCGCATTGGATCGTCGCGCCCTGTGTATTCAAACATCAGGCAGTCCCTATTTTGCAGCGGCTGGATCCGCTTGGTGAACCAGGAAAGGGTTAAATCCTTCCCCGTCAGCCCCTCCTCCGTGAGCTTGCAGATCCGCCTAACAGCGCGGGTCAGTTGAGGCGAGTCGGAGAAGTGGGGGCAGTGCGTCCATGACGGAAGCTCGGTGGCGGGGCAATTCTTGAAAGGTGGAAGTTTCTTTTCGCTCGCGGGGTCGGAGACGTCCTTCAGATAGAAGAAACCCCCGGACCAGTACCTCGCGGATTCGTGGCGGTCGGTGGGGGGGTAGACGCGGCCCGGGCGGAGTATAAAGGTGATGGATCCGCATGTAGCGAGTTCGGCGGATTGCCGGATCCTCTCTTTCTTGACAGTGAAAAAGTATTGGAACAGAGGGATCTCGGGGGTTACCCGGAGATGGCCTTCGCAGAGGGTGACGTGGTTGCTGATGGCAAGCACGCTGTTCGGACATATATTGTGGGGTTGGAGTCCATACGTCTTCATAATCTCCAGGAAGAATTCCGAAGGCGGAAATGAAAATCCGCGCTCCACCAGTGCCTTCGTCAGCACCATCTCGTCGTCCCTCGGAGCCGGAGCTAGTTCATTTGGAACTGACCTCCAGCTTCCGGGTTGCAGGAAGCCCTCCGCCTCGAGGTTCTTCAGCTCCATCTCGGTGGTGGTACAGGGCCACCATTTTCCTTTAGCTTCAGAATCTCGCTTGCGAGCTTTCGACTTCTTTGTGACCTCTTCCGCCTGGTGTTCCGTTTGACCCGCCCCGGAGGCTTTCTCCGGGTGAGCAGAGGTCCCCTCAGCCTCCTTGCCGGAATCTTTTGAAGGATCCAGCCTGACTGGAACGAAGGGAGGAGGGGCGGAGGAGATTGGAGTCGCCATGATTGGTTCCGAGGTCGGAGGCGGAGTCGTTGAAGACATCTGAAGAAAAAGGGTTTGGCGGAAACTTTCTTTAGTCGGATCCCACATCGTCTTCCCCAGGTTCACCCCTACCAACTACGGCGCGAAGATGAAGCTCGAAGACTTACCGTAATGGCGTATGCGGTGGTCGGAGCTGCCGGCGACGAGTTTTCCGCGCGGCGGCTCGCCGGAGTTAAGAACACGAAGAACACTGCGGCGGTGGGCTCGCTCCGGTGATGCTCCGGTGACTATTCCAACAGGTTCCGGCACGGCGGAGGAAGAGCTCACGGGCGGCGCTCGGCAGAGAGGTGAGAAGGGCGGTGAATGAGGGTAAGGGCCTCGACGGCGGATATTTATAGGCTGAAGGGATAAGATTCGTGCTCCGCATCCTGTGGTCGGAACGCAAGCGTCGCGCCGTTGGATGCGTGACACGTGTCCCAAACCCTAACAGTAAAAATGGCCAGAGATAAGTTACCGCAGAAATCGCGCGAAAATGGTGCCAGAATTGGCGGAACCGTTTGAGTCTTTTAAAGATTCCGGGTAATCGCGTGAAGATGAAAGGTTCTCATTCGCAAGCAGGGAACTAACCCGGAAACGTGTCCAGTACCGTCGATGGATGAAGTCCCGCAGGATGGGGGCATTTTCCGACTAAAAGTTGGGAAAAGAAGGAAATGCGAAGTTGGAGCTCTTCAAGTTTCTCCGCGTTACCAACGTTTGCCGGAGATCATGTTGGACCAGCAAGGCGGAAACTGCATGTGAAACTCGGAGAACTCTGGGGGCTACTGTTGTGGGTATACTTCATGGGTGTACCATCGACGGTGCCTAGATCCGGCAAGCCTCGGGTGGCCCACAGACGGTGATGAGGCATGTGGCCCATCGGGCGGCCCAGTTGCTGTTGATCATGAAGGAAGAAGTCCGGCCCAGGATCAGTAAGCCGGATCCGTACCGACATTAGGAGGAACCCGGATCCGTGGAGGCCCATGAGGGATCCGGATCTGGTACGACGTATATGGAAGGCGGATCCGTGACGTGCACGGCAAGATATAGTACCGTAGTTAGGCTATCTGTAATCCGGCTAGGACTCTCCATGTAAACCCTAGATCTGTGCGCCTTTATAAGCCGGATCCCGGGAGCCCTAGAGGAACGACCACAACTCATTGTAACAACGCGAAAGCGCCCAGATAATTCCAGACAAGCAGCAGTAGGCCCTATCATCGTGCAGGTGTTCCGAAGCTGGGTAAATCGCGTACCACCGTCCCGTGTGCACTCCGCCCTATGGCCCCTACTTCTTCTCCCCCTCGTGAGGATCCCTCCTCCGAGGTACCGTCGATTAGGCAACGACAAAGGAGATAATTGTTACGGTAAAATAAGAATTTATTCACGGGGACGAGAACCTGCATTTGGATGAAGTGAAGCAAAAAGAAACAAATTCTTTCATCAAAGATAACATCATGTGGTATATAGACATGTCCCGAAGATACGTCAAGACATTTTAATCCTTTATGAAGAGGGTTATAGCCTAAAAGGGCACACCATTTTGTGTGATAAACAAGTTTGCGTTTTTATAGAGACGAAGATTTGGCCAACTGACACAACTAAAAACTCTAAGGGCATGTTTGATTCGCAGGATTTCACAAACGTAGGAATAGGAAAACACGGGAATATGATAGGAATGTATGTGTAATCCCATAGGGTTGTAAAAGCACATAAATTTTCTAAAGTGGTTCTTTGATTTGCAGGAATTGGAAGAACACATGGAACCTTAAAACCATAATTAAATCATGATTAAAATAATTGTAAAGGAAAGATTAGGTCATTATCATGCAACTTATGTCCTTTGCCTCGTTCTTTGTGCATAGGAATGTAAAATATAGGTTTGAGTGGATTGTAGAATTCCTTTGATTTCCCTATGAAACCTAACCAAAGTATAAAAAAATGATGCACTTTTCCAATGCTACATTCCTTTTAATCAAATAGATGAATAGTGCCACCAAAGGAAAATTTCCTATTGCTGTGATTTTCCTACAACATTCATATGAATCAAATAGGTCCTAAGAATTATAGTTGGGGTTGACAACATTTTTCAGTGGGAGTATCAAAGTTTACACTTTGGAAGGGAGAAAATTGATGAGAAAAGTGGCGGTGACAAAAGCTTCATCCCAAACTTCAATGGCAGTGATGCATTAGCAAGTAGAGCAAGGCCGACTTAAACAATATGGCGGTGTTTGCACTCAGTTAATATATTTTTTGGTGAGAATGTAGACATGAGATATGATGGGTAGTACCCACTTTTTATAAGAATAAAAAAGAATTGGTTTTTTCATATTCACCATCCCAATCAGTTTGCATGGTAACAATTTTGCAACCAACTTCTCGTTCAACAAGTTGCTAGAAATCAAAAAAGCCTTGATAAACATCACATCACTTATTGAGAAAATATATCCAACTGAATTTACTATAATCATTGATGAAGCTTACACATTATAAGTGTTTTCCAATATAAGAAGAAGTTGGACCCCATACATCGGAAAACCTATTTCAAAACAAATAGTAGAAACATTTGTGGAAATAGGATAGGGAAATTGATGACTCTTAGCCTATTGACAAGTATCACATACGTAAGGATTTATTTCTGTAAAATGTGATTTTTTTTCCTAAGAACTTGTTGAACAAAAAAAGATGATTGATGCCCTAGATGACAATGCCATGTAGATATGAAGTAGGCTTGATCGTGATGAAAGAATGCTTGCCAAACATGTCAAGAAAAATACGAGATGATTGAAACCACCATGATATGGACATCTAAACATTATTTTCTTTGTGGCCTTATCCTTAATCAAGAACAACAATGTGTGAAGTTTCTAAAAAAAAGCATTACTATCAAGGGAAATTTTATGCATAGACATTAATTTTTCAGAAGCACTAGGCACATGCAATTTCCAAGATGAATGAAACTATGAGGGGTGTTCAATACTAAATGACCAACATTTGTAATTTTCATACCTTTAGCACCACTAGCATGGTGCTCGATCTCGCCCCTTGTAAGTGACACATATTGCCAACTTGTTTAATTCTCTTGTGTTGTGTTTTGTAACTCTTGTGTCTCTGTATCAATTACATAGGCTCATGTATCTTCAGTGTCATCATAATCATCATCATGATCACCGTAGCGCCATCAAAATTCGTTTGCAGGATGACGTTCCTTCTTACAAATTTAACAAAAAAAAACGCATCTTGCCATGGATAATGAGTACACCCACGTCAAAGGCCACAACACCCTTTGGATGGAGGGCAACACTGATCATCACAATAGCCATAGTACTGCCCATCACATCTTTGCTAGTCATTGCGACCACGTTGATCATCTCTGCCACACGAATCATCTTGGCCAGACGATTTCTATTGTTTCTTGCCTTGACCACCACCATGTGAATAGTTCCAATGGTAATTGGAAAGGTTGTCCAATGAATAGAACATGCCCATGTTTTTTTCCAGATGCAGATACCATCTGCTGGTGTAGATCAGACGACATTAATTGCAAGCACATGTCACTAGGGAGGTACTGGGTACGACATTTATAGAAGGGTCAAGGGGGTTGTATTCATCATCTAGACCATTGAGGATATAGTCTTTGAGCTCATCGTCGCCAACCTTCTTTACCGCGGCAGGAAGTTCAGAGGCAAATCCCTAATCTTCGAGATGAATAGGGCGGCTGTAAAATCATTATTTTTGTGTTTGCAAGGGCATAACGCATTGTGGAAACCCGGGCCTTGAATTGTGTCGAGTAGAGGTCATTGAGGGCGCTCCACACATCAGTGGCATGCTTTAGTCCAAAGACCTAATTAGCGAGAACATCTGCAGTCAGGGAATTAACAAGGTATCCCATGACATGCTGATCCACGCATCATAGACAGGATCCAACTGATACGCGTGAAGCACACGTCCGTTGGGAACCCCAAGTGGAAGGTGTGATGCGTATAGCAGCAAGTTTCCCTTAGTAAGAAACCAAGGCTTGTCGAACCAGTAGGAGTCAAGGATCACGTGAAGGTCGTTGGTGACGGAGTGTAGTGCGGCGCAACACCAGGGATTCCGGCGCCAACGTGGAACCTGCACAACACAATCAAAGTACTTTGCCCCAACGTAATAGTGAGGTTGTCAATCTCACCGGCTTGCTGTAAACAAAGGATTAAATGTATAGTGTGGAAGATGATGTTTGTTTGCAAAGAACAGTAAAGAACAAGTATTACAGTAGATTGTATTTCAGATGTAAAGAATGGACCGGGGTCCACAGTTCACTAGTGGTGTCTCTCCGATAAGAAATAGCATGTTGGGTGAACAAATTACAGTTGGGCAATTGACAAATAGAGAGGGCATAACAATGCACATACATATCACGATGACTACTATGAGATTTAATCGGGGCATTACGACAAAGTACATAGACCGCTATCCAGCATGCATCTATGCCTAAAAAGTCCACCTTCGAGGTTAGCATCCGCACCCCTTCCAGTATTAAGTTGCAAACAACGGACAATTGCATTAAGTATGGTGCGTAATGTAATCAACACAAATATCCCTAGACAAAGCATTGATGTTTTATCCCTAGTGGCAACAAGCACATCCACAACCTTAGAACTTTCCGTCACTCGTCCCAGATTCAATGGAGGCATGAACCCACTATCGAGCATAAATACTCCCTCTTGGAGTTACAAGTATCAACTTGGCCAGAGCCTCTACTAGCAACGGAGAGCATGAAAGAACATAAACAACACATATATGATAGATTGATAATCAACTTGACATAGTATTCCATATTCATCGGATCCCAACAAACACAACATGTAGCATTACAAATAGATGATCTTGATCATGATAGGCAGCTCACAAGATCTAACATGATAGCACAATGAGGAGAAGACAACCATCTAGCTACTGATATGTACCCATAGTCCAGGGGTGAACTACTCACACATCAATCCGGAGGCGATCATGGTGATGAAGAGTCCTCCGGGAGATGATTTCCCTCTCCGACAGGGTGCCGGAGGCGATCTCCTGAATCCCCCGAGATGGGATTGGCGGCGGCGGCGTCTCTGAAAGGTTTTCTGTATCGTGGCTCTTGGTATTGGGGTTTTCGCGACGAAGGCTATAAGTAGGCGGAAGGGCGGAGTCGGAGGGCTGACGAGGGGCCCACACCATAGGGCGGCGTGGGCCCCCCTCTGGCCGCGCGGCCCTATGGTGGCGGCGCCTCGTCGCCCCACTTCGTAACCCTTTCTGTCTTTTGGAAGCTCCGTGTAAAAATAAGACCCTGGGCGTTGATTTCGTCCAATTCCGAGAATATTTCCTTTGTAGGATTTCTGAAACCAAAAACAGCAGAAAACAAGAATCGGCTCTTCGGCATCTCGTCAATAGGTTAGTGCCGGAAAATGCATAATAATGACATAAAGTGTGTATAAAACATGTGAGTATCATCATAAAAGTAGCATGGAACATAAGAAATTATAGATACGTTTGAGACGTATCAAGCATCCCCAAGCTTAGTTCCTACTCGCCCTCGAGTAGGTAAACGATAACAAGGATAATTTCTAAAGTGACATGCTATCATAATCTTGATCAATACTATTGTAAAGCATATGAGATGAATGCAGTGATTCGAAGCAATGGTAAATATAATGAATAAACAACTGAATCATATAGCAAAGACTTTTCATGAAAATAGTACTTTCAAGACAAGCATCAATAAGACTTGCATAAGAGTTAACTCATAAAGCAATAGATTCTTAGTAGAAAGCTTTGAAGCAACACAAAGGAAGATATAAGTTTCAGCAGTTGCTTTCAACTTCAACATGTATATCTCATGGATAATTGTCAACACAAAGTAATATAACAAGTGCAACAGGTAAACATGTAAGAATCAATGCACACAGTTGACACAAGTGTTTGCTTCTAAGATAGAAGGGAGTAGGTAAACTGACTCAACATAAAGTAAAAGATAGGCCCTTCGTAGAGGGAAGCATGGATTACTATTTTTGTGCTAGAGCTTTTCATTTTGAAAACATAGAAACAATTTTGTCAACGGTAGTAATAAATCATATGTGTTATGTATAAGACATCCTATAAGTTGCAAGTCTCATGCATAGATTACCAATAGTGCTCGCACCTTGTCCTAATTAGCTTGGATTTACATGGATTATCATTGCATAACATATGTTTCAACCAAGTGTCACAAAGGGGTACCTCTATGCCGCCTGTACAAAGGTCTAAGGAGAAAGATCGCATTTGATTTCTCGTTTTTGATTATTCTCAACTTAGACATCCATATCGGGACAACATAAACAACAGGTAATGGACTCCTCTTTAATGCATAAGCATTCAACAACGTATAATTTTCTCATAAGATATTGAGGATTGATGTCCAAACTGAAACTTCCACCATGATTCATGGCTTTAGTTAGCGGCCCAATGTTCTTCTCTAACAATATGCATACTCAAACCGTTTGATCATGATAAATCACCCTTACTTCAGACAAGACGAACATGCATAGCAACTCACATGATATTCAACAAAGGTGTAATAGTTGGTGGCATCCCCAGAAACATGGTTACCGCTCAACAAGCAACTTATAAGAAATAAGATACATAAGCTACATATTCTTTACCACAATAGTTTTTAAGGCTATTTTCCCATGAGCTATATATTGTAAAGACAAAGAATAGAATTTTAAAGGTAGCACTCAAGTAATTTACTTTGGAATGGCAGAGAAATACCATGTAGTAGGTAGGTATGGTGGACACAAATGGCATAGTTTTTGGCTCAAGGATTTGGATGCACGAGAAGAAATCCCTCTCAATACAAGGCTTAGGATAGCAAGGTTGTTTGAAGCAAACTCAAGTATAAACCGGTACAGCAAAACTTACATAAGAACATATTGCAAGCATTATAAGACTCTACGCTGTCTCCTTGTTGTTCAAACACCTTAACCGGAAAATATCTAGACTCTAGAGAGACCAATCATGCAAACCAAATTTTAACAAGCTCTATGTAGTTCTTCATTAATAGGTGCAAAGTACATGATGCAAGAGCTTAAACATGATCTATATGAGCACAACAATTGCCAAGTATCAAATTATTCAAGACATTATACCAATTACCACATGAAGCATTTTCTGTTTCCAACCATAATAATGATGAACGAAGCAGTTTCATCCTTCGCCATGAACATTAAAAAGTAAAGCTAAGAACACATGTGTTCATATGCAACAGCGGAGCGTGTGTCTCTCCCAAACAAAGAATGCTAGGATCCAATTTTATTCAAACAAAAACAAAAACATACAGACGCTCCAAGTAAAGCACATAAGATGTGACGGAATAAAAATATAGTTTCACTAGAGGTGACCTGATAAGTTGTCGATGAAGAAGGGATGCCTTGGGCATCCCCAAGCTTAGATGCTTGAGTCTTCTTGAAATATGCAGGGATGAACCACGGGGGCATCCCCAAGCTTAGACTTTTCACTCTTCTTGATCATATTGTATCATCCTCCTCTCTTGACCCTTGAAAACTTCCTCCACACCAGACTCAAAACAAACTCATTAGAGGGTTAGTGCATAATCAAAAATTTACATATTCAAAGGTGACATGATCATTCTTAACACTTCTGGACAGTGCACAAAGCTACTGAAAGTTAATGGAACAAAGAAATCCATTAAACATAGCAAAACAGGCAATGCGAAATAAAAGGCAGAATCTATCAAAACAGAACAGTCCGTAAAGACGAAGTTTTCTGGGGCACTTAACTTGCTCAGATGAAAATGCTCAAATTGAATTAAAGTTGCGTACATATCTGAGGATCACGCACGTAAATTGGCAGATTTTTCTGAGTTACCTACAGATAGGGCTGCTAAATTTCGTGACATCAAGAAATCTGTTTCTGCGCAGTAATCCAAATCTAGTATCAACCCTACTATCAAAGACTTTACTTGGCACAACAATGCAAAAAATAAAGATAAGGAGAGGTTGCTACAGTAGTAACAACTTCCAAGACTCAAATATAAAACAAAAGTGCAGAAGTAAAATAATGGGTTGTCTCCCATAAGCGCTTTTCTTTAACGCCTTTTAGCTAGGCGCAGAAAGTGTGAATCAAGTATTATCAAGAGATGAAGCATCAACATAATAATTTGTTCTAATAATAGAATCATAAGGTAACTTCATTCTCTTTCTAGGGAAGTGTTCCATACCTTTCTTGAGAGAAATATGATACTTAATATTACCTTCCTTCATATCAATAATAGCACCAACAGTTCGAAGAAAAGGTCTTCCCAATATAATGGGACAAGATGCATTGCATTCAATATCCAAGACAACAAAATCAACGGGGACAAGGTTATTGTTAACCATAATGCGAACATTATCAATCCTCCCCAAAGGTTTCTTTATAGAATGATCAGCAAGATTAACATCCAAATAACAATTTTTCAATGGTGGCAAGTCAAGCATATCATAGATTTTCTTAGGCATAACGAAATACTTGCACCAAGATCACATAAAGCATTACAATCAAAATCATTGACCCTCATCTTAATGATGGGCTCCCAAACATCTTCTAACTTCCTAGAAATAGAAGTTTCAAGTTTTAGTTTCTCCTCTCTAGCTTTTATGAGAGCATTTGTAATATGTTTTGTAAAGGCCAAATTTATAGCACTAGCATTGGGACTTCTAGCAAGTTTTTGTAAGAACTTTATAACTTCAGAGATGTGACAATCATCAAAATCTAAACCATTATGATCTACAGCAATGGGATCATTGTCCCCAATATTTTGAAAAATTTCAGCAGTTTTATCACAAGCAGTTTCAGCAGTTTTAGCACTTTTAGCAGTTTCAGGCAATTTTGCACGCTTTGCACTAGGAGTAGAATCATTGCCAACACCAATTATTTTATCATTGATAGTAGGATGTTTAGCAACATGTGCAGCATTAATATTACTAGTGGTGGTAATAGTCCAAACTTTAGCTACATTGTTCTCTTTAGCTAGTTTTTCTTCTCTTTCCCACCTAGCATGCAATTCAGCCATCAATCTAATATTCTCATTAATTCGAACTTGGATGGCGTTTGCTGTAGCAAATGACTTAATATCTTTATCTTCTTTAGTCATAACTTTCAATTTTAAAAGATCAACATCAGAGGCAAGATTATCAATCTTAGAAGCAAGAATATCAATTTTATCAAGCTTTTCTTCAACAGATTTGTTAAAAGCAGTTTGTGTACTAATAAATTCTTTAAGCATGGCTTCAAGACCAGGGGGTACACTCCAATTATTGTTGTAAGAATTCCCATAAGAATTACCATAACCATTACCATTATTAGAAGTATATGGCCTATAGTTGTTACCATAATTACTCCTATAAGCGTGGTTGTTGAAATTATTATTTTTAGTGAAGTTCACATCAACATGCTCTTCTTGAGCAACCAATGAAGCTAAAGGAACATTATTAGGATCAACATTAGATCTACCATTCACAAGCATAGACATAATAGCATCACTCTTATCACTCAAGGAGGAGGTTTCTTTAACAGAATTTACCTTCTTACCTTGTGGAGCTCTTTCCGTGTGCCATTCGGAGTAATTGATCATCATATCGTCAAGGAGCTTTGTTGCCGCGCCTAAGGTGATGGACATAAAGGTACCTCCAGCAGCTGAATCCAATAGGTTCCGCGAAGAAAAATTCAGTCCTGCATAAAAGGTTTGGATGATCATCGAAGTAGTTAGTCCATGGGTAGGGCAATTCTTTACCAAAGATTTCATTCTTTCCCATGCTTGGGCAACATGCTCATTATCCAATTGCTTAAAATTCATTATGCTACTTCTCAAAGATATAATTTTAGCGGGAGGATAATATCTACCAATGAAAGCATCCTTACATTTAGTCCATGAATCAATACTATTCTTAGGCAAAGATAGCAACCAATCTTTAGCTCTTCCTCTTAAGGAGAAAGGAAACAATTTCAATTTTATAATGTCACCATCTACATCCTTATACTTTTGCATTTCACAAATTTCAACAAAATTATTAAGATGGGCAGCAGCATCGTAAGAACTAACACCAGAAAATTGCTCTCTCATAACAAGATTTAGTAAAGCAGGTTTAATTTCAAAAAAATCTGCTGTAGTAGCAGGTGGAGCAATAGGTGTGCATAGGAAATCATTATTATTTGTGCTAGTGAAGTCACACAACTTAGTATTCTCAGGGGTATTCATTTTAACAGTAGTAAATAAAGCAAACAAAATAAAGTAAATGCAAGTAACTAATTTTTTTTGTGTTTTTAATATGGAGAACGCAAACAAGACAGTAAATAAAGTAAAACTAGCAACTATTTTTTTTGTATTTTTGATATAGAAAGCAAACAAAGAAGTAAATAAAGTAAAGTAAAGCAAGACAAAAACAAAGTAAAGAGATTGGATGTGGGAGACTCCCCTTGCAGTGTGTCTTGATCTCCCCGACAACGGCGCCAAAAATTTAGCTTGATACGCGTGAAGCACACGTCCGTTGGGAACCCCAAGTGGAAGGTGTGATGCATATAGCAGCAAGTTTCCCTCATTAAGAAACCAAGGTTTATCGAACCAGTAGGAGTCAAGGATCACGTGAAGGTCGTTGGTGACGGAGTGTAGTGCGGCGCAACACCAGTGATTCCGGCGCTAACGTGGAACCTGCACAACACAATCAAAGTACTTTGCCCCAACGTAACAGTGAGGTTGTCAATCTCACTGGCTTGCTGTAAACAAAGGATTAAATGTATAGTATGAAAGATGATGTTTGTTTGCAAAGAACAGTAAAGAACAAGTATTGCAGTAGATTGTATTTCAGATGTAAAGAATGGACCGGGGTCCACAGTTCACTAGTGGTGTCTCTCCGATAAGAAATAGCATGTTGGGTGAACAAATTACAGTTGAGCAATTGACAAATAGAGAGGGCATAACAATGCACATACATATCACGATGACTACTATGAGATTTAATCGGGGCATTACGACAAAGTACACGGACCGCTATCCGAGCATGCATCTATGCCTAAAAAGTCCACCTTCAGGTTAGCATCCGCACCCCTTCCAGTATTAAGTTGCAAACAACTGACAATTGCATTAAGTATGGTGCGTAATGTAATCAACACAAATATCCTTAGACAAAGCATTGATGTTTTATCTCTAGTGGCAACAGCACATCCACAACCTTAGAACTTTCTGTCACAGTCCCAGATTCAATGGAGGCATGAACCCACTATCGAGCATAAATACTCCCTCTTGGAGTTACAAGTACCAACTTGGCCAGAGCCTCTACTAGCAACGGACAGCATGAAAGAACATAAACAACACATATATGATAGATTGATAATCAACTTGACATAGTATTCCATATTCATCGGATCCCAACAAACACAACATGTAGCATTACAAATAGATGATCTTGATCATGATAGGCAGCTCACAAGATCTAACATGATAGCACAATGAGGAGAAGACAACCATCTAGCTACTGCTATGGACCCATAGTCCTGGGGTGAACTACTCACACATCAATCCGGAGGCGATGATGGTGATGAAGATTCCTCCGGGAGATGATTCCCCTCTCCGGCAGGGTGCCGGAGGCGATCTCCTGAATCCCCCGAGATGGGATTGGCGGCGGCGTCTCTGGAAGGTTTTCCGTATCGTGGCTCTCGGTACTGGGGTTTTCGCGACGAAGGCTATAAGTAGGCGGAAGGGCGGATTCGGAGGGCTGACGAGGGGCCCACACCATAGGGCGGCGCGGTCCCCCCTCTGGCCGCGCGGCCCTATGGTGGCGGCGCCTCGTCGCCCCACTTCGTAACCCTTTAGGTCTTCTGGAAGCTCCATGGAAAAATAAGACCCTGGGCGTTGATTTCGTCCAATTCCGAGAATATTTCCTTTGTAGGATTTCTGAAACCAAAAACAGCAGTAAAACAAAGAATCGGCTCTTCGGCATCTCGTCAATAGGTTAGTGCCGGAAAATGCATAATAATGACATAAAGTGTGTATAAAACATGTGAGTATCATCATAAAAGTAGCATGGAACATAAGAAATTATAGATACGTTTGAGACGTATCACCAACACACGGATTTTCTTCCTTTTGACTTCTTCGACCGCTAGTTCTTCAGGTAGCCTTCGAAAAGTCCCATGATCCTAGCGCCTTTTAGGGCAAGAGTACAAGCGCCTTCCAGTAGACAAAAATTTTCCCTTGTCAATTTTATGGCCGGCAGAGCACCGAGTGCGGTTGTCAGGGGCGTCGGCCATGAGGACGTCATCATCTTTGGGAGGGAAGGGTTGGCTGTTTGGTCAATCAAGGAGACCAATGAGGGGTTGGTGGTGTTGGATCAATCGGAGAGATCGATCAAGGAATTAGGGTTTTGTTGTGGCTAGAAGGTCACAAGATAGCTCTTGATACCATGTTAGCGAAGGGGAAACAAATACCTAGTTAGGGGTTTGTGGAACGTGTTATATCAGATGACAGTAGCCCCCATCGTGGCATACTACAGAGGGGTACATTTCCTAGTGGATACTACTCGATACCGGTCCATACAAAACAAGTATGTCTAACACGTTGTACGAGTTGCACTGGACGGAGCAGCTTCCGCGGTACAGCTATGAATGAGCAGTTTGCTCATTCATGGCATGGTGCCGCTATGCATCATGATTGGATGGACATGTCCCCATGACTCTGGCGCATCAAGGTTGAGCTTCCGGGTGCAATATGATGCACCAACCGTTTCTATCAGTTTGGATTTTGGTTGTGTCGACTAGTACATAAAGCTTGATCTAGTTAGATTCCCTCCAAAGTGGACGGACATCTGGTTGACGATGTTGCCGCCGGTGGGGTCGCCGCACACAAATATCTATCTCAAGTCAACGCACTCGGCCAACTACGCATTGGTACCTGCGTTGTAGCTCTACTCCTTCGTGTACAAGTCCTTAAGGGGCGATTGGGAAAGCAGTCGAGGTAGAGGCTTCCGCCCAGTAGGTATATACGATGCCGCACATGGCATCGTCAGAGAAGACTTCCTCGTCGTTCGACCCACCAAAACTGGCCATACGGTTATTTTTTAGATCCCCTCACTGGGGGCATTTCTTTGAATGGGGCACTTTTTCTACAAATTTGCAGATTTTAACTGATTTTTCTTCAAAATATGTATAAATACAAAGGGGTTTAAAAAAATTGGATGGGGCCTAGGACACCACTCGGCCTTCACTCAGATGTACCTGGGTTCACCCTTGTTTCATTGAAATCATCTGCCACATACATAGTTCAACAAGTCTCTGAGCCACATAGGATTTGTGGACTAGGTACCGAGGATAGAATGGAAAGGAAACCAATAGGACCCCAAAGTACTATAGGATCAAACTACAACTAGGCTAAGTAAGAAGATTCTGCACCAGTATCTTGTAAGCTTTTGCTTGACTCTTCACAGAGACATGGTCATGAAGCAGGTTTTGGGGCTCCATCAGAATCCAAAATACAGGACTCGCTTCCAGGCTATTTTTAGCACTTCTCCTCACTTTTTGTTTATTAAAAGCAGGATATTCTTGGCTAGTAAAGCAGATTGACTTTTGTTGCGAGGATTTTCCATTTGTCCGACTCTAGAGCAACCATGGGCGCGCTTGGTTGCCTGGATCGATTTGCTGCATGACTGTGCCAGCGAGATGGGAGGCATTGCGCGTTGCGAACGGGCCATGAGCCACTTTTGGCGGGCCGTTTGGTAGCCTGTGCGGCCTTTTGTGCGCCGGAGAAGGAACCCAGGCCCCATCGTTTGGATGCCCGTTTCCAGCTCATTCTTCCCAGGTCGTGCAGCCCACAGCCTGTTTGGTTGCACATAGCTCAGTGTTGTGGTAACCCCTTCACTTTGAGTGGTGAGGTTACCCAGTACTGAATAACAGCACACATCAGATTCAGTTCATCAGAAAAGATGCTGGTACTACACATCAACTAGTACTTAGTGGGCGATGCATCACGAACGAAGCAACTACTCCGTGATGCATCACAGGTTCGTCACGAGGGGTTAGTATATACCACCGTGAACAAGTTCATCATTACAAAACGGGGATCAGGTTGTAGCAAGTCCTAGCTAATGGAGGGATACAAGATCACCTCCCAAAATCAGTGGATCATGAGAAGGAAGCAGACACACTAAGCAGGAAACTGGTTGCGGAGCCAGGTCCTAAGCCAGCTCCTCCTCTCCGGTGGCTGCAGCTTACGGTAGGCGGCATACTCGGCTTCATTGTCTGTAATGAAGTAGATAGCCCTGACCAGCAAGTTAGGTTGGAACAGCTGCGCCGTGCAGACGAACCGGGGAGTGAAGATCGTCTTCATCTGAGCGTAGTTGGTGATCAGGGTGCCGACGTATTGATGGTGCTTTGGGTACCGTTGCAATCGACAAGGAACACATATTAGTGCGGACGACATTGACATGTATATACTTTCAGATTGATGAGGATTCGTACCAGGATGTACTCGTCCGCCGCCCCTTCGTCACCGCCGTAGAAGCAGCAACCATCTTCACTCCAGTCGAGAATGCGATCGGATTTCATCTTCATGATGACGCTCCACTTCGTCCTCCAGTTTCTGATGTGGTTGTACAGCTGAAGAGTGGTGACATGTACGTCGGCGAATGCAAGAACATCCGCGGATACCTTCTTTATCTGCCGCTCCTTGAATCTCATGTTGAAGCAGACGCCGCTACGGACGAGCTGAACCAACCTGTTCAGCACAAACTCTGATAGCTCAGGTTTCCAAACCATGGCTGGTTTGCTTGCTATCAGAGACTGAGCATTCACACTTGCCGCAGACAGATTAGGGGAGCCCAAAGGTATGATAGCCTACATGACAAACACTATCAGATCAATGAACTACCACATGGAAATCCTTAAGCACTATAAGATCAATGAACTACCACATGGAAATCGTTACGCACTAGCAGATCTATGAACTACCAGTACCACATGAAAGAACAGCGAGGTAGGTAAGATCGACCTTACAGTCAAAGGAGCCACACGCAGCACCAAGGTAGGGGAAGCAGGGGACCCTGGCGGAGATGCAGCAAGCACCACCATCCCAGTGGAAGATGCAGGCAGCACCACCGTCCCCGTCGTAGAGTCAGATGGAACCTGCAAAACCTCCACAACCTCCACCGGCGATGAAGGAATGTCCTAGAATGGATTCGTTCAGACCCATGTTGTGTACCCATAAGATCTAGATATAAGGCTAGGGTTTGCAGAAGCTTCCCACAACCGAAGTCATCGACGCATGCGAAGAAGACGACCATCCTCCGCGGCCAGTAGCCGCCGCCACAGCTGCTGTCACCGCCGCAAGCCTCGCCGACCGTGCGGGTGAGGTAGAGCCGGCCATGTCGCTAGATCGGGGATGGTGGATGAGCTCGAAATGGGGGAAAATGGGGGATTTGGATTTGCCGGTGAGAGAGTCGCCCCTATATACGGTGGCAAAAATTCAAGCGCGGTGACCGAATTCATGGCGCCGAGATTTCGCGTCCCGCGCGAGCTCCCGCCATCTCCCGCGGTGGCTCTGCAAGGACGCCGCGTTCTCCACTTATGCGGAAACGGGGGTGACTCGCTAGAAACGGTCGAACCGGGCGTTCCTCCATGGCCTGGCCCGAGGGTGCTTTGAGAACCGATTCCTGCAACAACGCGGCGTGGACCAGGAAACCAAACGAACCGAAAAAGGCTAAGCCGATGCGAGCCAAGAGGCATACAACCTACCAAACGCGCCGATACGGTTATTATCGGTTGGGTTCCACTGTTTGCTCGGTTTGAGACCAAACCATGCACGGGCTTATGCATAGCTGTTTTTTTTTTCTGTTGAGCATGACCAGGCTGCATGGCTGATCTGACCCGGTTGTTTTCTACAGGAGACCGTACCTGATCCAGTTTAGTCGAAAGGAATGGGCGAGAGGTTTTAGCAATCGGGCCCAACCACTAACTTTGCCACTATCGCGTCGATACTGCTCAGCCACATCGGGAAAAGGAAATTAGGCCTGACAGACTGTGGCCGTGGGCCTGAACCAACATAGACAGAACCTAGAACGGAAAGAAATAACTTCAATCCCAGCCCAGAAGAACAGTACGTTGCCTCGGTTGCCCACAGATTTGTTCATGTTCGCCAAGATGAGGTTGGCGCGCCAACCTAAGTTCATGCATTGCCAAGTTCAAAAAAAAAAATAAGTTCATGCATTGCCTTGTTAACTAGAGTTCATGAGTTAACTAGAGTTGTTTTGTAATTAAAAAAGGAAAATGATTAGATTCCCCCGGGGGATAGAGCGTCCCGCAGCCTCCTCTTCCTGCGCGCGACGCGTGTCCGCGGGACCCACCGTACCGCATGTCCTCCTTCCTTTGCTGGCCACTCGTTCCGTTTCGTTATCCTCCCCTCTCTCTGCGCTCTCTCCCGCACACGACCAGGAGCCGCGCGACCCCGACGCCCGCCTCCTGTTCTCAGCACCCGAGCCCGAGCTCGTCGCCACCCTCCGCGCCCTTCCCCGCTCCCCTCGCCCTCCTCAGGCTCCGGCCACTGCCGCGCAGCGCCGCCTTCCTCTCCCTGCTGCCGCGCCGCCCGCGCGTGAGCCCTGCTCTTCGCCGCGCCTCTCCTCGCTCGCCTGGCCCTTCTTCGCCCTTGCCGAGCCGCCCCACACGCAGCTCTCTGGCTGGCCACCGCCGCCTCGTTTTCCTGCCAGCAGGAGCTCCACCGCGCGGCCAGTCCGCGCCTCCCCGTCGCATGGCCGTCGCCAAGGCCGATGCGCCACCTCCTGCAGCCTTGCGTCACTCCTGTCTGCGCGGTCGACGCCGCCCTCCGTAGCACTGAGCTCCGCTGCGCGCGTCTTTGTTCGTTCCCAACCTACAGCTCGGCATCCTTTTCTATTTCGGTAACCGGTGTCGCTGATCCCGTCGTTTGGCTACAATAGTATTTTTTTTGCTACAATTATTAAAACTGTTTTGCTACTTTTGGTACAAAATTATGCTACGATTTTCCGACGAGATTGGGTTTGCTACGATTTTCCGGCGGAGAGTGGATTTTTGCTACCATAGGCATAGGGTGTTGCTACTAGCAGCTTGTGGTGTTGCTGTCCTTAACGGACGGAGTTGCTACAACCTCGGACAGCGTTGCTACCAGCTGCAGGCGATGTCTCCGTTGATGTTTTAGAGGATTTGCAACATATGAATAAAAAAAATTGCTACAATTTATTTGCGGTTTTGCTACATTTGCGTAATATGTTTGCTACGTGGTCTCCGGCGAGGTCTCCGGTGAGCCCAGCCTTTTTATTTTTCTTTTCTGAACGAACCGTTTTTTGCTTCAGTCATTTGCTGCCGGGGGTGATTTTTTGCTGCCGGAGATGTTTTTTTGCTACATGCAAATCTAACCGTCAAAATGGTTGATCCGACGGCTGGAGACCCGGGGGCTGGGAAATCAGATCCCCCGGGGGACGCCCAGCAGTTTCCATTAAAAAATTGTAATTGGCGTAGCCATAAGTCTAGTTTTTTTATTAGCAAACTCATAATAAACAATGTAATAATGGTTGGCAATCAATAAAGACAGTGGCAAAGTTCTACAGCTTCCCTCAAAAAAAAAAAGATTGGCACGCCAACCTCAGAGTGTGGTGCGGTACACAGTATTCATGTTCATGTTCATCTCGATTGCTCGCAAACTGTTCATGTTGGCGAGGCGTGCGAGCTCGAGTTCTTCGTGCAGTTTGGCGCAACGTATGTGCAGAGGTGACGTGTGGTAACTTGTAATATCATCATACCTCTATTTAAAATTCGGATTTGCATGTTTTAAAAAATTGAAATAAATTTGTGGATATTCACAAGATGTGAGTTTACAATCTCTAAAATTTTCAGTACCAAAACAAACATATAGAGAAAAAACAAAAAAGACATATCCAACATGAAATTTGGTTCTAAAAATTCTAGGTAATGTAGACACACATCTTGTAGACACCCAAAAATTTGTTTCAAATTCTTTTGATACATAAATTTAAATTTTGAGAAATGTTATCATGGCATCATGTTAGGTGTGGTACTGCTAGATATTTTTCCTCCGTCCCAACATGTAAGGCGTCTAAGGATTAGTCAAAAATCAACGTTTTTTAAGTTTGACCAAGTTTATACACAAAATATAAACATTTACAGTACTGAATCAACATGAATAGATTTACCATAAAATATATTTTCTTAATATGTCCACTCGATATTGTAGATGTAAATATATTTTTCTAAATATTTGGTCAAAGTTAGTAAAGTTTGACTTTTGATCAGTCCTTAGATGCCTTAAATTTTGGGACGGAGGAAGCAGTACGCAGCAGTGGTGCTGTGCTCTCTAGAAGTGGGAAAACCTCTACTGTTTTGTTTCAGCCTTTCAGGGCATGTACGTTGGTTTAGACGGATAGTGTCTGTAATACTACTTCATATCATCTATAGACAATGCAATAGATAGTGTATACAATAGTCTGTCTGTGAGTTATCTATTTTTAGTCGTAGCTATATGTGAGTATAAGTTATAGACACCCTTTCTACAACAACAAAAATGGTGTCTGTAAGAAGCCTACTGTCTGTAACTTTACAAATAACTTCCTTCCCTCTCCTCATTCTCTTTCTTCCACATCACCAAAATCATCTATAACAACCTTTTACAAACAGTTGAGTCAACACCATTGTGCATGCGCTCAAGGCAATGCTCAACGTCAGGAGGTGACACCAATCAATTTTGTTCAAATCAACCTTGTATCCCTGATCGCTGGTCTCCTTTGCTATTCCAGATCGTCGGACCCTGGCGTCGTCACTAGCTACTCTATTTGCTTGGAATTATAAGATTTTTTAGATTTTTTAAAATAGACTACGGACGTACTGAATGAGTGGGCTGCTATACTGAAATGCGACATAGTACCATTCAGACAAAGCTAAAACATTCATAATTTCGAAGGTATCTCTTTTTACAATCAATACAATATATATTTGTAGTAGCAAATACTCCCTCCGGACGGTTTTAATTGACGCAGGCCTTAGTTCACATGTGGGTGCAGCTAGTTCATGCTTGCGTCGATTAAAACAGACCTGAGGTAGTACATTTTATAATCTGAAGGTATACTTTGAATCTGTGATACCGTTCGCTGTCTGTCCAACTCCAACCAAAAGCGTCTGGCACGAGATATACTGCTTTCCGTATCAGACATTGCCGTCACATAATGATAATCTCATGAGCAAAGACATCGAAAAAAGGCTGATAAGGGGCCATGAAACCTGCAGTCTAGTACCGGGTTACTGACTATGTGCTGGAAATTAGATAAAGGAAGAAATGGGATGATTTTTTTTAGGCAAAAGGCGTATCATTTACTACAGATCCACAGCCACACACATTTCCAAATTGGAGACTGGCCAGGATATATGCAAGTAAATCCTCTCCCCGTTTCTATCCAAAGTTTTTAGTACTCCTGCTAGCTCATTACAGCATTTGCCCTCCCTAAACACCAGGGCGGCCAGTGAAACCAATACCACAAGTGAAAGACGCCCGAGAACGTAGGATCACCTCCGGGAAACCCACAGCGATGGCCGGGGACGCTGCCCAGCCGCCGTCGCCGCCGATGGAGGCGGAGACCGTGACGACGTCGGTGCCGCTGCTGCGACGCAGGGGCTCATACCAGCGGTCCATGTCGCACGCGCGCGACGAGCTCAGCAGCTTCCGGACCTGCCTCCGCTGGATGTGCGTCGACCACTCCGACGGCGGCAGCGCCGCGGCCTCCTGGCTCGTCTTCGCGCTCCTCGCGGTGGCCGTGCCCGTGGCATCCCGCGTCGCCCTGCCGCGCCGCGCCTACGACACGCAGGTGCAGGCCTCGCTCACGCTCTCCGCCGCGCTCGCCTACCTCACGCTCACCTCCCTCATCCGCCGCCGCGGCCTGCGACGCCTCCTCTACCTGGACCGCCTCCGCCACGACTCGCAGGACGTGCGCGCGGGGTACATCGTGCAGCTCGCGGGCTCCTTCCGCGTCCTCGCCTGCTTCGTGCTCCCCTGCTTCCTCGCCGACGCCGCCTACAAGGTGTTCTGGTACTGCGCGAACCGGCCCTTCCCGTCGTCGGCGCCCTGGTGGTGGCTGGCGGCCGCGTGCGCGCTGGAGGTCGCGTCGTGGATGTACCGCACCGCCATGTTCTTCATGGTGTGCGTGCTCTTCCGGATCATATGCTATCTGCAGATCCTGCGGATGACGGGCTTCGCGCGGGACTTTGGGCAGTGCGCCGACGTCGCGGAGGTGCTCAGGCAGCACCGCCGCATCCGTGACCAGCTCCGGCGGATCAGCCACCGCTACCGGAGGTTCATACTCTACTGCCTGCTCCTCGTCACGGCCAGCCAGTTCGCCGCGCTCCTCGGCGCCACCAGGCCCCACGCGCAGGTCAACATCGCCACCGCCGGCGAGCTCGCGGTCAGTTCGATCCCCCGGCGCTATTGCTGGAGAACCTACGCGTGTATCTACTCGTCTCAGTTGTTCGTTAATTCCACATGATCATTAGTGTGTGCATCCGTTTACTGCATGCAGCTGTGCTCCCTGAGCCTCGTCGCCGGCCTGCTCATCTGCCTGCACAGCGCGGCCAAGATCACGCACAAGACGCAGGCCATCACCAGCATCGCCGCGGCGTGGCACGCCGACGCCACCATCAACACCCAGGACTGCGACCAGGAGAACCCCAGGCCGCCCGGCAACGCCTACTTGCAGCAGCAGCAGCAGCTGGCACCCCTGACCACCTCCTCCGGCGACGACGAGTCCGACGACGACGAGACCTCCCCGAGCGAGGACAGCCTCGACACCTCCTCCAAGTTCATGTCTTTCCAAGCCACCCACATCTCCTACCAGAAGAGGCAGGCGCTAGGTAAGCACGCACCCACCACGTATCGTATCGTTCCTACTATGACTTCCCCGTACTCATCACTGTAGCCGATCATGGCGTTTTCAGTGACCTACCTGGAGAACAACCGCGCCGGCATCACCGTGTTCGGCTTCGTCGTCGACCGGACCTGGCTACACGCGCTCTTCATGATCGAGTTCTCGCTGGTCATGTGGCTGCTAGGGAAGACCATCGGTATATCTTGAGTGCAGCTAGCCATCTCTCCGATCCATGATCCAGCTCCTATCAATGTTCTTAGTCCTGTCATGCATCGTCAAGTGTCATGTAGATTGCCCCCCAGAGCTGTAAACTGAATACAGATACATAGTTAAGTAACTCATGTACCAGACGCAACCGTGCATGTTAGCATTTGGCTTCTTGCGATCCTGATTCGTGATGCAAATTAGATATGATGACTGGTGAGAGCGACAAGGGATCAATGTAATGCCCATTACTGGAAAGATTTGCCTGCGGGTTGCGATCAGCTACTATCAAGTTGGATCAACAGAAGCGCGAGTCAGTACACAACGAGATTCGAGACCACCTGACAGGCCCGAAACCCCTGAAATTCAAGTCAAGCAACACATTTACCGGACAATTGGAAACATATAATATAACAGTCTGACTTAAACTTTGAACATAAGTGACCAAGAGTTGGATTGTGTTTTCTAGCACAATAACACCGACAGCTAAACCATGCTTTGTCTATAAACATACCCTGCTTCTAATTTACTTCGACAAAAGAAACGTCCTTCCTTCACAAATCTAGCAGTGCATTCATCAGGAAAAAAGGAAAGGAAGATGGCCTAACAAAGCACAAAAAACTCCATTAATCCTCGCCCTCTATGACCAGACCAGAAAAGAAACAAACTAAAGCAACCCCATCAATATTGGTGCCACCAGAACAGCTCCCATAAGAATGCCACAGCTCCCATATCTCAGCTGTCATTTGTAGATCTTGCACGTCTATGAGCAGACCCAACCCGCACCTTTCTATGGTTTCTTACACCACGACGCCTTCCACTGCTTCTAGAGATGGTCAAACCACGACGCGCAATGCCAGAATTACCAACCCCTACAATTCGGACATTTCTCCTTGCTCTTGCTGCATTTCTCCTACTATAAGCTCTGCGAATTGCTCTTCGTAATGCTCTAAGACCAGCATCATCAGAAAGTATAATATCATCATCATCATCATCATCGTCATCATCATCATCATCAGAAAACATGCAAGAGTCAGAACTATCACTCCAATCAGAGCTATCCATATCAAAGTCACTGCTGCCACTATTGGGATCAATAAGGTAGTCCCCCCTAATAATAAATCCTGGATTCAAGCCTGTGACTATGCTTATTGCATCCTGCCTCTCTTTTTGACTTTCAAGCTCCTTCCACTCAGCTAAACGTGCTGGGTCAACTTCACGAGGTTTGGATGAAGGATGCTTGGCCTCCACATGCTTGCAGAGCTTCTTATATGATCCAATGAACGAGCAATCCTCATGGATGCAAGTTCTCTTCTTGCGGTTGAGAAATTGTCGGGCTGTCTCAACCAACGTCCACCCTTTCACTTCCCCGCGGCAGATAGGGCATGCAAGCTCCATATCCTTTGGCCTCTTGCTAGCAGCTGCCACTGCAATTGGTACTTCATGTGCTGGTTTTTCCTTCACATAAGCATTTTTAAACTGTTCAAGACAATTAGACTGGTGATAGTTGGTACCACACATGTATGGTCGACAACCTTTGTTGTGGGAAGAACACAGGAGGAGGACAGCATCATGTGGACGCTCCAAGCATATTGGGCAAGTCGCATGCTTCCAATCATTTTCCTCTGAGGTTAATTGCAAATCCTTTTGCTTGGCTGCCTTTTTTGCTTTCTTGTAGTAGGAAGGTACAGTAGGAGATGACCTAAGTCGCCGGCTCGATCTGTTACGGTCTCCTGGAGTTCTTGCCATTTTCTTCACAAAGCTGGGAAAAGGGATCTAGAATAATGGCATAAAAATACATATATTTTCAGTTACATATAATTGATAACAAGGAAATTATATTTATCAATTTATTTCTATGGAAACACAACACTGACAGGTACTAGGTTTCTATGAAAATCAAGGCAACAACAAATGAAGCTGAATTAACTTTTTCCATGACCTATAGTGTGTGTATATAAAAAGAAGGAAAATGAACTATTTACAATCTTCTGGGTTCTATTAAATTTTAAGTTTTTGCTTATAACACTGCTTATCATCTCCGTTCTCCAAAATCATGTGACCCTGCCATATCTCTACAGACTGCAGGCTAATTTTCATATACACTGTGTGCCTAGCAAAGCAAAAAAATAAAAAGCAAATTTCAGTGTTTGAGCATGTAGGTCATGGATGTTTTACGTACTTTCACCACCTTTATTAGTGAGGAAGCTTGCAAACGTTCGAACTAGTCTAACACTTGCAATATACAATAATTGCACAAATATCAAAATAAAAAAGATGTGAATGAATCGGGCAAAAAAAACCCTGAAGTTTGAAAATATTAATCTGAGAATGAATGCATATAAATCATTATGGAACCATGGAACTGCCAGAGACCGGTAGAAGATAGATGTAGTAAAGCGAAAACAGTAAAGCATGCTACGGAGAGTAAACAGATCTGAACAGATTGTCTAATTTCTCAGTTAGGAATATCAAACAATTTCACACAACAAGGGCAAGTTTAATATGGTTTAGTAAAACTCTGCAAGAATAGCCCGTTGCAATTAAAGTGCAACTAAAGAGCTAATTAGCAAAATTCAACTCATCAATTTCTAAATACAGAGATAGAGTTTTCGACAAAGAAAGGCACTGCAGCCGGTTGTAGAAAACAACTTTAGATCCAAAGCCTAATATGTGAGTAACAAGCTATTATAACAGCTTGGTTTTGATGCTGGTCACTATATCAAGAATACTGCTAAGCATGAAACCAAATCTTCAATGTTATTCCCCACCAAAGAGCACATTTTATTACAGCAAGACATCGCATGCGTGGATCTCAAAATGCGTCTACACCAGAAGTTCACAGGCAGATCAACAAGACACAGAAGATGAAATTTATGTTTAGCAACGAGGGTAAAATGTTCTTATCTAATCATTATTTTCCATGGAATTGCATACATGTTTCTAATAAAGCGTATTTTAAGGTACTTCCACTGAAGTTCTGTTTCTTATGACTCTCTAATAATAATAAAACCAAAGGGAATGCATCGGGTAGGAACTCCCTGCAACCAGGTGGATGCAAATCGGTTCATGTACAAACAATTGTATATGTTTCATCATGCAAATAGCACTCACGGATAGTCTTAATAATAGTATCAACAAATCACATAATAAGATGTTGAGGCGGCCGAAAGGCCAAGCTCGGCAGTAGCTGAAGTAGCTCAAAGAATGTTGTTTTTTTACTTAGATACTGGACAGGCTTAGCCGCTTTACGACCAGAAATTTGCAGTCTCCCATCTGAAGGGAAACTCTTATTTGATGGACAATATGCAACAAACTATACTAATTAGCCGAGCATCAATTAGAGAGAAGGGTCCTATCTCTATTGACATATTCAGCAATGTTTAGTTGTAGCTTAATGCGGGTTATTTGTAGCGCTTAGAGTTGCGATCTTGGTTGGCTTCTAAAATAACATTTATACATCTTCCGTACTCGAGCCTTTGGCAAAGGCTGCTGCTGCAAAACATCGCACAGTGACAGTTGACTTGACCAGTGACCATCAACTATTCATATTTTGCTTTACCGTCCTTTATAAAGTTGTTGAGGCTTGTGATGGACAGAAGAAAACAATGAACACCACCATGTTTGATCCAGCGCCACTGGCAGTGTAAGCATGGGTTGCACGAACTTGAGGCATGTATAGACAATGTGGACATGGTAATGCCTTGTTCATGCAAAAACAACCACACCAATGCTACATTCTACCACAAAATACTGAAACCGCGACAGACAGACAGACAGACAGATAGTAATTACAAGCTTGCATCTGGTATATACTTGATAATAGGCTATAGCAATATGTGTCTATATATCATGTTTATTGAGAGACATTATAGACAAACTGAGTGAAAACGAAGGGCAGTTAACATATAAGATTGTAAGATACAGCGGATTCATCCAGACTTGGCCCGAAAGGATACCAGTTAAAGCTAAAGGCGTGAGGAACCCCAGTCGAGCCCCCAAAATTAGGGAAAACAAACTGCTATCAGTACTACAACACGCAGCAAACACAAGACCACAGTCAGTAGCTAGATGAGTTGAAGCACTCACTATCCGTCCATTGGGATGATTTAGATTAGATTACTCATAGCAACAAAAGTAAAATTTCACAACAAAAATCTGAGAACAATTCAAGTAAGTTAGGGTTCGTCACCAAAGAAAGATATCAATCCAATCCAGGGTCCGAATGGATCTCCAACTCCGGCGGCAGTCCAGTAGAGCAGCGCGGTGTCTACGAGCGAAGAGCGCCTCCAGCGTGGTGTGGCGCGGTGGAAGATGGCATGGGACGTCTTCGTCGGGGACGATTGGAAGAATGTCGCTCGCGTCGGAACAGCCGCCGCGGCGGCGAGGGCAGGAAGGGAAGACCGGAGCGATTTGGATGGGCCGGGGAGGGGCGACGGGGTATTTGGTGTTTTCTGGATTCTGGATTCTTTGCGCAGTGACCCGTCGGGTAAATGGACCTTTTTAAGAATGTAAGTAATTGGGCTGGATGCTAATTTTCTACTACCGTATTTTTTTTGGTATATCGTCCGTGCTAATTATCGCTCTCTTTTTAATATTTTTGTAGGGCCGATCGATTCACGTGAAGGTCGTTTCGCGTCTCGGGCCAAAAGCTGGGCCGGATGTTCTAGGCCCCGTTTGGTAGCCTAGGACCCTCTTGGCTGGTAATGGGGAGTAATTTTTGGTCCGTTTGGTTTCATGTGCTTCTTCGCGTTGTCGCAACGCACGATTTTTAAAGCACCCTCGGGCTAGGTCTGGAGAAACGTCTAGATCGTTTGTTTTCAGCGAGTCACCCTCGTCTTCGCACAAATCAACAACGTACTGTTTCCGTAGAGTTATAGAGGGGAGATGGCGTGAGCTCGCGCGGAACGACGAAAACTCGATAGGATGAATTCAGTCACGGCGTCCAAATTTCGCCACCGTATATAGGGGCGGCTCTCTAAGCGCCATATCCAAATCCCCCATCCCCCACATTTCGATCTCATCCACCCTTCTCGATCTAGCGACATGGCCCGCTCTTCCTCACCCGCACGGTCGGCGAGGCTGGCGGCTACTGGACGTGGCTTGTTGTCTTCTTCCTCTGCATCGATCACTCCGGTTGTTGTAAGCTTCAGCAAACTCTAGCCTTAGATCTAAATCTTTTGGGTACACAAGGGGATCTCATAGAATCCATTGTAGGACATTCCTTCATCGTCGGTTGAGGTTGGATCTGACTCTACCACGGTGACGGTTGTCGAGGTTGCATCTGACTTTACCACGGGGACGGTTGTTGCCGTTGCATCTATCTCTTCCACGGGGACGGTTGTGCTGCCTGCATCTTTGCCAGGTCTCCTGCTTCCCCGACCTCGGTGATGTGTGTGGCTCCTCTGGTTGTAAAGCCGCTTTTTCTTTTCTAGTAGTTTATTGATGTGGTAGTGCTAGTTTATTGATGTGCTAATGTTTAAGGATGTGGATGTGGTAGTGGTAGTTCATTGATGTGCTAACGCTTAAGGATGTGGGGACGGTAGTGGTAGTTCATTGATGTGCTAACGCTTAGCTGCGTTCTTCTAGTGTTTGTCATGTAGGCGATCATACCATTGGACACTCCTGATCTTTCTGCTTCAACTGTGAATGCTCATCGTTGTCTATTTGTAAATAGAAGTGCCATGGTTTGGCAACCTAAGATTTTAGAGTTTGTGTTGAACCGCTTGGTTGAGTTTGTCCATAGCGGTGTTTGTTTTAACATGGATTCAAAGAGGCTCGGATGAAGAATGTAGCTGCTGGTGTTCTTGCATTCGCTGGCATACATGTGAACACTCTTCAGTTCTACAACTACATCAGAAAATGGAGGACCAAATCGAGCGTCATAAGCAAGATCAAATCTGATCGCACTCTCGACTGGAGCGAAGATGGTTACTACTTCTATGTTGTTGATGAAGAGACGGTGCATGAGTACATTAAGGTAGTAAGCTTCATTGAGTACATTAAGGAATGTCATTGTCATCCAGCGCTACCCGATGCATCGTGAGTACGTCGGAACCCCGGTCAAGTATTATGCTCAAATGAAAATGATCTCCATGCCCCATTTTGTCTGCAAGGCGCAGTTGTACCAACCTAACTTGCTGGTCGGGGCAATCAACTCCATTGCAGACAACGAACAAGAGTATGCCAAGTACCGTCAACTGTAGCCATCAGAAAGGGCGACCTGGCTTAGGACATGGCTACGCAACTAGATTCATGCTTAGTGTTTCATGATCTTTTGAATTTGGGAGGTGCTCTCGTATCCCTCCTTTAGCTAGGACCCGCTTGAACCCGATCATCGGTACGTAATGATGAACTTGTTCGAGGTGGTATATACTAACCCCTCGTGTGATGAACATGTGATGCATCACGAATTATAATTGCTTTGCTCATGATGCATCGCCTAGTAGGGTAACTACTTGTGTGTATTACCAGCATATTTTGATGAACTGAATGTAGCTGAATGTGTTGTTATTCAGTAGCAGTACTAGGTAATCTCGCCACTCTAAGGGAAGGAGTTAACACATCACGCTCATGTCTGCAACCATCTGCACGACCAGGGTAGAAATACGTGTGTGCAGGCACCCAAACAACCGGGGTTGGCTTCCCTCTCTGATGCAGAAAATGCCACACGAGCAACCAAACGACACGCCTTTTATGGCCCATGGCCAGTTTGCAACGTGCAGACACTCCCATCTCACGCCAGTGAGCCTCAAATCCAGCCCAGGCTACCAAACGTGCCCTGATACGTCCCAAACGTATCTATAATTTCTTATGTTCCATGCTTGTTTTATGACAATACCTACATGTTTTATACACATTATATGTCATTATTATGCGTTTTCCGGAACTAACCTATTGACGAGATGCCGAAGGGCCGCTTGTTGTTTTCTCGCTGTTTTTGGTTTCGAAATCCTAGTAAGGTAATATTCTCGGAATCGGACGAAATCAACGCCCAGCATCTTAGAATTCCACGAAGCTTCCGAACACCCGGAAGGACCGAGAGGGGGCCACAGGGCCACCAGATGATAGGGCGGCGCGGCCCAGGGGGGGCGCGCCCCCCTATTGTGTGGCTGCCCCGTCAGCCCTCCGACTCCGCCTCTTCGCCTATTTAAACCTCCTCGACCTAAAACCTCGATACGGAAAAGCCACGGTACGAGAAACCTTCCAGAGCCGCTGCCATCGCGAAGCCAAGATCTGGGGGACAGGAGTCTCCGTTCCGGCACGCTGCCGGGACGGGGAAGTGCCCCCGGAAGGCATCTCCATCGACACCACCGCCATCTTCATCAACGCTGCTGTCTCCCATGAGGAGGGAGTAGTTCTCCATCGAGGCTAAGGGCTGTATCGGTAGCTATGTGGTTGATCTCTCTCCCATGTACTTCAATACAATGATCTCATGAGCTGCCTTACATGATTGAGATCCATATGATGAGTTTGTAATCTAGATGCTGTTATGCTATTCAAGTAGATTTTACTTATGTGATCTCCGGAGACTCCTTGTCCACGTGTGTAAAGGTGACAGTTTGTGCACCGTGTGGGTCTCTTAGGCTATATTTCACAGAATACTTATTCACTGAGTTATGATTTGAGTTGGATGTCTCTATGAAATTGTGGTGTGTTAGTACCTCCTATGAATGCTCACAGTGACAGCGTGGGGTGTTTATTAGTACTTGGGAATACATCTCTAAGGTTTTCCTACATGATGAATTAGTGTTCGTTATCTTGCCAAAGAGTAATTCAGGGTAGCATAGTGAAGTGCTTATTTATATTCCTTTATGATTGCAATGTTGAGAGTGTCCACTAGTGAAAGTATGATCCCTAGGCCTTGTTTCCAAATACTGCAATCATCGCTTATTTACTGTTTTACTGCATTTTTACTTCCTGCAATATTACTACCATCAACTGCACGCCGGCAAGCTATTTTCTCGCACCGTTACTACTGCTCATATTCATTCATACTACTTGTATTTCACTATCTCTTCGCTGAACTAGTGCACCTATACATCTGACAAGTGTATTAGGTGTGTTGGGGACACAAGAGACTTCTTGTATCGTGATTGCAGGGTTGCTTGAGAGGGATATCTTTGACCTCTTCCTCCCTGAGTTCGATAAACCTTGGTTGATTCACTTAAGGGAAACTTGCTGTTGTTCTACAAACCTCTGCTCTTGGAGGCCCAACACTGTCTACAGGAATAGAAGCGTGCGTAGACATCAAGCACTTTTCTGGCGCCGTTGCCGGGGAGGAAAGGTAAAAGGCACTCATATTCCGGTCCCAGGTAACTAAGTGCTTTTCTGTTGCCATTGTGTGTGTGCTCGAAGCTATTTCCTTTAGATCCTGCAATTGCATCTTTTTGTTTCTTGTTTTACACTAGTAAGACATAATGGACAACAATGAGCTTCTTATTCTATTTCCTGAGATAAGACATGGATTGTTTGATGCTGATGCGTGCAGTCGAAACGTCCGTTGGGAACACCAAGAGGAAGGTGTGATGCGTACAGTAGCAAGTTTTCCCTCAGAAAGAAACCAAGGTTTATCGAACCAGGAGGAGCCAAGAAGCACGTTGAAGGTTGATGGCAGAGGAGTGTAGTGCGGCGCAACACCGGGGATTCCGGCGCCAACGTGGAACTCGCACAACACAATCACGTGAACTTTGCCCCAACGTAACGAGTGAGGTTGTCAATCTCACCGGCTTGTCGTAAACAAAGGATTAGATGTATTGTGTGGATGATGATGATTGTTTGCGAAGAACGATGAAAGAACAATTGCAGCAGATTGTATTTCGGATGTAAAGAATAGGACCGGGGTCCACAGTTCACTAGCGGTGTCTCTCCCATAAGATAGCGAGATGTTGGGTGAACAAATTACGATTGGGCAATTGACAAATAAAGAAGGCATAACAATGCACATACATATATCATGATGAGTACTATGAGATTTAATCAGTGGCATTACGACAAAGTACATAGACGGCTATCCAGACATGCATCTATGCCTAAAAAGTCCACCTTCGAGGTTATCATCCGAACCCCTCCAGTATTAAGTTGTAAACAACGAGACAATTGCATTAAGTATGGTGCGTAATGTAATCAACACAAATATCCTTAGACAAAGCATCGATGTTTTATCCCTAGTGGCAACAGCACATCCACAACCTTAGAACTTTCTGTCACTGTCCCAGATTTAATGGAGGTATGAACCCACTATCGAGCATAAATACCCCCTCTTGGAGTCACAAGTATCAATTTGGCCAAAGCCTCTACTAGCTACGGAGAGCATGCAAGAACATAAATAACATATATGATAGATTGATAATCAACTTGACATAGTAGTCAATATTCATCGGATCCCAACAAACACAACATGTAGGATTACAAATAGATGATCTTGATCATGATAGGCAGCTCACAAGATCTAACATGATAGCACAATGAGGAGAAGACAACCATCTAGCTACTGCTATGGACCCATAGTCCGAGGGTGGACTACTCACACATCGATCCGGAGGCGATCATGGCGATGAAGAGACCTCCGGGAGATGATTCCCCTCTCCGGCAGGGTGCCGGAGGCGATCTCCTGAATCCCCCGAGATGGGATTGGCGGCGGCTGATGACCCACAAGTATAGGGGGTGTATCGTAGTATCTTTGATAAGTAAGAATGTCGATCCCAACGAGGAGCAGAAGGTGTTGACAAGCAGTTTCGATGAAGGATTCACTGTAAATGCTCACGGACAAGTATTCAAGGGGTTTTGATGTAACAGATGAATAAAGTACAAGTAAGTAAAATGCGAGAGAAATAATTGCAGCGAGTGGCCCAATCCTTTTTAGCACAAAGGACAAGCCGGTTTGTTTACTTATAATGACCAAACGTTCTTGAGGACACACAGGAATTTAGTCTAGTGCTTTTGCTTCATGTGGCTAAATAATCTTCATTGTTTTGATAAGTGTTATGTGGGTGAACCTATGCTAATGCACCGCCCTTCCTAGGACTAATACATACTTGTGATTATACCCCTTGCAAGCATCCGCAACTACAAGAAAGTAATTAAGATAAATCTAACCACAGACCTTAAACTCTAAGATCCCGCAATCCCTCCTGCATCGATATACCAACGGGGCTCGTGTTTCGTCACTCCGGCAACCCCGCAATTGGCAAACGAGTACAAGATGTATTCCCCTAGGCCCATAAATGGTGAAGTATCGTGTAGTCGACGTTCACACGACACCACTAGAAGAATGACACCACAACTTAAATATCATAACATTGAATATTACTCAACCATAATTCACTACTAACATTTAGACTTCACCCATGTCCTCAAGAACTAAACGAACTACTCACGAGACATCATATGGAACATGATCGGAGGTGATATGATGATGAATAACAATCTGAACATAAACCTTGGTTCAACGGTTTCACTCAATAGCATCAATAACAAGTAGAAATCAACACCGGGAGAGTTTCCCCTATCAAACAAACAAGATCAAACCCAAATTGTTACAGCGGTGACGAGGTGCAGCGGTGGAGATGGCGGTGATGATGATGATGATGATGATGACGGTGGTGATGGAGATGATGTCCAGCTCGATGACGATGACGATGGCGTCGATTTCCCCCTCCGGGAGGGAATTTCCCCGGCGGATTCCTGCCCGCCGGAGAGCTCTTTTCTCTCTGGTGTTCTCCGCCCCGCAGAGGCGGCTGTGACTCTTCGCGACGTACCCTCTGGAGATTAGGTTTTCGGGACGAAGGCATACGCGAAGAATGGGGTGGGCCCACCTCGGGTCCCCTCTTCTCCCCCTTCTGGCTCCCTTCGTCATTTGGAAAAATAGGATTTTTTGTGTAATTCCCGTCAATTGTTGATCTTCCGAAATATTGCATTCTGACGGTGCTTTTTCCAGCAGAATCTCGGCTCGGTGCGCGATCCACCAATAATCATGAAACATGCAAAATAGATGAAATAACATAAGTATTATCTCCAAATATGAAATATATCAATGAATAACAGCAAATTATGATATAAAATAGTGATGCAAATTGGACGTATCAACTCCCCCCAAGCTTAGACCTCGATTGTCCCCAAGCGAAACTGAACTCGGTAAACAGGACCACATGTTTATGGAGTGAAGAGTCGATAAATTAAATACGGACAAGAAGCATCATGTTCATTCACACAAGACATTCTAGTAAACAACTTCCTCATATAACTCAACTTGAAACAAGTATAAGGGTATCACAAATAAAGGTGCATAAGAAATCATAATTGGTGATGGCAAACTTTGTTCTTGGTCAGAGAACAGTTAACAGATTATACTTATCTATTGAGCAGCGCTCTCATATTAAAGCTTATGTGGCTCATCTTGCATACTCAATCATAATTATCATTGATAACTTTCAAAGCTTTATTCATTCGGATAAAACTTGTACTAAACAAGGAAGAATAAAAGACATGATGAAGCAAATCACAATATAATAGTTTGATCACAACAACTAAAATGCTTGCTTGAGATGGAGGGAAATAGGTTTACTGACTCAACACAAAGTAAAAGACAGGCCCTTCGCAGAGGGAAGTAGGGATTAAATCATGTGCTAGAGCTTTTTCAGTTTTGAAATCAGATAAAGAGAATAAAAGTAAAGTTTTGAGAGGTGTTTGTTGTTGTCAACGAATGGTAGTGGGTACTCTAACCCCCTTGCTAAACAGACCTCCAAAGAGCGGCTCCCATGAAGGACGTTATCTCTACCAGCAAGGTAGATCATCCCTCTTCTCTTTTGTTTACACATGTACTTTAGTTTATTTAAGGATGACACTCCCCCCAACCTTTGCTTACGCAAGCCATGGCTAACCGAATCCTCGGGCGCCTTCCAACAATCTCATACCATGGAGGAGTGTCTATTGCAAAATTAAGTTGCTTACTGATGAATCAGAGCAAAACATGTGAAGAGAATTATTAATGAAAGTTGATTAATTGGGGCTGGGAACCCCGTTGCCGGCTCTTTTTGCAAAATTATAGGATAAGTGGATGAAGCCACTAGTCCATTAGTGGAGGCTGCTCAACAAGATTGAAAGATAAAACACCACATACTTCCTCATGAGCTATAAAACATTGACACAAATAAGAAGTAATAAATTTTGAATTGTTTAAAGGTAGCACATGAAGTATTTACTTGGAATGGCAGGAAATACCATGCGGTAGGTAGATATGGTGGACACAAATGGCATAGGTTTGGGTTCGAGGTTTGGATGCACGAGAAGCATTCCCTCTCGATACGAGGTCTTTGGCTAGCAAGGTTAATTAGCAAGCATAAGAGTTGAGGGAAACAAGCAAATATACATGTGATAGACATAATCATGCATCTTTCTTGCAAGCACAAACAATTTTAACTTCAGAATAATAAGCTATTAGCTAACAAGAAAGGAAGACAATGAAACAACTATATGTATTTCTCTTTTCTACTTAAACCTCAAGGTGTTGTTGCTATTGACCAATGCTAAGTTTGCCAAAACCAAAAGATTTACTCAATGCTCCCAAAGTGGTACCAATACTAAAATCAAGATCAATCATATAGTAGAAATTGCAAACTAAAATAAGGTGTGCAATATGTAAATGATAAGACTTCTCATTAATATTTCATATCGATAACTCACCTCAAGGGATACATAGACAACCAACTAAAGGAGAGATACTTCCTAACTGCAACCCATCTTATATGATAACTTCCCTACTCATGATATGACGCTACTTGATAGTAAAAAGTAAAAAGGTGGTGATGATGTGATACCGCGGCACTCCCCCAAGCTTGGAACAAACCAAGGGGATGCCAATACCGATGATGAATTAATCCTTTGGCGATGGTGGTGATGAATTCCTCCCGCGCTTCTTACAGATCTCCTTCAGCTTCAACTTCTCGGCTTGGCAATTCGCACTAAGACTCGAAGAGATTCATTGTTATCCGAAGTTGGCGGTGGCGACCTTGTGATGGGCATCGAGTAATATTCCAACATTCTACGGAGTCGGTAATTCTCCTCCCTGAGTATCTCCACTTCTCTTCTTAGAGCCCGGTATTGACCACAAAACTCATCGGTAGTCCGTAGAGCTTCTTCCGGCACAGGGAAAGAGTCGAGGCCAAGAGCAGGTGGTAAGGGTCCCTACAAGTTATGAGAGAAAGAACGTCGAGTGTCAACAGATCCCACAAAGATTTGCTTACTCCCAACAGCTTGCTGCTCTTGTTTTGATGACACCCTTTTCACTTCTTCCTTCGAAGGCCCTTTGCCCTTGTTGTCGGAAGCCATGGTGCTCCTAGATTGAGAATAGATCCTGGCAGAAACAGCTCGAAACAAAACACGTCGAGAAAACGATATACGGACCTCCAGGGGTCCGGGGGATTATATAGCAAAAATTTTCACAACAAACGGAAAGTACCAGGTCGAACCAGAGTCGGAAAGGGGCGACGAGGGGCCCAGCTCACAGGGCGGCGCGGCCAGGCTGGGGCCCGCACCGGCCTGTGGGGGGACGCCCTCGTGCGTCTCCTCCACTCCGTTTCGATCTCGCAATTTTTCATATTTCCCAAAAACAGCAAAAACAATGTTCGGAAAGTAAATCGCGAACTTTTTATTACCTGTACTGTTACCTATTCAAAGTCGAGTTCTGGCGGACTGCCAATTTGACCTTTGATGAAAGCCTCCGGTGTTTCCACTCGAATAACATCAACATCTACATTATAAGAATCACCTGAGATATAATGCTTGAGTCTTTGTCCATTCACCACTTGCGTGGCATTGCCTTGGAGAGAGCTAATTTTAATTGCTCCGGAACGATACACCTCCTCAACAACATATGGTCCTTCCCATTTCGAGAGTAGTTTCCCTGCAAAGAATCTGAGACGAGACCGATACAATAGGACTTTATCCCCAATATTAAACTCTCTTTTGATAATCCTTCTATCATGCCATTTCTTAACTTTCTCTTTAAAGAGTTTAGCATTTTCATAAGCTTCACTTCTCCATTCATCTAGAGAACTTAATTGCAGCAACCTCTTATTACCGGCTAGTTTAGGATCTTTGTTTAGTTCTCTAACGACCCAATAAGCTTTGTGCTCTAGTTCTAAAGGTAAATGACAAGCTTTTCCATAAACCATTTTATAAGGTGACATTCCCATGGGGTTTTTATAAGCAGTTCTATAAGCCCATAGTGCTTCCTTAAATTTACTAGCCCAATTCTTTCTAGTTTTATTAACAGTCTTTTGCAAGATAGATTTAATTTCTCTATTTGATAGTTCTACTTGCCCACTAGTTTGAGGATGATAAGCGGAAGCAATTCTATGATTAATACCATACTTAGCAAGAGTTTTTCTAAAACCTCCATGAATAAAATGAGAACCTCCATCAGTCATAATATATCTAGGTACTCCAAATATAGGAAAAATAATATCTAAAAGCATTTTTAAAGAAGTTTCACCATCAGCACTTTTAGTGGGTATAGCTTCTACCCATTTAGTAACATAATCAACGAGCGACACGTATATGAGTGTTACCTTCGAAGAAGGGAAAGGACCCATGAAGTCGAATCCCCAACAATCGAATGGTTCAATAACAAGAGTATAATTCATAGGCATTTCATTGCGTCCGGAGATATTACCAACCCTTTGACATTCATCACAAGATAAAATAAACTTCCTTGCATCTTTGAAGAGAGTTGGCCAATAAAAACCTGATTGTAGAACCTTTTGTGCGGTTCTATCTCCGGCGTGATGTCCTCCATAAGCACTACCATGACATTTACTCAATATCTCCTGTTGTTCATATTCAGGAACACATCTTCGCATAATACCATCTACTCCTTCTTTATATAGGTGTGGGTCATCCCAAAAATAATGCCTCAAGTCATAAAAGAATTTCCTCCTTTGCTGAGTCTGAAAAGGTTGGAGGCAAGTACTTGGATACAATAAAGTTAGCATAATCAGCATACCAAGGGCTATCTCGCGAGTTCACCTTTATTACAGCCAATTGTTCATTTGGAAAACTATCATTAACAGGAACATGATCATAAGTAATATTTTCCAATCTAGATAAATTATCAGCAACAGGATTATCAGCACCTTTCCTATCTATAATATGTAAATCAAATTCTTGCAAAAGAAGTACCCATCTAATAAGCCTTGGCTTATGATGTCTACGGGAGCTTCTATTCTTGTAGACAGTGTTGGGCCTCCAAGAGCAGAGGTTTGTAGAACAGCAGCAAGTTTCCCTTAAGTGGATCACCCAAGGTTTATCGATCTCAGGGAGGAAGAGGTCAAAGATATCCCTCTCATGCAACCCTGCAACCACAAAGCAAGAAGTCTCTTGTGTCCCCAACACACCTAATAGGTGCACTAGTTCGGCGAAGAGATAGTGAAGTACAGGTGGTATAAATAAGCAGTAGCAACGGCACCAGAAAAGTGCTTTTCCCAGGACAGTAAACAAGCAGTAGTAACGCATCAGTAGTAACGCAGTAAAACAGTAAACAAGCAGCGATAGCAGTATTTAGGAACAAGGCCTAGAGATCATACTTTCACTAGTGGACACTCTCAACATTGATCACATAACAGAATAAATAGATAGATGCTAGACTCTACACTCTCTTGTTGGATGATGAACACCACTAACTGTGTAGGATTACACGAACCCTCAATGTCGGAGTTAACAAGCTCCACAATATTCGATGTTCATATTTAAATAACCTTAGAGTGCATGACAGATCAACATAACCAAACCAAGTACTAACATAGCATGCACACTGTCACCTTCACGCTACGAAAGGAGGCATAGATCACATCAATACCATCATAGCAATAGTTAACTTCATAATCTACAAGAGATCACAATCATAGCCTACGCCAAGTACTACACGATGCACACACTCGTCACCATTACACCGTGCGGGAGGAATAAACTACTTTAATAACATCACTAGAGTAGCACACGGATAAATTGTGATACAAAACACATTGCAATCATAAAGAGATATAAATAAGCACTTCACTATGCCATTCATAACAGTGAATAAGTATTCCGTGAAATATAGCCTAAGAGACCCACACGGTGCACACACTCGTCACCTTTACACACGTGGGACAAGGAGTCTCCGGAGATCACATAAGTAAAACCCACTTGACTAGCATAATGACATCTAGATTACAAGCATCATCATATGAATCTCAATCATGTAAGGCAGCTCATGAGATTATTGTATTGAAGTACATAGGAGAGAGATGAACCACATAGCTACCGGTACAGCCCTTAGCCTCGATGGAGAACTACTCCCTCCTCATGGGAGACAAGCAGCGTTGATGAAGATGGCGGTGGTGTCGATGGAGGAGCCTTCCAGGGGCACTTCCCCGTCCCGACGGCGTGCCGGAACAGAGACTCCTGTCCCCCAGATATTGGCTTCGCGATGGCGGCGGCTCTGGAAGGTTTCTCGTACCGTGGTTTTTTCGTCTCGTGGTTTTAGGTCGAGGGGCTTCTTATAGGCGAAGAGGCGGCGTCGGAGGGTCAACGAGGCGGCGACACCATAGGGGGGCGCGGGCCACCCCCAGGCCGCGCCGGCCTATGGTCTGGTAGGCCTGTGCCCCCTCTCTGGCGGTTCTCGTGTGTTCTGGATGCTTCCGGGCAAAATAGGAACCCGGGCGTTGATTTCGTCCAATTCCGAGAATATTTCGTTACTAGGATTTCCGAAACCAAAAACAGCAGAAAACGAGAACCGGCACTTCGGCATCTTGTTAATAGGTTAGTTCCGTAAAACGCATGATAATGACATAAAGTGTGTATAAAACATGTAGATATCATCAATAATGTGGCATGGAACACAAGAAATTATCGATACGTCGGAGACGTATCAGCATCCCCAAGCTTAGTTTCTGCTCGTCCCGAGCAGGTAAACGATAAACAAAGATAATTTCTGGAGTGACATGCCATCATAACCTTGATCATACTATTGTAAGCATATGTAATGAATGCAGCGATCAAAACAATGGTACTGACATGAGTAAACAACTGAATCATAAAGCAATGACTTTTCATGAATAGCACTTTCAAGAGAGGCATCAATAAGTCTTGCATAAGAGTTAACTCATAAAGCAATAATTTAAAGTAAAGACATTGAAGCAACACAATGGAAGATTAAGTTTCAGCGGTTGCTTTCAACTTGTAACATGTATATCTCATGGATAATTGTCAATGCAAAGCAATATAACAAGTGCAATAAGCAAGTATGTAAGAATCAATGCACAGTTCACACAAGTGTTTGCTTCTTGGGATGGAGAGAAATAGGTGAACTGACTCAACATAAAAGTAAAAGAATGGACCTTCAAAGAGGAAAGCATCGATTGCTATATTTGTGCTAGAGCTTTGGTTTTGAAAAAAGTAAAATTTTGAGAGGTGTTTGTTGTTGTCAACGAATGGTAGTGGGCACTCTGACTACCTCATCAACCAGACTTTCAAGAGCGGCTCCCATGAAGGATGTTATCTCTACCAGCAAGGTAGATCATCCCTCTTCTCTTTTGTTTACACATGTACTTTAGTTTAGTTTTTCTTTATTTATGGATGACACTCCTCCCAACCTTTTGCTTACACAAGCCATGGCTAACCGAATCCTCGGGTGCCTTCCAACATTCACATACCATGGAGGAGTGTCTATTTGCAAAATTAAGTTGCTTACCGATGAATCAGAGCAAAACATGTGAAGAGAATTATTAATGAAAGTTAATTAATTGGGGCTGGGAACCCCATTGCCAGCTCTTTTTGCAAAATTATTGGATAAGCGGATGTGCCACTAGTCCATTGTGAAAGTCTGTCAAAAGTAAATGATAATATCGAAAGATAAAACACCACATACTTCCTCATGAGCTATAAAACATTGACACAAATCAGAGGTGATAAACTTTGAATTATTTAAAGGTAGCACTCAAGCAATTTACTTTGGAATGGCGGAGAAATACCATGTAGTAGGTAGCTATGGTGGACACAAATGGCATAGTGGTTGGCTCAAGGATTTTGGATGCATGAGAAGTATTCCCTCTCGATACAAGGTTTAGGCTAGCAAGGTTATTTGAAACAAACACAAGGATGAACCGGTGCAGCAAAACTCACATAAAATACATATTGTAAACATTATAAGACTCTACACCGTCTTCCTTGTTGTTCAAAACTCAATACTAGAAATTATCTAGACTTTAGAGAGACCAAATATGCAAACCAAATTAGCAAGCTCTATGTGTTTCTTCATTAATAGGTGCAAAGTATATGATGCAAGAGCTTAAACATGAGCACAACAATTGCCAAGTATCAAATTATTCAAGACATTTTAGAATTACTACATGTAGCATTTCCCGATTCCAACCATATAACAATTTAACGAAGAAGATTCAACCTTCGCCATGAACACTAAAAGATAAAGCGAAGAACACATGTGTTCATATGAACCAGCAGAGCGTGTCTCTCTCCCACACAAGCATGTATTTATTCAGAGAATGAAAATAAAAAAACAAAAATAAAAGCACACAGACGCTCCAAGTAAAGTACATAAGATGTGACCGAATAAAAATATAGTTTCAAGAGAAGGAACCTGATAATTTGTCGATGAAGAAGGGGATGCCTTGGGCATCCCCAAGCTTAGACGCTTGAGTCTTCTTGAAATATGTAGGGGTGAACCATGGGGGCATCCCCAAGCTTAGACTCTTCACTCTTCTTGATCATAGTATATCATCCTCCTCTCTTGACCCTTGAAAACTTCCTCCACACCAAACTCGAAACAACTCATTAGAGGGTTAGTGCACAATAAAAATTAACATGTTCAGAGGTGACACAATCATTCTTAACACTTCTGGACATTGCATAAAGCTACTGGACATTAATGGATCAAAGAAATTCATCCAACATAGCAAAAGAGGCAATGCGAAATAAAAGGCAGAATCTGTCAAAACAGAACAGTCCGTAAAGATGGATTTTATCGAGGCACTAGACTTGCTCAAATGAAAATGCCCAAATTGAATGAAAGTTGTGTACATATCTGAGGATCACTCGCGTAAATTGGCATAATTTTCTGAGTTACCTACAGAGAATTAGGCCCAGATTCGTGACAGCAAAGAAATCGGTTTCTGCGCAGTAATCCAAATCTAGTATGAACCTTACCATCAACGACTTTACTTGGCACAACTAGGCACAAAACTAAGATAAGGAGAGGTTGATACAGTAGTAACAACTTCCAAGACACAAATATAAAATAGAGGCACTGTAGCAAAATAAACACATGGGTTATCTCCCAAGAAGTTCTTTCTTTATAGCCATTAAGATGGGCTCAGCAGTTTTTATGATGTACTCGCAAGAAATAGTAGTTGAAGCAAAAGAGAGCATCAAGAAGCAAATTCAAAACACATTTAAGTCTAACATGCTTCCTATGCATAGGAACCTTGTAAATAAACAAGTTCATGAAGAGCAAAGTGACAAGCATAGGAAGATAAAACAAGTGTAGCTTCAAAAATTTCAGCACATAGAGAGGCATTTTAGTAACATGAAAATTTCTACAACCATATTTTCCTCTCTCATAATAACTTTCAGTAGCAACATGAGCAAACTCAACAATATAACTATCACATAAAGCATTCTTATCATGAGTCTCATGCATAAAATTATTACTCTCCACATAAGCATAATCAATTTTATTAGTAATAGTGGGAGCAAATTCAACAAAGTAGCTATCATTATTATTCTCATCATCAAATATAGGAGGTATAGTATCATCATAATTAAATTTATCCTCCATAACAGGCGGTACTAAAAGACCAATATCATTATAATCATCATAAATAGGAGGCAAAGTATCATCAAAGTAAGTTTTCTCCTCAATGCTTGGGGGACTAAAAATATCATGCTCATCAAAGCCAGCTTCCCCAAGCTTAGAATTTTCTATATCATTAGCAACAATGGTGTCCAAAGCGTTCATACTAATATCATTGCTACTAGCATGCAAATAAGATTCCACAGGTTTTTTAATTTTCGCATTAAGCCATTCATGTCTTGACTCAGGAAATAGTACAAAAAGCTCACAGATGTTTTCCATTATGCCTAACTAGTGTAAAACAAGAAACAAAAAGATGCAATTGCAGGATCTAAAGGAAATAGCTTCGAGTACTTACAACGGCGAAAATAGCTTAGTAGCCGAGATCCGGAGTGTGAGTACCTTTTACCTTTCCTCCCCGGCAACGGCGCCAGAAAATAGCTTGCTGTCCACAACTGGCGCGTGGTTGACGAGGAGGAAATCCCTGTGTAGAAGCTTTTCGTTCCCCGAGCAACGGCGCCGGAAAATAGCTTGATGTCTACGGGAGCTTCTATTCTTGTAGACAGTGTTGGGCCTCCAAGAGCAGAGGTTTGTAGAACAGCAGCAAGTTTCCCTTAAGTGGATCACCCAAGGTTTATCGATCTCAGGGAGGAAGAGGTCTGTAATATCCCAGGTAATGGGGTTACAAATATAGAGGAAACAGATGTGTGCATTGCATTCATGCATAGAAAATATGGGGAATTTTCGCGCTTTAAAGTAAAACAGTCACGATGAATCGAAGTTTCACTTGACCTTGGTGGAATTGAAGTAGCTCATCAAGTCAAGCGCTATAAACCTCATTGTGACTTTGTTAAAACTTTGTTTTGGGTAGAGATAATTTGATCTAAGGGGTTAGATCAAATGGAACTAATAATCAACACAACAACACTTTACTCAATGATCAACTACCTGATCTTATTAAATGTCACAACATGATATTCCTAGCCATAACATGTGAACATCCATGTAATTGGAAATCAAGTAACAATAATTGAAGAAACTATTCCCCACTTATCTTCTCCATGTCTTAAACTAATCCATGCTCCTACCATGAATCTCATGGTATTTATTCTACTTCATTCTTGGAAGCAAGACCAGGGGATAAACTCTAGAAATATATAATCCTCTCTACTACATATTAATATACATCAAACCTAGAGAGGTGAGAGTTCTACTATAATTATTAGAGAAGCAACAAACCTTGAGCTAAACCTTGGATATGCATCCAAGTATTCACATCATCATCTTAAAGAGAAACCCTAAGATATTATTCAAGTCCTCCCCATGTAAGAGAGCCCATTAATATCAATTCTAGCTTTACCTATTAATGAATAGAGGACAATCTTTGAACTAAAGTATTAGGAGTTAAACCATATCATTTGGGAGTGGTGAGCTAGCCAATACCAAATGGAGTAAGATCATATCCATGAGTTGATGAAGTAGGGTAGCAACTAATTCAACCAAGATAGCCAAGTGGAGTTTTAGACTTGATACCTAAATAAATATTAGGAGTACACCATAAACCCTAGAATAACTATTCTTATATGAGTGGGATCAAGCTATGGAGCTACAGATAAGTAGTTGAGGCAACACTTGAACCTTAGGGAGATAATTAACCAATCATCAGGATGATTATATCATCATATCTTGAGAATAACTCTAAGTAATTATCTCTGGTATTATCCTGGGATATAATCTATTGAGACAACCATAGCCATGTCCACCCAAGAAACTATAAGAGAGATATTATACCCTAGTTGATCAAGACAATACTTGATCTTAGAAGTGAGAAACCTAACTCAGGAGAGATACCTTAGGAAGCCAAACCTTGATCATTATAAATTGAGTGATGATCATAAAATCTAAGAACTTGAGGAATTAATATCAAGAACAAGTTGATCATGTCTAACCATGATCATGTTCTTGAGATATGTGAGGATAAGATAAACCCTAATAGGATAAGTAGATATCATTCACCACATAAAATTATGGGGAGATCATTAGTAAGCAACCCTAGACTTATATCCCAACCTTTACTTGTGAACCACTAGGTGATCACAATTAGAATCCTACCATATCTATATTTCCTAAATTAAGGAACCCAAGAGCACCTTAGAGTTAAACACTATACTTTATGTAGTGAGAAACCATACATCAATGTGACCAAAGTTAACTATAAAAAGAACTATAATCAATGTAGTTACTTTAATGATAAGTTGGGAGTAATAAAAGAAGTTAATTGGAAAAAGATAAAACCAATTCTCAAATCTTAGTAACTAAAGGAGAACCACAACTATTATGCAAGTACACTCTCTTGCCATGAATAGTGGTGACTAAACCCTAAGCTATACCTCATTTCTAGTTCATGTATCACTATGGTGATCCTAATATAAACCTAGGCCAAAACTGAGATTCAAACCAATTGCCATTAGGTAAATCTCATTAGAACCCTAGTATGGCACATTAATAAAATCTTAAGTTATAATTATTAAACCTGGGAAAACTCTTATGATACATCTTATAATTAGAACCATAAGTATGATTAACACCCACTTATCCTTACAACCTAAAGTCCAACCATGAGGAGAGTAATGTCTACTCTAGGTAATTCAAAGTGTTATTAAAATATAATACTAGTGCTAACCTTGACATAGAGTAATAATCAAAATTACAAGATCTTAATAAATAGAGGATCACATAAAATCATATGCAGGGAACTAAATTCTCAATTAAGAGCTCAAAACCTAATGATAAATTCTAAAACACTTAGAATAGAAATTATCAACCCTAATAATAATAATGGATGTGATTACACAATAAAAAGAAAATTAAAATGAGTGCATAAAATCATGATTATTTACAATTTGTAATAAAGCCCACATATGTGAAATGTTTAATTAAAAACAATTGAGTATTACAATAATACATTTATTAGTCTTCAAAAAAGACCAATTGTTTAACACCTGCAAAATAAAAAAAATAGTTAATACATGAATTATAAACAGAATTCAACACAAAGAAGAAAGCAGAAAATAGAAAAAAATACAAAACAGAAATGAATAAAAGAGATAAAGGAGATGGGGCTTACCTGGACCTTACCGGCCAAAGCAGCCCAGCAGAAGCCTGCCCAGCAGCCCAACACCACGGCCCAGGCCATCACCAAACTGCAGCCCACGATACCCCTTCGCTAAAAAAACAACGGGAGAGGGTCGTCCTCATCCTCTCCAGCACGCATGCCGGCCAGCGCGACGTCGTGGTCGCCTTTCCCTCTCGCTGGCGAGCTCTCCTTGATCGTCGTCGTGACGAGGCGCGTCCGAACGCCGTATAAAAGCCCCGGGACGAGCTCTAGCCCCAGTTTTCTTCCTCCCCTGCTAAAATTTCTCCAACCCGAAACCATGGCCGCCCCAGTCTCCCTTACCGCCGGTGAGAGAGGCCTTCCCGAGCCAAGCGAAGCTTACCATCGTGACCGCCGTCATCGACAAGTTACGCCCACGGGAGGAATTGGTCCGGGATGATCTCAGCCGGGAGAATTTCACCGATTTCGTCCGCAGCACCTCGCCGGAATCGATGGCCGTGTCGTCGACTCCGACAACCCCGCGCATCACCAAGCATACCCACAGGTTTCTGGTGAGCTTGCGCTTCGCCTGAGCCTATTATTGCATCCTATATCCGCCTGTAGCAAGTTCTTGCATCTTGGCCGGAGTTCACCGCCGCGGAGACGTTCGCCGGGGTCATCTCCGGTGACCATTTGCCGGGGGGCCGCCTCCATAGTGTTCGGCGTGCTAAGACGCGTCCAGTGAGCCCATTCGTCCGTGCCCTACTGGCCGGAATCGCCGTCGCCGGCAACAACTGCCTCGCCGGCAGTGTGCTCCTGTGCCTCGTCAGCGGATTGACTTGGTCCACGCCTGCGTGGAAGCTGGCGTGGCCTAAGGCCCACCAGTCAGCCTCTGGGGTAGAATAGCCCGGGTAGCTTTAGCTTTTGTTTTTTTAAATTTAAATCCAGAAAAGATCTACAACTTTGAATTAATTTGTAAAATCCATTTTAACTCAGAAAAATACAAATAAGTGATCAAAATTCTTAGAAAAGTAAACTCTATCCAATAAAAATATAAAATAAAAATTTTATTTTTAATAAAAATTTAATTATTTAATACTTGTTATTTAAGCCTTATTTATTAATTCTAAATTCAATTAAATTCAATAAATAAGGAAAACTTTGAAAATGAAATTTAAACCAGTAAATAAATAAAGAAAACTTTAAAACTAATTTTTTCTTTATTATTTTATTAAATCCTTATTAGAAGGATTTAAAACCCTGATTAGTAATTACCTTAATTATTAATTATTTAAAAATATTGAAATGCCAAATTCAATATTATTCTTATTTCAAAGCTATTAATAACTTCAACTTTTCAAATGAAGTTATTAATTCAAGAACTAATTGACAATTAGGAAACCCTAAGTTCCATACTGAATTAAGAATACAAACCCATAATTTTATGTGGGATACTAAAACCCTAATTCAACTATGCACCAAACCCTAGCTCCATTAATTCATATCTAGCAACTAAATACTAGTTCAAATCCACATAAGATATGGGAACCCTATCACTACTAATTAGCATCCCATGTGTTCATCTTCAACAGACCTAGATAATTAAGTAGGGATAACCAAGTGTAAACCCTAGATCCTTTTACCAAAGCCATCAGCCTTATTCATTCCTATTTAGCATCACACCATTGTGATGAACCCAAATAGCATCTAGGCTCAATATTTATCATTACATAACCATAGTCCACTGAACCCTACAAATACTTCATAATTATGAACCATCCTATTTAGGAGCCAATAATTCCTTACTTAGTGGATCCAATAACAAAAACTGATACGGGCATGGAGGCCTATGTGGAGCCCCGATTCAGGACTCCACCAGCTTATTTATCCTAGTTTATGTAATGGTCATATGTGGGCCAATTAGGGTTTTTAATAATTTGAGTCAGTTTGGTTTGGGCCTGTCCAAACCAAGGTAGAGAGGCCCACTAGGGCTGGCCGGCCACCCCACCTCTCATATAAGTAGAGGCACGGCTAGGGTTTAGGGTAGTTCAAGTTTAGTCTAAAGATTAGGGTTTTCCCCATTGCGTGTGTTCACGTGTATCATCCCTCCGGGGGTACGGCGTTGCCGTTTATCTATACTATTATCCGCTGCGAAGGTTCTTGTGTTCATCAAGGATTATCTAGCTCTTGGTTTGAGGCGTATCGTTCGTCGATCCGTTGCTTGCTGGATTCGTTCCCTCTTCTCCAGGCTGCGTTCATCGCGTTGTTGGGAGGAATCTCTACCCCAGGTTCTCGCTGTGAAAGATCGGGCATCAACTTAGGTGGATCGGCTTGGATTCACCGTATCATGTGGTATCAGAGCCGATCCACCTAAGTTGATGCCCGATCTTTCACAGCGAGAACCTGGGGTAGAGATTCCTCCCAACAACGCGATGAACGCAGCCTGGAGAAGAGGGAACGAATCCAGCAAGCAACGGATCGACGAACGATACGCCTCAAACCAAGAGCTAGATAATCCTTGATGAACACAAGAACCTTCGCATCGGATAATAGTATAGATAAACGGCAGCCGCCGTACCCCCGGAGGGATGATACACGTGAACACACGCAATGGGGAAAACCCTAATCTTTAGACTAAACTTGAACTACCCTAAACCCTAGCCGTGCCTCTACTTATATGAGAGGTGGGGTGGCCGGCCAGCCCTAGTGGGCCTCTCTACCTTGGTTTGGACAGGCCCAAACCAAACTGACTCAAATTATTAAAAACCCTAATTGGCCCACATATGACCATTACATAAACTAGGATAAATAAGCCGGTGGAGTCCCGAATCGGGGCTCCACATAGGCCTCCATGCCCGTATCATCCTCCCCCTTCAAGAAGCGTTGTCCCCAACGCGTGAGGGTCTTCCGGAAAAGGTGACGTGATATGAACATGACACGTCCTCGCCGTCTTCAAGTCTTGCTTGCCTTCCACACCACATCCTCCCTCGCGGCCTGCTTGACTTGACACAAAGCACTTGGCGCCTCCTTTCTTCTCCACATGAGCTTGGACTTCGGCGCCAACTCCTTCTTCTTGCGAGGTTTTGATGGAACCTTGTGTCGCCGCACATGACCCCGCACAAGATGTGTAATTCCCGGGCCACATAGATGTCTCACACGTCCATCCTTGCCTCGATGCATCCGCGGTGTCGCGGAAAACCGGACCGTAGTACTCCTAGCACGGTAATGCCGCCGCCCACCTGTCTCCACCGACGTGCTCGCCTCCCACTCCTCCCACGCGCATCCGCGCCACATGTACCGAATCACCATCAGCACAAACATCATCGATCCGTATACCGGCATCAACACAAGCTGGAACCGTAGCACATGCCGCAACATCCACATCAACAATAAGTGTAGCTTCATCCGGCTTGTCACCAACAAGAACTTGCTTGTCATCTACGAGCTTGGCTGAAACATCACCAACATCAATGCTCGGCACATCATGCACCTTATGCTGCACATTAGGCTTGTGCAACTTCTCCTTACGCACCACTAACTCCACATCGGACTTGATATGATCATCACCCATAGGCTTCAAAGTCCGCTGTTTGCCACCATGCATAAAAGAATATGTATTTGCTCGCCCGAAGCATGTGTCACATTGCGATCATACCGCCAAGGACGCCCAAGTAGCAATCCACACACCTCCAATGGCAACACATCGCAATCGATCTCATCAACATAATCATCAACCGTAAATGGCACACGCACCTTGTGAGTAATCTTCAGCATACCACAGCCTATTCAACCACTCAAGACGTTTAGGTTCAGGAAGACGCCATGTAGACAACCCCAATGCTGCCACCATCGCCTTGCTAATGCCATTAGTACAGCTACCACCATCAATCATCAACTTGCAAGCCTTGCCCTTGATAAAGCACCGAGTCCGAAACAAACTCCACCGCTGAACCTTGTCAACTGTCTTGCAAGCATCATCGTGTACCTTCTTGAGTTGCATATTCAGCCCGCTCAATGGTACATCCTCCTCAACAGATCACGAGTAGTGCTCTTGGTATCGAGCCGAGTTTCCTCTCCTCCGAAGATTTCACATCAACCTTAGTGACTGTTGGTAGTGGAACAATCTCCTGAATAGGAACTATGCACTTGTCCACTTCCTCTATTGCATGCACAACTCTGGACGACTGCTTACGCTGCTGCAATGGTAACCCAAAACCACCACGAAGAAACGTTTTGAAGTCCGCCCAAGTATAAGCATACTCGCCTCTATCAACGGCATCATACCAATATATGTCCAACTCGGCATCCACACGCCCGTGAGCTAGAAGACATGCATCATACCCGAGTGAACTTCCCTTTGTAGCGACGACATCGTTGGAAACCCAACTCCATGTACTTCTCCCAATCCTCGTCACTGCTCAATTGTCGCGTCATGGCATAAATACCACTTTAGTCCTGACACACAATGCGGTACGTCCTCCCAACGGCGGATATCAAGGTAATCATTGAAAACATCACCGGATTTCGTGCCACGTGAACACCGTACGCCACGCACATCGTCTCCAAATGAAGCAACAACAGTAGTAGCATCAAGGAGCATCGCCGGAGAAACGAGAGCAGCAGTAGCCGAAGAAGCAACCGCAGTAACAGGAGAAACCACCGGAGGAAAAGCCGCAGGAACAGACGCCGTCCCGGCCCAGGACCCGGTTGGACCGGCCTCCAGACCGGCCTGCCCGGTCTGTGGCCCGGTTGACCGGTCGCCAACCGGATCGGCTGCCTCGTACCGGAGCAAAACCGGAAATTGGCGAATTTGCGAACTTCCCGGTTTGCAGCCCGGTTGACCGGATTTTACGCCAGGCTGCCCGGTCACCGGCCCGGTTGGACCGGAGTTTACGCCGAGCTGCCCGGTCACCGGCCGGTTGGACCGGAGTTTACGCCGAGCTGCCCGGTCACCGGCCCGGTTGACCGGATTTCTGACCAGATTTTTCCTGGTCGCGAATTTTCGTCTTCTTCCCGATTCTGGTCGCGATTTTTCGCGATTTTGACCTCCGAAACAGCCATGGATGACCTCCAAACCGCACCAAATTATGCCAAACTTCCTCCAACCAACCTCCTTCGACCGAGAGCCAAACTCCTCTGATCTTAGAGCTAATCTTCTCCGATGCAAACCGATCAAAGAGATCGATCAACAACACCTCGCCGTGAGCAACCCAGAAAGCTGATACCACATGATGCGGTGAATCCAAGCCGATCCACCTAAGTTGATGCCCGATCTTTCACAGCGAGAACCTGGGGTAGAGATTCCTCCCAACAACGCGATGAACGCAGCCTGGAGAAGAGGGAACGAATCCAGCAAGCAACGGATCGACGAACGATACGCCTCAAACCAAGAGCTAGATAATCCTTGATGAACACAAGAACCTTCGCAGCGGATAATAGTATAGATAAACGGCAGCGCCGTACCCCCGGAGGGATGATACACGTGAACACACGCAATGGGGAAAACCCTAATCTTTAGACTAAACTTGAACTACCCTAAACCCTAGCCGTGCCTCTACTTATATGAGAGGTGGGGTGGCCGGCCAGCCCTAGTGGGCCTCTCTACCTTGGTTTGGACAGGCCCAAACCAAACTGACTCAAATTATTAAAAACCCTAATTGGCCCACATATGACCATTACATAAACTAGGATAAATAAGCTGGTGGAGTCCTGAATCGGGGCTCCACATAGGCCTCCATGCCCGTATCAATTAAACAACAAATGTCGCCAGTGATTCTTGTGCCGTAATACCCGTGTTAACCATAAGATCCGGAGTGGGACGGAGTAGTCAAAAGTGTTTCCACCTCTCGTTCATCAACGGATGCGCTTTACCGTAGACACTTGTATCTGTCGGCGGCAAGCGGTAGGCTGGGGAAGCCTTAAGTCCCCACGGCACGGTCCGTAGACACTTGTCGTTCGAAGAACAAGCGGTAGGTTGGGGAAGCCTTAAGTCCCCACGGTATTGCGGTCTATGATGGGTTGCAGCCACCGGCGTAGGAGTGTATGGTAGAGCCCAAGCATCGTTGTCCGTGGTCGGGGTCCACCCCGAAATTACGGGAATAATGGGACCGACGTGGACCCAGGGTCGGCGCATGCAACAAAGGGTGGGTGTTCGAGGTAGCGGAGGAACATGATTGGCTAGACCTTATACCGGGCCTCACACCATAGGAAGTGTGGACAGGAATGTACACCTGGTTGGCACCAAGGTTAAGATCTCTTATGGGTAAAGCAACACACCTCTGCAGAGTGTAACAAATCGTGACCTGTCACTCCTCGTTCCGGGATATGGAAGCTGCGAACGCGGCCGGAAAGGAGCTCCATGAAGTTCTAGTAAACCGGTGAAGGCCGACGGACATAGTTCTTCCGAATAAAAGCAACATTTTCAAGAAATGGTTATGAAAACTTGCATTGGTATTAGACTTTACTGGTCTAATGCCGTAGCTAGTGCATTAAACACCTCTTTCCTATAATGAACTTGTTGAGTACGCTCGTACTCATCCCACTCTTAAATCCCCTGCTTAGATATGGAGGCATCGAAGGAGGATCTACCGTGCAACTCGAAGACCGAGGAGTCAACAACTATTTCAAGAAACAGGACCCTGTCAGAAGAGTCAGATACCATATCCAACAAGGAGAAAACCTAGTTTAGCCATAGAAGGGAACTAGCTTCCTAGACCTAGCTCCTATTTAGCTAGAATCTTTTCTTAGCCTCTGTAGTTAGTGAAATACTCTACAAACAGAGTTCGTGATAAGACTAGACTACGAGTCGTTCTTCTAGAGTTTATTTGCAGTTTTACCTCATTGTAAAGTAGGAGGCTATGATGATCTTATGTAACAGAGTCGATGTTGTAATTCTATAGACATGCCTTGGACCCGCATATGTTTCTGTTGTACCACTCTGAGCGATATAATACTAGTGAAACGGTGTTTCATTGGTGTTATATCAGACTTGCATACTACACCATGCAGTGGTATGCTGGGTCACCACAAGGTCAAAGATATCCCTCTCATGCAACCCTGCAACCACAAAGCAAGAAGTCTCTTGTGTCCCCAACACACCTAATAGGTGCACTAGTTCGCCGAAGAGATAGTGAAATACAGGTGGTATAAATAAGCAGTAGCAACGGCACCAGAAAAGTGCTTTGCCCGGGACGAGTAAACAAGCAGTAGTAACGCAGCAGTAGTAACGCGATAAAACGATAAACAAGCAGCGATAGCGATATTTAGGAACAAGGCCTAGGGATCATACTTTCACTAGTGGACACTCTCAACATTGATCACATAACAGAATAAATAGATAGATGCTAGACTCTACACTCTCTTGTTGGATGATGAACACCACTAACTCGTGTAGGATTACAGGAACCCTCAATGCCGGAGTTAACAAGCTCCACAATATTCGATGTTCATATTTAAATAACCTTAGAGAGCATGACAGATCAACATAACCAAATCAAGTACTAACATAGCATGCACACTGTCACCTTCACGCTACGAAAGGAGGCATAGATCACATCAATACCATCATAGCAATAGTTAACTTCATAATCTACAAGAGATCACAATCATAGCCTACGCCAAGTACTACACGATGCACACACTTGTCACCATTACACCGTGCGGGAGGAATAAACTACTTTAATAACATCACTAGAGTAGCACACGGATAAATTGTGATACAAAACACATTGCAATCATAAAGAGATATAAATAAGCACATCACTATGCCATTCATAACAATGAATAAGTATTCTCGTGAAATATAGCCTAAGAGACCCACACGGTGCACACACTCGTCACCTTTACACACGTGGGACAAGGAGTCTCCAGAGATCACATAAGTAAAACCCACTTGACTAGCATAATGACATCTAGATTACAAGCATCATCATATGAATCTCAATCATGTAAGGCAGCTCATGAGATTATTGTATTGAAGTACATAGGAGAGAGATGAACCACATAGCTACCGGTACAACCCTTAGCCTCGATGGAGAACTACTCCCTCCTCATGGGAGACAGCAGCGTTGATGAAAATGGCGGTGGTGTCGATGGAGGAGCCTTCCGGGGGCACTTCCCCGTCCCGGCGGTGTTGTGGGTATACTTCATGGGTGTACCATCGACAGTGCCTAGATCCGCCAAGCCCGGGTGGCCCACAGATGGTGATGAGGCATGTGGCCCATCGGGCGGCCCAGTTGCTGTTGATCATGAAGGAAGAAGTCCAACCCAGGATCAGCAAGCCGGATCCGTACCGACATTAGGAGGAACCCGGATCCGTGGAGGCCCGTGAGGAACCCGGATCCAGTACGACGTATATGGAAGGCGGATCCGTGGAGTACACGGCAAGACTTTGTACCGTAGTTAGGCTATCTGTAATCCGGCTAGGACTCTCCATGTAAACCCTAGATCCGTGCGCCTTTATAAGCCGGATCCTGGGAGCCTTAGAGGCACAACCACAATTCATTGTAACAACGCGAAAGCGCCCGGATAATTCCGGACAAGCGGCGGTAGGCCCCGTCATCGTGCAGGTGTTCCGAAGCTGGGTAACTCGCGTACCACCGTCCCGTGTGCACTCCGCCCAATGGCCCCTACTACTTCTCCCCCTCGTGAGGATCCCTCCTCCGAGGTACCGTCGATTAGGCAACGACAGTTGGCGCCCACCGTGGGGCCTGCGGCGTCTGGAGGCCGGAACCGGGAGGGTTCCGCCATGGGAAGCTACGACGACACCATCGCAGTGGGGCGTGTTCTTTACGCCGGAAATCTGCCAATCGTCCCTCCGGATGAGTGTTGGATTCCGGCTAAAACCGACCCCGTCAAGCTCTCCATCGTCCCGAGTTGGCGGCATACACATCTTCATCGGGAAACCGTCGATTCCGACGGAAACCCACCGGTAAGTAGCGCCGACGCGACCGCCGCTGAGCAGGACGCGGTCGCGAAGATCCGATCCGAGACGCAGGAACTTCCTAGCGAAGATTCCGCCTTAGATCCGAAAAAATCAAAACCCACCCAATCCGCCCCCGAGCGAGGAAATAACGGTGGAAGACCAATGCAGATCCACCTGGGTCTCCCAGGTGTTAGAGAAGCAAAGGTGTCACTTCGTGCACTTCTTAGCCCATACCGCCGGAACCGCCCCTCAAGAAGCCGGAGCTGGTCCCGAGCAGGTCGTGGCCCCGGAAAACAACGCTGCTCCGGATCAGCAAGAGGCTGTCGGAGAAAGCGGAACTCCGAGCGAAGAGTCGATTTTGGGAAATCTCGGTCCAATTTCCGGAGACACCCAATCCATGGACACCGAAGAGTTCGATCGCAAGGTGAAGGAATATGGATACGGTGAACAGCTCGAAGTTGATTCCGCCCGACCAAAGCGGTACTTGCAACCGTAGCGGCGCCGGGAGAAAACGGATCGAAGAGGCGAGCACCCAATCCGACCCCCGACCATCCAACCACGGATCTCCAATGTCGCGGGAGCGACCCCGTAGGGATTCTTCCTCGGAAAGCCTCCTGTCGCCTGAAGAGATGGTCGCACAAGCAGGCATGGATGCGGTTTATCGCTCGGATATTCTTAACAAACCTATCACTCCCGAAGACGTAGAAGCTTTAGAAGCTAAGAGAGTGGAGCTGCTGGCAACAGCCAAGAAATTTAAGGACACCGCAGCCACCATGCTGGAGGAAAGAAAGCACGCCGCAGTTTTTGTGGAAGACTTCATCCAGCGTGAGCAGGAGGTGGACGAAGGACTGGCGAAAGTCAAGGAACTCCGAAAGCATTGGGAGGACAAGATCGTTGAAGCTGATCGAGAGGTAGAAAAGGTCCGGCGTGAGTTGATAGCTCCCCGCAGGATCACCTTCGCAACTCCGACGGAGCAGCAGCCGTTCGCAACCCCAAAGGACAACATGACGAAAGCTGCAGAGATCTTGAAGAAAAGTAACGAGGAGATTGACATCGACTACGTTCGCACGCTCGTCGCTTCAGCGGTCAAACAGCAGAGCAAGGCAGACACTTCGCGCAAGTTAGAATCTAACCCGGAGCATTGCGTCTCCACTGCGCAGAAGGACGCCCACGACAATCGCCATCGAGATGACGAATCGCGAACCGGATCCTCGGAACGCAGAAGGAAAGCCAGGGAACACCCAAATCCGATCCCCGTACCATCAAAGACGCCACCGTCAGATCCGAGAAAGGGAAAGGATGCAATGTACTACGGACGAGACAAGTACCGCAACCCCCCTCCTCCGCCTAATGGTTACCCGCGTCCCCCTCGCCGCCGTAGTCCAGCCGGAAACACCAGGCCTCAAGGGCATGGTGGGATTGTTATCCGCGACAACGTGCTGCCCTCAAGAAACAGAAACAGGGAGCGCACGCCGGAACCTCGCCGGAATCAGAACAACGATCGTGAGCCCGAGCCTAGGAGGAGCCGGAATGAGGAACGCGACCCGGAGCCCCGCCGGAGCCGGAACGACCACGGCAGCCAGCGCCACGGCGAAGGCAGCCACAGAAGCCGGAGCCAGCACCGGGAGGGCCGGGGAGAATCTGAAGGCGGAAGCAAGAGGTCGGATCGGCCCCCTCGCAGATCTCCCTCACCACCACCTAGCGGTGGCGGCGGAGGTGGAGGCGGAGGCGGTGGCCGAAGATCTCGCTCTCGCTCACAATCCCCCCGCCACGGCTCGCGCGACGCGCGGGAACGCCTCAACGAATACAGAACCGACTACATCGGAATGAAGTGCTTTGGCAGGATGATTCGAGAGGAACCAAAGCCAAGGATGAACCTCAAGTTACCCGGAAACCTGAAGCATTATGATGGCACCGAAAGGCCGGATACCTGGATTGACGATTACTATAATGCAGTAACCTTCGCCGGAGGAACCCCTAATATCGCTTGCCGCATGCTCCAGTTGTACCTTGTAGGTCCAGCCCGGATCTGGCTCAGCGACCTCGAGAAGAACTCCATCTTTTGTTGGTTTGACCTGAAGACCGCTTTCGAGAAACACTTCAGGGGCACCTACAAAAGACCTGCCACGACAAGCGACTTACAAGCTTGTATCCAGAAGAAGGGAGAATCCTCAAGAAACTTCCTCACATGATGGTTGGCATGCAGGAACGAGTGCGAAAACGTCGACCACACCACTGCCATGTACGCCTTCATTGGTGGACTGCAGAGAGGAGGATTGCTGAGGCATAAGCTCACTTGTTTGGCTAACGCCAATAAACTGACTTTGGATGAGATGATCTCCATTGCCAGTGACCACACTGCCGCCGATGATGACGCAGGCGGTGATATCGCAGCTACAGCAATCCCCCTACACCAACAAAAGAAGAACCGTGATAACGGCAACAACAGCGGCCATAAACGCAAAAACCCTGATGACCAGAAGAGTGGCGGATCCGACATGGTCGCCATGGCGTTCCAACGCGGAGGTTCGGGAGGCGGAAGAGGACGCGGCCGTGGAGGCGGAGCCGGCAGGGGTCGGCGGCATGGCACCGAGGTCACGGCTGGCGGATCCCGCGCCCCGCAAACCTACGAAGAGTATAGAGACATGCCCTGCCCGGCCCACTTGGATCCGGTTACGGGAAGTCCACTCACACCAACCGCAACCGCAAGTGGGTCAACGATTTAAAGAACGACCCGGAGGCGGGATACAAGCGAGCCGGAAGCACCGCCCACGCGGCAAAGGAGGCAAGGGCAAGAACAAGGACAAGGAGGAGGACAGTTCCGAGGCGATGGACGAGGATGATAACTCGCCGGATCCCAAAGCCGGATCCGCGAGTAAATCCAACCCCTTCGAGAAAAAGAGCGTGGGGGCTTACCACACCTTCCTCGGAACCCCAACGATCCGCGCTACAAAGTCAGCTACCCGGATCCCGAACGCCACGGTTTCGGGCTGTGCCGCGATACGTCAGGTGGTCGGAAGTTCCGTGCACATTTGACGAGGAGGATCATCCCGCCATTGTGCCAAAAGAATACTACGCCTTGGTTGTAAGTCCCCGCATAGACGGGTATGACTTCTCCAAGTGCCTGATGGATGGTGGAGCCAGCTTAAACATCATGTACCTGGAGACTCTAGAGCGGATGAACCTCACCAAGGAACAGCTCAAACACAGCAACACTGAGTTTCACGGCGTGGTTCCGGGTAAGAAGGCGAACTCCCTCGGCAGCATCACGCTTCCCGTGGCTTTCGGCGATGTTCACAATTTCCGCGAAGAAAAGATCACGTTCGAAGTTGTGCCCTTCAAGAGCTCCTACCATGTCATCTTCGGCAGGCCCACCTACCACAAGTTCCATGCAAGAGCGTGCTATATCTACAACAAGCTCAAGATTCCGGGTCCTAATGGTATGATCACCATAACCGGAGACTACAAAAAGGCTCACGAGTGCGAGTTGGGCGAAGCCGCCTTCGCAGAGTCTGTCATATCCGGAGAAGAGCTGAAAGGCTACCGAGCCGCGGTGGATCCGACTGAAATGCAGACCACCAAGAAGCGGATCTCCGAACACAAAAACTCCTTCAGGGCCGCGATAGAGACCAAGAAAGTCAACTTCAAGGAAGGCGACGATTCCAAGCAGGTCTCAGTCGGAGCCAACATGGACCCCAAATAGGAAGACGCGCTCGTCGAGTTCCTCCGCGCTAACATGGACATCTTTGCATGGCAACCTTCTGACATGTCCGGAGTACCAAGGGAACTCGCCGAGCACTACCTCAACATAAACCCGGGGGCTAAACCGGTGAAGCAAGCTATGCGACGCTTTGGAGATAAGAAGCGCCGCGCCGTAGGAATGGAATTAGCAAAGTTACTAGAGGCAGGTTTTGTAATAGAAGTAATCCATATTGATTGGGTCGCAAATACCGTCCTTGTACCCAAAAAGAATACTGAAATACTAAGAATGTGCATCGATTACTCTGGCTTGAACAAACATTGCCCGAAAGATCCGTTTCCCCTGCCGCGCATTGACCAAGTCATTGATTCGACGGCAGGGGCGGAACTTCTGTGTTTTCTTGATGCGTATTCCGGGTATCACCAGATCCGGATGAAGGAGTCTGACCAAAAGGCGACCTCTTTCATCACCCCATTTGGCACCTACTGCTATGTTACTATGCCCTTTGGCTTGAAAAACGCAGGTGCCACCTACCAACGTACGATGCAGCGGTGCTTGAAGGACCAGATCGGCCGGAACGTACACGCCTACGTCGACGACATCGCGGTCATGACCCGGAAAGGATCCGACTTGATCGGCGACCTCACGAAACCTTTGAGAATCTCCGTCGGTACAAGATGATGTTGAATCCGCTGAAGTGCGTCTTTGGCGTACCCAGCCGGAAAACTCCTTGGCTTCATTGTCTCTAACAGGGGCATTGAAGTAAACCCGGAAAAAATCAAGGCAATTTTGTGCATAAAAAGGCCAACTTGCCTCAAAGATGTGCAACGGCTCACTGGTTGTGTCGCAGCAATCAGCAGGTTTGTTAGCCGTCTTGGTGAGAAGGCACTTCCCCTGTACAAGCTATTGAAGAAAACGAGACAAGTTTGTGCGGGACGAGGCAGCGGATGCGGCACTACAAGGGTTGAAGGAGATACTTACCTCCCCACCTATCCTAGCAGCCCCGGGAGAGTCGAGCCTATGCTCCTCTACCCGGCAGCCACCAACGGGGTCATCAGCCTCGTCATCGTGGTGGAACGACGGGAAGAAGGTCACGAATATGGAGTCCAAAGGCCGGTTTACTATATCGGCGAGGTCCTTACGGAATCCAAACAGCGCTACCCTCACTTTCAGAAGCTAGCCAACGGAGTATTCCTGGGCAGCAGGAAGCTGAGACATTACTTCCAAGAACATCCAGTAACAGTCGTGAGCAAAGCTCCGCTGTCAACGATTCTCAACAACGCTGACGCAACAGGACGCACAGCAAAATGGGGCATTGAATTATCCGCCTTCGATATCAGCTACAAAGCCAGGACTGCGGTCAAATCACAGGTCTTGGCGGATTTCGTTGCAGATTGGACAGAAGCTCCGGATGCTAGTCTGGAGCCGGAACCAGAGACATGGGTTATGCACTTCGATGGATCCAACCAGCATCAAGGCTCAGGAGCCGGAGTCACCCTGAAGTCCCCTACCGGAGAAGAACTGCAGTACGTTTTGCAGATACTTCGAAGCTACAAACAACATGGCAGAGTACGAGGCTCTACTACACGGACTGCGCATCGCTAAGGAAATAGGGATCAAGCACATCATCTGTTGCGGAGATTCCGACCTGGTGGCACAGCAAGTAGCCGGAACCTGGAACGCCAAAAATTCCGTCATGGTGGCTTACAGAGACGAAGTTGACGAGATCGCCAAGTGCTTTCTAGGATACGAAGTCAAGTATGTCCGAAGAGACGACAATGCAGCGGCAGATATGTTATCCAAGCTCGGATCCGGCAGGAAGCCAATTCCGCCTGGAATTTTCCTGGAGCATCTCCGGATACCCTCGGTGAAGGGCGCTAACCCGGAAAACCCAGAGGTGGCAGTGTCTCCGGCCAAAGAGGTGATGGCTATCATTCCGGCTTGGACACAGCCTTTCCTGGACTACCTCATCGATCAGAAGTTGCCAGAGGACGAGGTCCTCGCGCGACAGATCATAAGACGAGCAAGATCCTACACAATTGTTGATGGACAGCTCTACAAACGAAGCGCAACAGGGGTATTTCTCAAATGCGTCTCCAATCAAGATGGCATTGAAATCCTCGGAGAGATCCACGCAGGGGATTGCGGGCATCATGCCGCTCCCAGGTCACTCGTTGCAAAAGCTTTTCGGCTAGGCTTTTACTGGCTCACAGCTAAAGAAGATGCTGACAAGATAGTCAAGACCTGCCGAGGTTGTCAGTACTACGCTACTCAACCAAACGCTCCAGCTCAAGAGCTGAAGACCATACCTATCACCTGGCCATTTGCGGTCTGGGGGCTCGATATGGTTGGTAAGTTAAAAAGATCATCTCCTGGCGGTTTTGAATACCTATTGGTCGCTGTTGACAAATTCAACAAGTGGATCGAGGCAAAGCCAGTGAGAAAAGCCGACGGTGCTACGGCACTAAAATTTGTCTGCAGCCTCGTGATGAGATTCGGCATCCCACACAGCATAATCACGGATAATGGCACAAATTTCGCTCAGGGAGAATTGAAGGATTATTGTGAGACAATGGGGATTCGATTGGACCTCGCATCTGTGGCTCACCCACAATCCAATGGTCAAGTTGAAAGGGCTAACGGTCTAATATTATCAGGAATCAAGCCACGCCTTGAGGAACCGCTGTGACGAGCAGCCGGAGCTTGGGCTGATGAGCTGGACGCTGTCTTGTGGAGTTTGCGAACTACCCCTAACATGTCAACAGGGTTTACCCCATTCTTCCTGGTATACGGATCCGAAGCCGTGATTCCCTCCGACATCATCCATGATTCGCCGCGAGTTTCCGCCTATAATGAAGAAACAGTCGACGAGGCCGGACAGCTATCCGTGGACCTGATCGAAGAAGCTCGGAATTTAGCCGACCGGCGCTCCGCCATCTACCAGCGAAGCTCCGACGATATCACGGTCGTCGAGTCCGAATCGCTCGTTCATGGCCGGAGACCTGGTTCTCCGCCTTCGCCGGGTGAAAGATCACAAGTTGCAATCTCCATGGGAAGGACCCTTCGTCGTTAGCAAAGTGCTTCACAACGGATCGTACTCCCTTGTTGATTTCCGAGAGCTGAGGGACAGACCTGCTAATTGGCGCCGGAAACGCAAGCGTGAGGATCCGGATGATATCTACGACGAGACAGATCGTCCTTGGAACATTGCACAGCTACGTCCTTTCCACACTTAGCATAGAATTGCATACCTTGTAAACAATATTATACATGATCAATGAAATAAAGCCTTTGGTTCACTCTATGAGTCATTTACCTCCTTTACTTGTTCATTTTTAGATCGTGTATGTTTTCCGACTAAAACCGCAGAGCTGGATATTTCCGCCTAGGCGTGTATAAAAGTTGTGATTTTCAAAAATCGTCCCTCGGGACGTAAGCTTAAGTTTTCTGATTAAATTGTTATCTGTTGCGAACTCGTGGATTCCTAGTAGCGATTTCCGGCACCTATGCTTGGGGGCTTGTTTCCGCGGTTATTGACGGATTATCATTGGGTTTCGTCGCCGCTGGCGAACGTTTCCGGCTAAGGTTTTCCGGCTCGCGGAAGGTCAAGCGAGCAAGCCGGAATACAACGAAATCAGCACTTGCTTTCCGACACAAAACGAAACATGCACATAATATTAATGGATAGCAGGATAAGTGTTTCCGCCCCATGCATAAGTCGTTTCGTCCCTAGCTACTTAAGAATTTAAGTTATTCATTACAAACCCACTCCGGGGCCAAAAGTGATGCAACACTGTTCACTGTTTCACAGGTTCTCGGAGGAATGCTCTTCATCAGAAGCAGTGTAGGCGGAGCCGTCATCCGAGCTGTCGCCTGAGCCGTTGCCGTCTGAGTCGGAGACTTCCTCGTCATGGTCAGCGCTAGACCCGGAGCCTTCCTCGTCGCCTTCCTCGGCAGCTTCTTCTCCCTCTTCCTCCGGGTCGGAAAAGCCTTCGGGAATATCATGCTTGTTGTACCAGAACGAGTGGTTAACTCGTCCAGCAAATAGACGATCAAATCCCATAGCTTCCGCGAGGAGCTGTCTCATGCTGGTACCCTTGGGGGCTCCGTGTGCGACGTCTGCATATTTCATGGTGGGGAAGTGCGCTTTGCAGGTGGCTAACACGAGGGCAGCAACTCCGCGAGACGAAGACTCCTGCCAATCTTTGATGAGCTCCGGCACGTTCTTCATGAGATGTGTCATGCGGTCAATCACCGTCGTCTTGGCTTTCTTCAGGTTAAGGGACTTGGCGATTCCGCGACATGCTTCCATGAGATACTCGATTGAAGTCCGCGCTTCCTCATATGCTTCAGTCGTCTTGAGGGTTGATTCTTTGGTCCATTCGAAGCCAAGACTTGCTGCAAATTCAAATGGATCAGTTTCTTCCGCGGACAGAGACAATTCTTGCGAAGTCGGAGATTAAAGCAATAACAAAAAGGGTCCTTACGGAAGATCATCTTGTCAATGGCTTCCGCCTCCGCCTCCTGGCTCTTGTTTTTGGCCGTCAGGGTGGTCACCCTGTGATGGCTCTTCTTCAGTTTTTCAGCCAGCTCCGCCATCTCACGGGAATGTTTCTCTGAGAGCTCCTTCTTCTCTTTGGTTTCCTTCTCGGAGGTTTCTTTCAAAAAGCTCTTCAGAGTTTCATTCTCCGCCTCCAACACTTGGACCTTAGCGGATAAGGCGTCGATGGTGGGGCGCTTGTCAGTTTCTTCTGAGGACAGAAAATCCCACAAGTTATGTGTTATGATTGACCATAAAGTACAAAATTAAGCAACTCGGATTTCTCACCTTTCAAGCGGGTCTCTAGGCGGAGCACAGCCTGTTGACTACTCTCAGCAGCCTTACGCAGCCCTTCTATCTCCGTCATTTGCTCCAGCACATGAACGCGCAGATCCTCGTGCAGCTTCCGCGTGCTCTGAGACACAAGGAGGATTTAGCCGGAAATTCAAAATTCTGGGGGCTGGTGAGGAGTTCAAAGTTTTGGATCGAGAAAATTTTAAATTTCCGTCTAAGACAATTGTTGAGAGAAGCATCGGCTAATACATGTTACACGGAAAAATGTCTGAACCAATGCTTGGGGGCTAGTGTTACCTGGCGCACCTCCTTATGTTTAGCAAAGAAGATCTTGAGATCACTCTCAAGGTCAGTGAGCTCCTTCATCTCCGTGTCCGCAGGCCCCCACACCTTTTCCATCATCTCGGAAACTTTTGCATGGCGTTGGGAAAGGGTGAGCTTTTGCAGAGACGGAGTAGGTTGAGGGTCAGCTTGGAGCGTGCTAGAAGCACGAATCAGCTGTACTTTCTGCTCATACTGCTCAGTTGTAGGTTCGGCGGAGGTGGCAGTTGGCTGCTCAGGCGGAGGTGTAGATGAAGATGCGCCTTTCCCGGAACCACCGTGACCAATCGGATCTTCAGGAAGGTCGTCGATGTTAATAATGTCCTTGGGATCCGGCTTGGTGGCGGAGGAAGCCTTGGGTGGAACTTCAACTTCTGGTGTGACTGGTATGGAAGCCGGAGACGGCTTCGTTCTCTTCTTGGGGGCCTTAGGGGCCTTGGGGGGCTGGCTTCCGGAACTTCTGTCACGAAAATAACGGAGCATTATGATTAAGTAGATGCTAATTCATGATGGCGGAATATCTTTACTTCAGAAATCTAGCGCTTACCTGGAAGGTTTGAAAAATTGGTGGATTTCTGGTTGTGCTCGGTTGCTCGTGTCGATGAGTTTGAGGCGCTTTTTCTCCGCTTCCGCCTTGCGAGTTGCCGCAGTGCTAAGCACGTCGCGGGCACGTTTTGCTGAAGGGCTGGAGGGGGCAGGCCTCTTCCTCTTAGCGGGGCGGGAAGCCTCGGGAGCGTCCGCCTCCGATGCGGCTTCCGGATCTGTGTTGCCGGTGGAAGGAACCCGGATGATAGTTCCGAGTTCGCTTTCTTCGAGCGCCTCGAGCTAATACAGAGTTAAACATTTAGACAAAAGTTTGAATGCAAAGAGAAACAGATCACAGTCAAGCTGGCGTACCGCGGTTCCGGAACCATTCATATGGATATCTTTGTTGCACACGTGAACGTGAAGTTCACGTGGGATCTTGATGAGGAGCCGGATCCTCTTGTCAATGGCGTCGGCGGAGAGATTGTCCTTTGTGGCGCGCATCGGGTCGTCGCGCCCTGTGTACTGGAACATCAAGCGGTCCCTGTGTTGAAGCGGCTGGATCCGCTTGGTGAACCAGGAGAGGGTCAGGTCCTTCCCTGTCAGCCCCTCCTCCGTCAGCTTGCAGATCCGCCTGACGGCGCGCGTGAGCTGGAGTGACTCGGAGAGGTGGGGGCAATGCGACCATGACGGAAGCTTGGTGGCGGGGCAGTTCTTGAATGGCGGTAGCTTTCTTGCGCTCGCGGGGTCGGAGACGTCCTTCAAATAGAAGAAGCCCCCGGACCAGTACCGCGCGGATTCGTGGCGATCGGTGTGGGGATAGACGCGGCCCGGGCGGATCATGAAGGTGATGGATCCGCATGTCGCCAGCTCGGTGGACTGTCGGATCCTCTCCTTCTTGACAGTGAAATAGTATTGAAACAGGGAGAGCTCGGGAGTTACCCGGAGATGGCCCTCGCAGAGAGTGACGTGATTGCTGATCGCAAGCACGCTGTTTGGCGAGATGTTGTGGGGCTGGAGCCCATAGGCCTTCAGGATTTCCTGGAAGAAGTCCGAAGGCGGAAATGAGAAGCCCCGCTCCACTAGCGCTTTCGTCAGCACCATCTCGTCGTCTTGGGGGACTGGAGCTAAGGCATTCGGAGTTGTCCTCCAGCTTCCGGGTTGCAAGAAGCCTTCTCCCTCCAAGTTTTGCAGCTCGGTCTCTGTGGTGGTGCAGGGCCACCATTTCCCTTTGGCTTCCGAATCCCGCTGGCGGGCTTTGGATTTTTTGGCAGCAGCCTCTTCCGCCTTCTTCTCCACCTCGGAGGTTTTCTCCGGGACAGCTGAGGTGCCTTCGGTGTCCTTGCCGGAGTCCTTAGTGGGATCCAGCTGGACTGGAACGAAGGGAGGCGGAGCGGAGGAGATGGGCGTCGCCATGATCGGTTCGCTGGTGGGAGGCGGAGTCGTGGAAGACATCTGAAGATGTAAAAAAGATCGCGGAAAAAGGTTCTTTAGTCGGATCCAGCATCGTCTTCCCCAAATTCATCCCTACCAACTACGACGCGAGAGCAAGGTTCGAGAACTTACCGTAATGGCTTCTGTGGTACCTCGGAGTCGCCGGCGACGAGGTTTCGGCGCGGTGGTTCGCTGATGTTAAGAACAGGATGAACTCGACGAGGTGGCGAAGCGGCTCCGGCGAAGCTCCGGCGAAATTCCGGCACGGCGGAGAAGGAGCTCGAGGCGGCGCTTGGCAGAGAGGTGAAGAGGGGGGTGAATTAGGGTTGAGGGCGTCGACGGCGGATATTTATAGGCCGGCGGGACGAGATTCGTGCTCCGCATCCTGTGGTCGAAACGCAAGCGTCGCACCGTTGGATGCATGACACGTGTCCCAAACCCTAAACGGTAAAAATGGCTAGAGATAAGTTACCGTAGAAATCGCGCGAAAATGGTGCCAGAATTGGCGGAACCGTTTGAGTCTTTTAAAGATTCCGGGTAATCGCGTGAAGATAAAGAGCTCTCATTCGCAAGCAGGGAACTAACCCGGAAACGTATCCGATGACCGTCGATGGATGAAGTCCCGCGAGATGGGAGCATTTTCCGACTAAAAGTTGGGAAAAGAAGAAAGTGTGAAGTTGGAGTTCTGCAAGTTTCTCCGCGTTACCAATATTGTCGGAAACCATGATGGACTAGCAAGGCGGAAACAGCAGGTGAAACTCGGAGAACTCTGGGGGCTACTGTTGTGGGTATACTTCATGGGTGTACCATCGACAATGCCTAGATCCGGCAAGCCCGGGTGGCCCACAGATGGTGATGAGGCATGTGGCCCATCGGGCGGCCCGATTGCTTCGTTGATCATGAAGGAAGAAGTCCAACCCAGGATCAGCAAGCCGGATCCGTACCGACATTAGGAGGAACCCGGATCCGTGGAGGCCCATGAGGAACCCGGATCCAGTACGACGTATATGGAAGGCGGATCCGTGGAGTACACGGCAAGACATTGTACCGTAGTTAGGCTATCTGTAATCCGGCTAGGACTCTCCATGTAAACCCTAGATCCGTGCGCCTTTATAAGCCGGATCCCGGGAGCCTTAGAGGCACAACCACAACTCATTGTAACAACGCGAAAGCGCCCAGATAATTCCAGACAAGCAGCAGTAGGCCCTGTCATCGTGCAGGTGTTCCGAAGCTGGGTAACTCGCGTACCACCGTCCCGTGTGCACTCCGCCCAATGGCCCCTACTACTTCTCCCCCTCGTGAGGATCCCTCCTCCGAGGTATCGTCGATTAGGCAACGACAGGCGGCGTGCCGGAACAGAGACTCCTGTCCCCCAGATATTGGCTTCGCGATGGCGGCGGCTCTGGAAGGTTTCTCGTACCGTGGTTTTTTCGTCTCGTGGTTTTAGGTCGAGGGGCTTCTTATAGGCGAAGAGGCGGCGTCGGAGGGTCAACGAGGTGGCGACACAATAGGGGGGCGCGGGCCACCCCCAGGCCGCGCCGGCCTATGGTCCGGTGGGCCCGTGCCCCCTCTCGGCGGTTCTCGTGTGTTCCGGATGCTTCCGGGCAAAATAGGAACCTGGGCGTTGATTTCGTCCAATTCCGAGAATATTTCGTTACTAGGATTTCTGAAACCAAAAACAGCAGAAAACAGGAACTGGCACTTCGGCATCTTGTTAATAGGTTAGTTCCAGAAAACGCATGATAATGACATAAAGTGTGTATAAAACATGTAGATATCATCAATAATGTGGCATGGAACACAAGAAATTATCGATACGTCGGAGACGTATCAGCTTAGCATCTTTCTTTGTCATAAGGTATCTAATTGCAGCATGATCGGTATGAATCGTAACTTTTGAATCAACAATATAAGATCTAAATTTATCACAAGCAAAGACTACAGCTAACAATTCTTTTTCAGTAGTAGCATAATTTCTTTGAGCAGCATCAAGAGTCTTACTAGCATAATGAATAACATTTAATTTTTTATCTACTCGCTGTCCAAGAACAGCGCCTACAGCAAAATCACTAGCATCACACATAATTTCAAAAGGCAAATTTCAATCAGGAGGTTCAACTACGGGAGCGAGTTGTTAAGGCTTTCTTTAGAGTTTCAAAAGCTTCCTTACAATCATCATCAAAAACAAAAGGTACATCTTTTGAAGAAGATTAGTAAGAGGCTTTGAAATCTTGGAGAAATCTTTAATAAATCTCCTATAAAACCCAGACATGACCAAGAACACTACGAATACCTTTAACATCCCTCGGATAGGGCATCTTCTCAATTGCTTCAACTTTAGCTCTATCAACTTCAATACCTCTCTCGGAAATTTTATGTCCCAATACAATTCCTTCATTAACCATAAAGTGACATTTCTCCCAATTAAGAACAAGGTTAGTTTCTTCACATCTCTCGCAAAACTTTATCGAGGTTTCGCAAACAATTATCAAAAGAATTCCCATAGACAGAAAAATCATCCATGAACACCTCTACAATACTCTCGCAAAAGCCATGAAAAATAGCGGACATGCATCTTTGAAAAGTAGCGGGAGCATTACATAAACCAAAAGGCATACGCCTATAAGCATAAGTTCCATAGGGACAAGTGAAAGTGGTTTTCTCTTGATCTTTAGTTTTAACAACAATTTGTGAAAACCCAGAATAACCATCAAGAAAGCAAAAATGAGTATTTTTAGACAACCTTTCTAGGATTTGATCAATAAATGGTAAAGGGTAATGATCTTTCTTAGTAACTTTATTAACTTTTCGAAAATCAATGCACATTCTATACCCTACAACTACTCTTTGAGGGATGAGCTCATCATTATCATTAGGCACAACAGTCATTCCTCCTTTCTTAGGAACGCAATGCACAGGACTAACCCATCTACTATCGGCAATAGGATATATAATACCGGCTTCAAGAAGTTTTAATACCTCATTCCTTACCACCTCCTTCATCTTCGGAATTAGACGACGCTGATGTTCAACAACAAGCTTTGCATCATCTTCCATATTAATAGCATGTTGGCAAATAGAAGGAGAAATCCCCTTCAAATCATCAAGAGTGTAGCCAATAGCTCCTCGGTGTTTCTTCAATATTTCCAATAACCTTTCTTCCTCAATCTCTGAAAGCTTAGAACTAATAATAACAAGATATATTTTCTTATCATCAATATGAGCATACTTAAGATTATCAGGCAATGGTTTTAAATCGAAAACAGGATCTTCCTTTGGTGGTGGTGTTGTACCTAAATCTTCAACTGGCAAGTCATGTATAAGGATAGGTTGACGAAGGAAAATTTCATCAAGCTCATTTCTTTCTTCCCTAAAGACTTCACTCTCACTATTCTCCAAATGTTGCTGCAAAGGATTATTAGGAGCAAGAGCAATAGACGCACTCTGTTCAACTCTAAAATCATTATTAGGCAAATCAGCTTTATAAGGAGTTTTGGCAAATTTAGAGAAATTAAACTCATAAGATTCACCAGCAAATTTAGTAACAATCTTTTCCTTCTTGCAATCTATAACGGCTCCACAAGTATTTAGGAATGGTCTACCAAAAATAATAGGACAATACTTACTAGCAGCAGAACCAAGTACCAGAAAATCAGCAGGATATTTAATCTTACCACATAAAACTTCCACATCTCGAAAAATACCAATTGGAGAGATAGTTTCTCTATTGGCTAGCCGAATAACCACATCAATATCTTCAAGTTCACAAGAACCAATTTCGTGCATAATCTCCATGCAAAGCTCATAAGGAATAGCGCTAATACTTGCACCAATGTCACATAAACCATAATAACAATGATCACCAATTCTAACAGATAGCATAGGAACACTAGTTTTTCTAGACTTATTAGGATGCGAAACAATATTAGAAGCATCTTCACAGAAAATAATATGACCATCTTCTACATTTTCAGTCACAAGATCTTTAACAATTGCGACGAGCGGAGTTCAACTTTTATTTGTTCTTCGGGTTCTATAGGTTTCTTTTCACTTTTATGAACCGCACTATTTATAACGAGTACTCCTTCATTTTAGCAGGGAAAGGAGTTTTTTCAATATAAGCTTCAGGAATCACATGATCAACAGTTTCAACTACAACACATTTGTTTACGGATGAATCAATTTTATCTTTATACGGTTCATGATACTTATCAAAGTTCTTCTTAGGCAATTCATAATGAGAAGCAAAAGCTTTATAAAGATTTGCAGCAACTTGAGAATCAAGACCATAAGTAGCACTCATATTACGAAATTTATCGGTATCCATAAAAGCTTCAATGCATTTATAATCATAAATTATACCCGATTCTCTATCCTTGTCGTTCTCCCAACCTTCGGTATTTTCTTGGATCCGATCAAGAAGGTCCCTTTTAAACTCTTCTTTGTTGCGTGTAAATGATCCAGAACAAGAAGTATCCAGCAAGGTCTTGTCTTGAAAAGAAAGTCTTGCATAGAAATTATCAATAATAACATTACTAGGAAGCTCATGAATGGGGCATTTGAGCATTAAAGACTTCAATATCCCCCAAGCTTGGGCAATACTTTCTCCATCATGAGGCCAGAAATTATATATGCGGTTCCGATCTTTGTGAATTTCACTTGGAGGATAGAATTTGGAATAAAATAAAGGCACAATGTCCTCCCAATCAAGAGAATCACCATTCTTCGACAATTTATACCAATGCGCCGCTTTACCGGACAGCGATATAGAGAATAGTTTCTTTCTAACTTCATTCATAGCAATACTGCACATTTGAATAACCCGCATAATTCATGTAAAAACGATAAATGATCACCGGGATGGACAGTTCCATCCCTTCATAGCGGTTATCCATAACACGTTCAATAATTTTCATAGGTATTTTATATGGTATCACTTCCTCACACTGGCGCCTCATCCACTACCGTTGCGGTAGTAGTAGATTTCCCAAATAGAAATTGAAGAGAAGATCTCTCCATAATGACTTATAGCGACGAGCGAGAAATAAAATCAGCACAAACGAGTAAAGGTTTTCCTTACCAATAGCGCTTCACTCCCCGGCAACGGCGCCGGAAAATAGTCTTGATGACCCACAAGTATAGGGGGTGTATCGTAGTATCTTCGATAAGTAAGAATGTCGATCCCAACGAGGAGCGGAAGGTGTTGACAAGCAGTTTCGATGAAGGATTCACTGTAAATGCTCACAGACAAGTATTCAAGGGGTTTTGATGTAACAGATGAATAAAGTACAAGTAAGTAAAATGCGAGCGAAATAATTGCAGCGAGTGGCCCAATCCTTTTAGCACAAAGGACAAGCCGGTTTGTTTACTTATAATGACCAAACGTTCTTGAGGACACACGGGAATTTAGTCTAGTGCTTTTGCTTCATGTGGCTAAATAATCTTCATTGTTTTGATAAGTGTTATGTGGGTGAACCTATGCTAATGCACCGCCCTTCCTAGGACTAATACATACTTGTGATTATACCCCTTGCAAGCATCCGCAACTACAAGAAAGTAATTAAGATAAATCTAACCACGACCTTAAACTCTAAGATCCCGCAATCCCTCCCGCATCGATATACCAACGGGGGCTCGGGTTTCGTCACTCCGGCAACCCCGCAATTGGCAAACGAGTACAAGATGTATTCCCCTAGGCCCATAAATGGTGAAGTATCGTGTAGTCGACGTTCACACGAAACCACTAGAAGAATGACACCACAACTTAAATATCATAACATTGAATATTACTCAACCATAATTCACTACTAACATTTAGACTTCACCCATGTCCTCAAGAACTAAACGAACTACTCACGAGACATCATATGGAACATGATCAGAGGTGATATGATGATGAATAACAATCTGAACATAAACCTTGGTTCAACGGTTTCACTCAATAGCATCAATAACAAGTAGAAATCAACACCGGGAGAGTTTCCCCTATCAAACAAACAAGATCAAACCCAAATTGTTACAGCGGTGACGAGGTGCAGCGGTGGAGATGGCGGTGATGATGATGATGATGATGACGGTGGTGATGGAGATGATGTCCAGCTCGATGACGATGACGATGGCGTCGATTTCCCCCTCCGGGAGGGAATTTCCCCGACGGATTCCTGCCCGCCGGGGAGCTCTTTTCTCTCTGGTGTTCTCCGCCCCGCAGAGGCGGCTGTGACTCTTCGCGACGTACCCTCTGGAGCTTAGGTTTTCGGGACGAAGGCATACGCGAAGAAAAGGAGGCGAGAGGGGCTGTGGCCCCCCTCCTCATAGGGCGGCGCGGCCAGGCCTTGGGCCGCGCCGGCCTATGGGGTGGGCCCACCTCGGGTCCCCTCTTCTCCCCTTCGGCTCCCTTCGTCATTTGGAAAAATAGGATTTTTCGTGTAATTCCCGTCAATTGTTGATCTTCCGAAATATTGCATTCGACGGTGCTTTTTGCGGCAGAATCCCGGCTCCGGTGCGCGATCCTCCAATAATCATGAAACATGCAAAATAGATGAAATAACATAAGTATTATCTCCAAATATGAAATATATCAATGAATAACGAGCAAATTATGATATAAAATAGTGATGCAAATTGGACGTATCGGCGGCGGCGTCTCCGGAAGGTTTTCCGTATCGTGGCTCTCGCATCGGGGGTTTCGCGACGAAGACCTTAAGTAGGCGGAAGGGCAGAGTCGGGAGGGTCACGAGGGCCCCACACAACAGGCTGGCGCGGCCAGGGCCCAGGCCGCGCCGCCTTGCTGTGTCGTCGCCCCGTGGCCCCACTTCGTTCACTCCTCGGACTTCTGGAAGCTTCGTGGAAAAATAGGCCCCTGGGCGTTGATTTCGTCCAATTCCGAGAATATTTCCTTACTAGGATTTCTGAAACCAAAAACAGCGTAAAACAAGAATCGGCTCTTCGGCATCTCGTCAATAGGTTAGTGCTGGAAAATGCATAATAATGACATATAATGTGTATAAAACATGTGAGTATCATCATAAAAGTAGCATGGAACATAAGAAATTATAGATACGTTTGGGACGTATCAAGCATCCCCAAGCTTAGTTCCTACTCACCCTCGAGTAGGTAAACGATAACAAAGATAATTTCTGAAGTGACATGCTATCATAATCTTGATCATACTATTGTAAAGCATATGAGATGAATGCAGCGATTTGAAGCAATGATGAAGATAATGAGTAAACAAATGAATCATATAGCAAAGACTTTTCATGAATAATACTTTCAAGACAAGCATCAATAAGACTTGCATAAGAGTTACTCATAAAGCAATAAATTCAAAGTAAAGGCATTGAAGCAACACAAAGGAGATATAAGTTTCAGCGGTTGCTTTCAACTTCAACATATTTATCTCATGGATAATTGTCAACACAAAGCAATATAACAAGTGCAATAAGTACACATGTAAGAATCAATGCACACAGTTGACACAAGTGTTTGCTTCTAAGATAGAAAGAATAGGGAAACTGACTCAACAATAAAGTAAAAGATAGGCCCTTCGCAGAGGGAAGCATTGATTACTATATTTGTGCTAGAGCTTTTCATTTTGAAAACAAGAAACAATTTTGTCAATGGTAGTAATAAAGCATATGTGTTATGTATAAGATATCCTATAAGTTGCAAGCCTCACGCATAGTATACTAATAGTGCTCGCACCTTGTCCTAATTAGCTTGGATTAACACTGATTATCATTGCATAGCATATGTTTCAACCAAGTGTCACAAAGGGGTACCTCTATGCCGCCTGTACAAAGGTCTAAGGAGAAAGCTCGCATTGGATTTCTCGCTTTTGATTATTCTCAACTTAGACATCCATACCGGGACAACATAGACAACAGATAATGGACTCCTCTTTAATGCTTAAGCATTCAACAACAGTTAATATTCTCATAAGAGATTGAGGATTAATTGTCCAAACTGAAACTTTCACCATGAATCATGGCTTTAGTTAGCGGCCCAATGTTCTTCTCTAACAGTATGCATACTCAAACCATTTGATTGTGAGAACCGCCCTTACTTCAGACAAGACGAACATGCATAGCAACTCACATGATATTCAACAAAGGTAAAAGAGTTGATGGCGTCCCCGTAAACATGGTTACCGCTCAACAAGCAACTTATTAAGAAATAAGACACATAAGTACATATTCTTCACCACGATAGTTTTTAAGCTATTTGTCCCATGAGCTATATATTGCAAAGGCAAAGAATAGAAGTTTTAAAGGTAGCACTCAAGTAATGTACTTTGGAATGGCGGATAAATACCATGTGGTAGGTAGGTATGGTGGACACAAATGGCATGGTTATTGGCTCAAGGATTTGGATGCACGAGAAGAATTCCTCTCAATACAAGGCTAGGCTAGCAAGGTTGTTTGAAGCAAACTCAAGTATAAAAGGTGCAGCAAAGCTCACATATGAACATATTGTAACTATTATAAGACTTTACATTGTCTCCTTGTTGTTCAAACACCTAGACCAGAAAATATATAGACTCTAGAGATCAATCATGCAAACCAAATTTTAACAAGCTCTATGTAGTTATTCATTAATGAGTACAAGGTACATGATGCAAGAGCTTAAACAAGATCTATATGATCACAACAATTGCCAAGTATCACATTATTCAAGACATTAAACCATTTACCACATGCGGCATTTTCCGTTTCCAACCATATAACAATGAATGAAATAGTCCAACTTTCGCAATGAACATTAAAGATAAAGCTAAGAACATATGTGTTCATACGAAACAGCGGAGCGTGTCTCTCTCCCAAACAAAGAATGCTAGGATCCGATTTATTCAAACAAAAACAAAAATAAAAACAAACAGACGCTCCAAGTAAAGCACATGATGTGACGGAATAAAAATATAGTTTCACTAGAGGAACCTGATAAGTTGTCGATGAAGAAGGGATGCCTTGGGCATCCCCAAGCTTAGACGCTTGAGTCTTCTTAAAATATGCAGGGATGAACCACGGGGCATCCCCAAGCTTTGACTTTTCACTCCTCTTGATCATATTGTATCATCCTCCTCTCTTGACCCTTGAAAACTTCCTCCACACCAAACTCGAAACAAACTCATTAGAGGGTCAGTGCATAATTCATATATTCAGAGGTGACATAATCATTCTTAACACTTCTGGACATTGCACAAAGCTACTGAAAGTTAATGGAACAAAGAAATCCATCAAACATAGCAAAACAGGCAATGCGAAATAAAAGGCAGAATCTGTCAAAACAGAACAGTCCGTAAAGATGAATTTTAAAGTGGCACCAGACTTGCTCAGATAAAAATGCCCAAATTGAATGAAAGTTGCGTACATATCTGAGGATCACGCACGTAAATTGGCAGATTTTTTTGATTTTTCTACAGAGACTACTGCTCAAATTCGTGACAGCAAGAAATCTGTTCCTGCGCAGCAATGCAAATCTAGTATTGGCTTTACTATCAAAGACTTTACTTGGAACAACAATGCATTAAATAGAGATAAGGAGAGGTTGCTACAGTAGTAAACAACTTCCAAGACTCAAATATAAAATAAAGTGCAGAAGTAAAATAATGGGTTGTCTCCCATAAGCGCTTTTTTTTAACGCCTTTCAGCTAGGCGCAGAAAGTGTGTATCAAGTATTATCAAGAGATGAAGCATCAACATTAGTGTTGGGAGTTTTCTCAACTATGTATTTTATCTTATCTATGTGAGTTTCAGAGGCTCCCTTTTCATTATTCTTAGGTTTGCTATCCTCGTCAAACAAATTTTCAGGAACAAGCCAACCATAGTTATTTTCTAGAGCGTCATTCATTCCTAGGAGCTTACAAGGTATTGTTATCTTAATCTCCCCACCATCATTAATACTAGATTTAGATGTGCGCCTTGGCGCACGATCCCGTGAAGCTCTTGCCAATATACATTTTATATAAAGACACTAAAATTCACTAAAGCAATATTTTTTTGAGAATTACAAAAGCTCAAGAATTAACAAACCTCAGTCTTAGCATCTGTACAAATCGATGATAAAACCGTATTTCAAATATTCATAAAGAATCAGATAACATGTGTTTAATTTTGTCTTGATTGTAGCTTTTTTCCTAATATGTACAAAACTGGCACAAATAGTCACATATTACTGAACGAAAATGTAATACAGATTCAGTTTCTTATTATATTTAGGAATCAAAATCTACATTTGTTGTTGGAAATGAACTTGCAGGAATTCAAGGCTCCCGAAGACAACACTTGCATATGCCTTTCCAAGCTAACACCTGATAATTAATTGCTCACATGCCTTACCGCCACCTTCGATGATCAGGTCCTTGATTAGTCCCACGGCAATACATGAAGAGAGGAGCTAATTTCATAACTGAGAAGCGATTGAAAATATTTCATGTCTGGCCCACATCAGAGAGGATTCAAATTAAAAGGCATACAATCTAAATGAAGAGAGCACATACTTGGGAATGAACCAATTAACTCATATTCAGCGATTTTAGTTTGGAAGTGAAATGGGCAAATGATATAATCATACAACGTGAAGCGACATAACTACATCTTGTCATCCATGAAGTACAGTTCAACTTGCTACCAATATTAGTTTCACCATAAACAGTAACCATGGACTTGAAATAGGAAACCATTGGATATTTCTCAAACGTCTGCGACACAAATCATACTTGCTATCATGGACAAAGTATGGCCCAATAAAAAGAAATATGGTGCACCAAATTTGAATATACATTTTTAAGTTTCTTCATACAGTATCCAAGCAGAAGTACAAGCATACATCCACCTGTAAGGGGCACTATAAATACTTTTCTCCAGCTCTTAGCAAGCCATCACAGGTTCCATTGCCTGAACATGTACATGTTGCTCGAGTTGTTCCTTGATTGAACAATGTGACAGTATAAAATAAATTTGAGAAGAAACCAAACTATGTAGAGCAAAGAAAACGTAGCGAGTCCATAGGATGACCTAAGCAGTATTTCCATTTCTAAGCAAAAGAAATCTACCATTAAAAAAGGGGCAGCAGTATTTTATAAAAGGTAGATGGTCATAACTACATCATCATGTCTATTATATCTTAGTACTACTTGAGATCCAACATAGGAGTAAAAAAGGCCTTCCACTTTAAACTCTGATATCAATTGGCAAGTGGAAGAGCCCATCTGGAAGAACTATGTGTAATGATATGTATAAAAGAATGAACTCGTAAAACGCAGATCATTGGCACTTTCACTTGTTTGAAGGAGACTATTCATGGGTAGAAGACACTTTTTTAAAAATCTCGGTACTCTATTAAAAGACTCTTAGACCCTAAAACAGATCTATTGTAATTCTGATTAGAACTAAATATATTCAACGGAAAAACAGAATCATAAGGAAACACCACATCATGTAGATCTCTAGAAATAGAAACCAATGTAAACGGAATAAGCTCTAATGCTGCATCTAAAAACTTTATGCGTATCAGCCTACTATCACAGTAGTATTGAGTACACATGACCACATTTTGGCAACGCAACCACTAAGTAAAGAATACTCCCTCCGTTCCTATATATAAGCCATATAGTTTTTTGAGAAAAATTCCAGAATATAAGGTCTATTGCGTTGCTCTAGTTGTATGGAAAATATTTTTAGAGATTTGATTAGGTTTACTTATCTTATGCAAAGTCCTCTATTAGCTCACGCCAATTACTTAGGGTTAATCCTAGCCAAACATGGTGTATTTTTTCCTAAATATGCGTTCCTTAATTTCCGTGCCAAAAACTATATGGCTTATATTTAGGACCGGAGGGAGTATTTATTTTATTTTGAGAAGTGCACCATCCTAAATATAAACTAACATTTTCTATCCCTAAGTTTACTCCAAATATTTCTAGGATATGAGCAGGATACAGTTAAGAAAAAAAAAGACAACAAAGAAAGAGGTGCATCAATACTAAACACTTGTAGCTAAGCCACATGGAAAGGAAAGACAACTTCTTAGGAAACATAATCTCAAAAACACGGATAATATATCAGAGGAATATGATGAACAATTAAAAGGGCCTATGTCTATGAGAATTACCTTTCACTAATCGTACACAGCATAATTTCTTCATTATTCTTCAAGGTATCGCAACTATTGATTCTTGAAGGGATACGAACTAATCCACTATTTCCATGGGCAAACGTCGATCAGCCTTTGTTTTTTGCTTAGGCTCTATGGTCGGGTTGGCTCATTTTACATTGACTTGTCAAAATGACCAACTACAGGTTTAACCACCATAATATAGGATGACGTGAAAGCTAAATGAGGCACCAGAGCTGGGTGCTCACAAACATCTTGAGAAACTGAAGAACACAAGTCTCATCTCAGGAGCTACACCAAAGAACGAGTAGCTTTGCAATATACCACAATTGACAGAGAATGAAAGAACAGAGCAACACTCGACACCATATCATATTTTGTAGTGATGTGAGATGCATCTAAGAAAAAGAAGAGGTTAACATGCTTAAATGTGCTTACTTTCTATGAAATTAAACTGCACTAAAAGCCGTAGAAAGCACAAGAAAATATAATTAGAACAAATGTGTGCTGATACAAGCAAAAGAAGCATGCCCAGATCTTGATTTTGAAGAATATATTTAATTACTTTCATAACCTGCCAAGTATATGCAGCTAAATAAACGAGCACACTCCAAACTACCACAGTTGAAATGCACAACATAAAGAGAAAACAATCATACATGCATAACAACCCAAATGCTCCATCCTAACTCGGAAGCAATAGTGGCGAGCAAGCTCTTCATGCTAGAGATGAGTTAAAGGAAGAGGACGAGACAACAAATAAATAAAACATTTACACACAGGGTGAATGTACTAAATTGAAAAGAGGAACTCACACATTAACCCTAAAAGAAGCAGCCTAATAACAAAGAGCAAGTTCAACCCAAGCCAAGAATGAAGAACCATCTCTGAACCCTGAACAAAATATTCCTACCAAATGGAAAGGTTGAAAGATAAAGTACCTAGGAAAGCTAATTTCTATTTTGAGGTCAGCAGTACTACCTATATTTTTCTCTTAATGGAGAAAGTGTATTACTATGAAGGCCAACTTAAGAAAAATGCAAGAACCCTTATCGCTAATAGTTAGAAACATTAGGTGACAGGCATCCACAAAGGCTATTAAGAGCGCTATTTATAAAATCCAACATCTGAGATAACATAAATTGATATGATGCATAATTGTCAGGCATAACCTAGAGGGGGAGCACATATACCAGGATATATTAATAATAGATCATAGCTACCCCATATAAATCAAAATAGCAAGTATGATCAAAATAGCAGAGTATTTTTGACATGTCAAAGGCTTGGTGAAGCATACCACGTTTTCAAATAGAATAAAATTGATAAATTCAGCAAGATGCATCCTAGGATATTTCCCTGCCAGGGTCCACAAGGAGATAGCATTAGGCACGCAATGGACCTGAAATGGCAGAGAAAACTGCGACAAGCACAAAAAAAATTAGCATGAAAACATTTGGCATCCGACAATGCATGGCGAACAAATATGTATAAATAACAACACCTATCTTGGAGGCCTTACCATATCTGGTTTCCAGTACATCTAGCAGCCTATTGAATTGGTAGTCTGGTCCCAAAAACGAACATATATCTGAAGATGAATCATCAACATCTATTGTACAGAAGATGATGAAAATAATACATTACCGATTCTCGTTAATAAAGCCAACATAAATGAAAAACCAATAGTAAGAGGCATGAACTGAATCCTTTGACTCATATGTATGTTAGCTCAGTCCATAGACTTCGTTCTCTTCAAAAGCCGCTACCTAAAGAAAAAAATACAGATTGGGTCCGCCTTGGCACATGATCCCGTAAGACCCATGTATAGATAGGGAAATGCTAATAATTTTTAGGTTTTACAAATCATCACAAACCACAGTAAATAACCAGAGGAATATATATAATATAGAAATTAACAGTTGTCGATTTTGCCGAGAGCAACAAAATCAAGGAACGCTAAAATTATCACCTACATAGGCAATGCATTGTCGGCCATCGCAGCATGGTCTTTAAAAGTGACAACGGAAAGGAAATGTAAATATGATTAGGGCCTGCATCACCCAAAGATAAACCAATGCAAATGAATCATGTTCAATACAACAAAGTTGCACCCATGTACCTTGGTGAAACATTTAAGAGAAATGATCCTTTCTCATCTTCTCCGAACACTATATTAACCATGCTTGAGAGTTAAAACTATATCATGAGTAAACGGTAAGTGCATAACAAACATATGTACAAACAATAGCAATCTACCATCAATTAACTCAAACCATAAAAAAAATCAAGTTTTCGCAGAGAATATCATGCGTAAACATCTACTGAAGAGAAGCAAGTCACACGGTGTTTCCTCAAATCTGAATCACACTACCATTATCTCGTCTCCACCAAGGTTCGCACTTATTGCAGGTCTCTCGAGTGTCTTCATCATGCTACAAGTCCAGGGGAAATAAATGAGTCATAAGAGAGAATATCAGCAGTCAGGTCAGCATCTTCCACTGATGAGTTAAACTGAATAAACTCTACACAAAATAAAAGTACAGACCTTGTGTCTCTGTTGTTGTTCTAGCTGCATGTTTGGGGCGCCGGAGGAGACATAAGAGAGTTATTGCAGGTCTCTCGAGTGTCTTCATCATGCTAAAAGTCCACCAGAAATAAATGAGTCATAAGAGAGAATATTAGCTGAACTGAATAAACTCTACACAAAATAGAAATACAGACCTTGTGCCTCTGTTGTTGTTCTAGCTGCATGTTAATGAAGCTAGCATAAATGAAACAACAACACTAAGAGGCATGAACTGAATCCTTTGACTCAGGCGTATATTAGCTCAGTCCAAAGACTGCTGTTCTCTTCAAAAGCCGGTACCTAAAGAAAGAAAATGCAGATTTCAGAGAAATCCCTCTTGTTATTTGAAAAGTTGTCGCAAGCCGTTGATCCGGAGATAAGTAAATAAAAAGGGTGTGCATCAACTGAGATTCCAGCGATCTCATTGTAATACATGAACTTTTTAATGGGCCTAGCATAACCTTTTAAAACCCCACACAGAGAAATAAATTCAGATAGAAATTCTATTGCCAAGTAGTTGGAACCTGCGTGGTATTTTTTATGTACTCTCAAGAAGTCACGTCACCTTGAGTATTAATAGAGAATGCACCAAGAAAATAAATTAGGATGGCCATGAAAATGTGCTATCAAATATAGTATGCCATTTTGCAAAATCCATCTTAAAACTTATAGATCAGCGATGTTCATGGAGAAACATGAGAAACACTATCAGAGAGGTAAACTTAAGAACAACCACATGTCTGGTGTGCTACACACAAATCGGCACATGTCAGCTAACCGAGTACTGTTTTGGGCAGAAAGAAAATAAGCGATGAAGGTATGCGATAAATCTTGAATTTTTAGGGCACCTAATAAATGCATTCCCAATAACCAATGTAACGCTAAATCCATGCTGGTCAATAATAAGCATGCCAAGGAATAGTATGTGTCAGAAGTTGAAAGGCGCAATTACTCGGGCCGACAATAGCACTATAAAAAGTAGTGTTTTTTTCTAATTAAAATAATTTCTTAGATGTATAACACTGCATGTGGCTATGATAAACATGTTAGTGTTACTTGCCAAAGACAAAGAGAACCTGCAGATCCTTGCCGAAGAAGAGGCCGAGGAGGTAATGCGGCATCTCTTGCCCTCCTATTGTCATCCTATCAATAGTCTTTTACACCTGACATTTATAGAAATAGTTAGAGATCACAGTTTCGCATCACCACCATCCCGGAGACATCAACTGAAACTTCACTTAAGAAAACGCATTCAACAAGCTAGCATCGACCATTTTGAAGTCTATAAGCAAACCAGAGAAATATCACATTCCATAGTAATAAACACGAAGTTATCTCAGAACTAAAAAAAGAGTATTTTCTAGTGATAGCCATACCAAATGGTTTGGACGTCCTTCTTCTCCTTCTAGTCATATTTATCTTCAACATTTTATCAGACAAAGATGATCTACCATAAGTTATATTCGACAATACGGTTGTGAAGACATAAAATATCTCACTTGTCCAGCAGCTCGACAACACCATTGCTCTTGGTCACCTGGCCCAGGCATCGGCACAAAAACTGCCCTTTAGTTTAATTATGGAAGACTGAATTACTTATAAAAGCTTTAGCATCAGCTAGTATTTCAGCTTGCCCAAGGAGATAGATAACACGTGTGTTGTGCTTTATGGTTTGGGTTCAACTCATATTCATTTTTATGATTAATTTTGTAATACCGACAGTGAAATGAGACATACCATAAACAAGTGGAAGTCTAATTTAATATAGAAAGTAAGATGCACTTTCACAACACAGTAAGTCAAGAGTTCTATTTCATGTATAACTATTTTTCTGATAAATATGCTCGTGCAAATAGAATAATATTAGATCTAACAAGAAAACGACGAAGTCTTACATGAGTCCTTGATCAACCAATCCTCTACGGTTACAGTACACCAAGAAATACAATCTTATGTCGGGCATGGCTTGCAAATATCAGGTGATTCCATTTCCTGATACCTGCAAAGGGCAGCATCCACATCCGATGTCCAGTGAACCGATCTACTCCCTCCGTTCCTTTTTAATTGACTCGAATTTAGTACAAACTTGTACTAAATTCGAGTCAATTAAAAAAGAACGGAGGTAGTAACTGATATTTTACCGCAAAGCATACAGAGCTATATAGAATACAGAATACCTGAAAAATAGCAAAGTTCATAGGCCACGGCATGCTCTGCCTTGCCCTGCTTCAGGCGCCCAGCCCACGGGCACGCGACAAGCACGGCCATCGAGCAGGACCCGTGGAGCTGTAGGCTTCCAGGGAAGGGAACTGCGGCGGCGCCCGCGTCAGTATCACCTTCCTCACGTGTTCATGAGGAGATTCAGACTGGGTAAGAGGAAGACCACACGAGATGCGGCCACGCTCGATTCGTCGACGTAGCTGATTTCGCCGCTCCAGGCTCCCTCTTGCGACGCGGTGCGGCTTCGCCTATCACCATCCATGAGGGAGGGGATTGGGGAGACAGCCGCGTGCGGGGATTGGGAGAGAGGCGGCTTGCTGTCTCGATGGAGAAGACCACGAGGCACACACGACGTGGATGGGGCGCGGTCTGGGACCTTCGTCGCCGGCAGCGGCGACGGGCGCAGGCGCGGTTGGGATCGACGTGGGGGCGGCGGCGGCAACTGCGATTGGGGGAGGAGGAGGCCAGCCGATTGGGGAGGACGAAGCGAGGAGATTGGGCCTTGGGGCTAGGTTTCGTCGGTTTCGGTTTTGTTCCAAGCACGAGCGGCCCGGATCGACGTGGGGCTGAAACCAATATCGAACGGCGCGGGCTGGTTCCCTTTCGTGGATAGGCTGTGAGGCCCCCGTGGGGAGCATCATATATACCCCTGGATTATTAGTGTACCTTACTCTCTCCATGTCCATCTTTTCAAGGATACTAACAAAATTGGTATAGGAGCCAAGCATCTTATATTTAATAAAGACCTTTCTAGCCTCTCTTGCTACACCACCAAATTCTTTAAGAAGGGTTTCTAAAACAAAATCTTTCTTTTCCCCTTCCTCCATATCACGAGTGTGAGAAACATGTGTTGGATTATAGGATTGAGATTAACAAATTTAGTTTCCAGCATGTGTACTAAAGAAGCAACAACAATTTCATAAGTAGGAGCAAGTTCTACCAAGTGTCTATCTTCAAAATCTTCAGCGGTACTAACATGAGTGAAAAAGTTTTCTATATTATCTCTCCCAATTATAGACCCTCGTCCTACCGGTATGTCTTTCAGAGTGAACTTAGGAGGAAACATGATGAAATAAACTAAAGGTAAATAAAGTAAATGCAAGTAACTAATTTTTTTGTGTTTTTGATATGGAGAGCAAGACAGTAAATAAAGTAAAACTAGCAACTAATTTTTTTGTGTTTTGATATAATGCAGCAAACAAAGCAGTAAATAAAGTAAAGCAAGACAAAAACAAAGTAAAGAGATTGGAAGTGGAAGACTCCCCTTGCAGCGTATCTTGATCTCCCCGGCAACGGCGCCAGAAAAAGAGCTTGATGCGTGCAGTCGACACGTCCGTTGGGAACCCCAAGAGGAAGGTGTGATGCGTACAGTAGCAAGTTTTCCCCCAGAAAGAAACCAAGGTTTATCGAACCAGGAGGAGCCAAGAAGCACGTTGAAGGTTGATGGCGGAGGAGTGTAGTGCGGCGCAACACCAGGGATTCCGGCGCCAACGTGGAACCTGCACAACACAATCACAGAACTTTGCCCCAAGCCCCCAACGTAACAGTGAGGTTGTCAATCTCACCGGCTTGCTGTAAACAAAGGATTAGATGTATTGTGTGGATGATGATGATTGTTTGCGAAGAACAGTAAAGAACATTTGCAGCAGATTGTATTTCAGATGTAAAGAATAGGACCGGGGTCCACAGTTCACTAGCGGTGTCTCTCCCATAAGATAACAGATGTTGGGTGAACAAATTACAGTTGGGCATTTGACAAATAAAGAAGGCATAACAATGCACATACATATATCATGATGATTACTATGAGATTTAATCAGGGCATTACGACAAAGTACATAGACCGTTATCTGATACGTCTCCGATGTATCGATAATTTCTTATGTTCCATGCCACATTATTGATGATATCTACATGTTTTATGCACACTTTATGTCATATTCGTGCATTTTCTGGAACTAACCTATTAACAAGATGCCGAAGAGCCAGCTGTCTGTTTTTTGCTGTTTTTGGTTTCGAAATCCTAGTAACGAAATATTCTCGGAATTGGACGAAATCAACGCCCGGGGTCCTATTTTGCCACGAAGCTTCCGAAGACCGAAAGGGATACGAAGTGGGGCGACGAGGCGTCGCCACCATAGGGCCGCGCGGCCGAGGGGGCCCGCGCCGCCCTATGGTGTGGGCCCCTCGTCGGCCCTCCGACTCGCCCTTCCGCCTACTTATAGCCTCCGTCGCGAAACCCCCGATACGAAGAACCACGATACGGAAAACCTTCCGGAGACGACGCCGCCGCCAATCCCATCTCGGGGATTCGGAGATCTCCTCCGGCACCTCGCCGGAGAGGGGATTCATCTCCCGGAGGACTCTTCACCGCCATGGTCGCCTCCGGAGTGATGAGTGAGTAGTTCACCCCTGGACTATGGGTCCATAGCAGTAGCTAGATGGTTGTCTTCTCCTCATTGTGCTTCATTGTTGGATCTTGTGAGCTGCCTAACATGATCAAGATCATCTATCTCGTAATGCTATATGTTGTGTTTGTCGGGATCCGATGGATAGAGAATACCATGTTATGTTAATTATCAAGTTATTACCTATGTGTTGTTTATGATCTTGCATGCTCTCCGTTATTAGTAGAGGCTCTGGCCAAGTTGATGCTAGTAACTCCAAGAGGGAGTATTTATGCTCGATAGTGGGTTCATGCCTCCATTGATATATGGGGGAGTGACAGAAACCCCTAAGGTTGTGTTGTGTTGTTGCCACTAGGGATAAAACATTGATGCTATGTCTAAGGATGTAGTTGTTGATTACATTACGCACCATACTTAATGCAATTGTCTGTTGCTTTGCAACTTAATACTCGGAAGGGGTTCGGATGATAACCCGAAGGTGGACTTTTTAGGCATAGATGCGGCTTGGATGGCGGTCTATGTACTTTGTCGTAATGCCCAATTAAATCTCACTCGTACTTATCATGACATGTATGTGCATTGTTATGCCCTCTCTATTTGTCAATTGCCCGACTGTAATTTGTTCACCCAACATGCTTTTATCTTATGGGAGAGACACCTCTAGTGAACTGTGGACCCCGGTCCATTCTTTTATACTCGAAATACAAATCTGCTGCAATACTTGTTCTTTACTCGTTTTCTTGCAAACAATCATCTTCCACACAATACGGTTAACCCTTTGTTACAGACAAGCCGGTGAGATTGACAACCTCACTCGTTTCGTTGGGGCAAAGTACTTTGGTTGTGTTGTGCACGTTCCACGTTGGCGCCGGAATCTCTGGTGTTGCGCCGCACTACATCCCGCCGCCATCAACCTTCAACGTGCTTCTTGACTCCTACTGGTTCGATTAAACCTTGGTTTCTTACTGAGGGAAATTAGCCGCTGTGTGCATCACACCTTCCTCTTGGGGTTCCCAACGGACGTGTCAATTACACGCATCAAGCAAATTTCTGGCGCCGTTGCCGGGGAGATCAAGACACGCTGCAAGGGGAGTCCCCACTTCCCAATCTCTTTACTTTGTTTTTGTCTTGCTTTATTTTATTTACTACTTTGTTTGCTGCATTATATCAAAACACAAAAAAATTAGTTGCTAGTTTTACCTTATTTACTGTCTTGTTTGCTATATCAAAAACACAAAAAAATTAGTTACTTGCATTTACTTTATCTAGTTTGCTTTATTTACTACTGCTAAAATGGCCACCCCTGAAAATACTAAGTTGTGTGACTTCACAACCACAAATAATAATGATTTCTTATGCACACCTATTGCTCCACCTGCTACTACAGCGGAATTCTTTGAAATTAAACCTGCTTTACTGAATCTTGTTATGCGAGAGCAATTTTCTGGGTGTTAGTTCCGATGATGTCTGCTGCCCATCTCAATAATTTTGTTGAATTGTGTGAAATGCAAAAGTATAAAGATGTAGATGGTGACATTATAAAATTAAAATTGTTTCCTTTCTCATTAAGAGGAAGAGCTAAAGATTGGTTGCTATCTCTGCCTAAGAATCCAGGGGTATATATGATGCCCCCAATAGAAGGCCTCACAGCGATTAGCGCACGTGAGTCGTTGGATCTTGCTTGGCATGGGATCTTGGCCGCCTGTTTTTCTTCACTGAGACATATAAAAAGAAGAGAAACCTAGCCGCCGGTTCGTGGTCGCGCCTCGCTTCCTCCTCCCCAATCGGCTGGTCTCCTCCTCCCCCAGTCGCACCTCATCCCGTCGCCGCCTCCGCCGCCGCCGCCGCCCCCAACTCGATCCCAACCGCGCCTCCTCCCTTCGCCGCTGCCTGCTTTCTTCGGTGTTCGTCGGCGCGCCTCCGGCCGCCAATCCCTCCCGAGCACCTCCTCCCCAATCCCCTCCTGCGCCTCCTCTTCCAATCCCGTGACGATCTCCTCCCCCAATAGCTCATGCCTGCGTTCGACCTCGAGCTCCGCCTCGCGCGTCTCTCTCTCGGTTCAGCAGCAGGTCTGCAGTCCTGTGCGTGGTGGAGCTGCACAAGGTGTCATCGCTGAGGTGTCATCGCACCATCAATACTGCCTTTTCATATGCCTTTTCAATACTTGCCTTTTCATATGCTGCACTCTCTCGTCGCCGGCAGGAGCGCGACAGTACTCAACGGGAGTTGAACGGGGTGCTGCTCTCCATCCTTGACCAAGAAGGAGGACATCAAAGCGCATCCTAACAAATGGTTCCGGCTGGCAGAGCATATACATGCCCTTCTACACATATTCTTCATCTGGCAGGTTCATCTCCTCTCTTTCTCCCAGTTCGTATGTTTTGATGTAGAAAAATTATGCAGGCCAACTGTATGATGATATGTGTGTGTGGCCTGTAATTGTTCATTTGGGCTTTATTTTGCACGTTATCAGTGGTGAGTTGGTGCTAGTGATGGAGATGGGCACAAATACGAGTACTCGGTGACGTGTAGTCGGAGATCAGGCCTACTCTGTCAACAACTTCACAATGATTATCATGGAAAAGCAGATCGAGAGGTAACAACAGATCATCCTTCCTCTAATGGATGAATCCATGCTTTGCTTGTGTGGCTATTGCACATATATATATTATTGACTGTTAAAGATTTGTTCTATGAATACTAAATTCCTCAATTTTCTGAGTGCTTGTGGTGCAAATATGGCCAAATGTAGCCTTCCGTTGGTGTACATGTACAGATTGGTACTGAGCATGTATAGATTGGCACTCAGCAGATGACCTGCTACTACAACATGACTAATTATACATGGTTAATGATGTGCCTGTGAGAGAGGTGATAAAATTTTGATCTTATGCAAATCACTTATCTCAATTATGTGATCCTAATTATACATGTTCAAATTATGCAAGTTTAATGATGAACCTACAAGAATCGCCATATACTTAATAGTTTTTTTTCTTAAAGCTACAGCCAGTACATTATGTTAGCTCTCTCAACTATGTGACGTGCATATATGCAATCTATCACCATATATCAGCCTTTCTGTATGGTGTCAAATCTGAAATTTTGAGACACGCATTGGTCCAATTGTACAGATTCTGATTATTATTAGTTGATGTCTGCATTTATTTATGAGTTAAGCCTGTTGTTCTTTTCAGGAGGCGGTCATTTCAGTATAGAGAGGTGATGGCTTGAGATTCATCACTGGCCACCTATGGCAAGTCCAAACTAGATACATCAACTGTTAAACCTACGTGGAAAAAGTAACGCTACGCAAGATCTTTGCGAGGTGATAGCCAGTTCATATTCAGATCTTATTGTCGTGATTCTGATGCATGGCAAGACCTTTTCTTTTCTAAAGAATCATATCTGGTTTACTACTTCTTGGTTTCAGTCTTACCTCACCTGAATATTTCTCCTTTCTTATGCACAAATTATTTAGTTGGTTGAGCTACCCGTTTAGATGGCAGTATTTACTATTTAGACATGGAAGCTCATGGACATTTTCCATACAATAAATCCCTTGATGCATATATAATACATGCAGTCTACGTTTCTATGTTGTTCTACAACACTTTAAATTTCTACGTACAAAAGTGTGGAAAGCAGGTGCATTTAAATGCAATACCAGCCCATGAAAGATTAAAAGAAATTAACAGTGGAGATTGCCTTCGCCTTTTCTTGATATAGCCTTTGTTATTTCTGAATATTGCCCTATTCTCATATTGCAGAAATTAATTGAGTATGAAGCAAATAAGATATTGATTTGTAGACCCCTAATGCATTCTTTCATGTCCTGCTGAGTTCAGATTTTTGTACTACTGTATGAGCCATATTTGGAAATCTACAGACTGCAGTATAGGAGGTGCAAGGAAAAAATTATGAAGAAATCTATTTGTGAGGTTTGCATTCAGAAGAAACTCCTATTTAGTGATGTAGTTTTTGATCTGATTGGGAAACTTAATTTTATTTCATTTTGCTGAATGCTTGGATGATTCGTGGTGGATTTCAGGTTCGGGTGATCTGTTAATGTGCTAAATCAGGTTGGCTTCACTGATTAATCTTCGCTCCTTGCCCCTTTTCTCCTGTTCTGCAAAGTATGATATACTTATATCAAGTTACTGTTTCATGTTTCAGATGGTACATTAATGGTATTTGAGGAATTAACATCTACTCTATACGTGTAAATTTTACATGCTGAATATGAATTTCTGATTTGGGGAGTTGCGGACCCAATTATCATGGACATGTATCTCTATAAGTTTACCAAAAAATCAAACAGGTCTGGGCTGGATGGCAAGTGAAGATAAATCAAGTAAATACTTTTCATATATGGTTTATGGAAGTGCTGAATATGTTATATATCAATACTACTATGTTAGTATCTCTTTCATTTCTTCAGAAAATTTTCTGTTCGGAGTGGCTTCATATGTTTGTTGAGGAATCCTTAAGTTGCTCTAGCAGTTCCAAAAAAATGTGGGTCTAATTCGTATCTACGTTTTCTAAGTTCACAAAATTTTGAATCTCATTTTGTTTTTGAAAGCGTTGTCTGAAAATATATGTAGGGACAGAGCAATTAGAAAGCCATGGAAATTTCAAATCAGATTTTTCGAACCAATGGTCACTGCATTTACTTTCGTTCATCCCATGGTTGCATCTCAGCATCTGTTATACTACTATGATAGCACTAAACACGAGCTGGTACTTCTTGCATAGTGAAGCAGTCTGTTTATGAAATTTAGTTCATTTTTCAATGGTCATATATATTCAGATATCTAAAACTTGAGCAGCAAATTATGAGAGCTGGTTTCCTAACAACTTCTATTTTATATTTACTAAAGGCTGAAACCCATATTATAATAGATGGTTCACTAATTTCTATCTTATTTTCGAAATTTCTTAGAGAACCTGTACAGCGTATACAAACAAACAAAACATATTAATTTGAAGCTAATTCAGATTCTTAGAGGGCTAACTCACAAATGAGGATTTCGGTGTTGTTTGAGATTCTTAGATTCACTTTTTGCAGGTCGAACCACAAATAGTGAAACTAATCCAAGTTATTTTTAAAATCTCATATTTGGTTTCCGTATCGCCGTATCCGTCTTGCTGTATCGGTGCTTCATAGCTCTTTGTCCAGTCTGCGGTACACTGAAGAGAGCATTCACTGTTTTCAGTTTTGTTAATTATGTTTGCGGTACACTGAAGAGAGCATTCACTGTTTTCAGTTTTGTTAATTATGTTCCCAGTGCCTTTGTAGATTACTATATCTTCTTGTAGTTTTCCTTCTGATATTCTTCAACTTTGATCCCGGTTTATTCTCACTTTACGTTGTGTCCCTTCTGTGTCTTACCCAGGATGTTTTGTGATCTGGTCGTACTGTGATTATTGGTGGTCCTATGACATGCCTCTGTTGTGGTTGCGAGGGAATGGAAAAGCAATTATAGGGAAATTATCAATTTTCGCTTGGTGATCATAGGCCATTCTTTGGTGTTTAGTAGTTTATGTCAAGATTGTAGGATACTTTTTTATACACCGGAGGAAGATCTCGCTAATTTGGTTCACATCCTCATATATTTTGTTAGCATATCATTTCAGAATATCTGATTTTCGGCATATTTTTCTGTAAAGATTACAAAAAAAATCAGTCATTTGTTAAATATTGTCTTCTATAGTGCCAAAGGAAGGTCGAGCCAGAAGGCAAGCTTGCTTCTTCACATGGGTTTTTGTGGTAAAGCTTACAAGCAACTTCTGTCACGTGTCATCTAAAGAATGTTGCCTTCTATATTGGTGAAGCACAATACCAAAGTTGGTTGCTTCTGATATTTAAGTGTGTCATTGTACTCTGGTATTAGTGGGTTATTAGTAATTGCCAATCTGGAGTATATATTTGTTGGACAAGGTTGTATAATATATGGGCCAGAATATTCACTGGTTTGCAAAGCCAACTTATACAGAACTCATATTCATATTGCAGAATTATAATGTAGTTTCTTCACATGGATGTAGTTCTTCTGCTAGCATTAGATATAGTAGTCAATTCTTTTGGCGACGTTGTAGAATATTGTAGCTGAACAGGTTTGCATATGTTCCCTGCATATATTTTTTCACATGCATGATCTGCAAAGTTCCATTTTGGTAAATAGCACCAAATTTACAGTCGAGTAGTTCAATCAGTGCAGCTCATGGCAGTTTTTTCGAGATCCCTCTTGAAAACTGTTTCTCCTCTTTATAACTTTGATAGACTCTTTTAGGATTTGTTGTTGTTTACTAGCACATTTGAGGGTGTGCGAAGATACTCCATTTGAAGATATTGGATCGGAAATGCCCTTTATTTCTTCTCTGTTATGCTCTTTATTGGATCGGAGTAATTTGAATTGGTGTTTTGGAAAATTTCACCTGATGGGTGCTAGGGAAAAACCCATGTTCCAGATTCAGGGAATGACTTTGCATTGCTACTTCAGATGGGAGCTTCACCAGAGAAATCTAGTTGCTTTTGACACCACCATGTTTTCTCGCCCCCAGTCTAATAGATTGGACTAATATGTGTGAATTTCATACTGGTTCAAGTTATTATGTTTAAGACAATCTCAGTGTACAAGTTGCACCTTATATATATTATCTCGCTTTACTTTGCTGCTGAATTCTTCTGTAGCATATTCTCTGAGCTTGATTAATACATCATTTTACAACAAAGCTTATCAATCCGAAAGAACTTTTGTATTTTGAACTTCCTTTTGGAATGACTAGGTCCTGTGTGTTTTCACTTACTGGCTGATACCAATTAGAAGGTAGAGTATATGTTCCTCAATGACGATATTGATTTCATTTCCTAGATGTTGAAACTTCAAACCTCTTAAAGTCGGAGCTGCCTTTGGTTTAAACCTGAATATTTAGTGTGTTGTGTTTCCGGCCTATTTTATTTACACTCGGATTCGGTAACACCCAGTGAATATCAGATGGAGTAGAGATATAAAATGGATCAAGGTTTTATTTTTCCCTTTATGCTACGAATGTTTGAGTGGACATACAATCAGGTATTTATTGCTTGTTATTTTACGTAACTGGTTGTCTACTTATTTTGTACTACCTAGCTTGCGCTAATTTACTGCGTGATTGTCATTTTTGTTTCTTGCTTCAGAGCACACTTTCTACTTATCGTGGTTTTTTTAGTTTATGAATAAGAAAGTTCCCATTATAGATACTACAAGGCTTTAGGTGTATGCTTTGATATATTCTGCAATGTGGTAAGTTTTAGAATTAGAAAATGGGTACAAAAGGATACAGGAGTAATATGGGGATATAATCAGTATGGCTGCATGTATTACATTTTATTTAATATTGTACCTTTTTCATGCCATAATTTCAGACTTCCGCCTTAATATAGACACAAGGCAATAACGCAGAGGTTAATTATTTCCAGGTTTTAATTTCCTGTATGAGTAAGACCATCTACCTTATTTACTTTGGCCATCACAAATACTGTATTTTGCTTAGGAGATTACTGTTGGTATCAATATAGTGCTCTGAAACAATCTTATGCTACCATGAAATTGAATAGATGGCCGAATCGTAATTTAGTTAGCTTGAAACTGTTTTTTTTTTGTAAATGGGGCTCTTCAAATTTTCTCCACGACTCCTATTTAATAATTATCACTTTTAACAATTTGTTGCTCTGTTTGTCCTAATTTAGTTCTAGCAACAACTTTTGTAAAATCTAAGAAATGTATTATCATATTGGTAGTAAATTTTATCGTTACATCGGCATGAGCTCTACGGGGTCGTGCGCCAAGGCGCACATTTAAATCTAGTAGTATTGATTCCTAGACTAAATGCAAGGATGCTTTTATTGGTAGATATTATCCCCCTGCTAAAATTTTATCTTTGAGGAGTACCATAATGAATTTTAAACAATTGGATAATGAACATGTTGCTCAAGCTTGGGAAAGAATGAAATCTTTGGTTAAAAATTGCCCAACCCATGGATCGACTACTTGGATGATCATCCAAACCTTCTATGCAGGACTAAATTTTTCTTCACGGAATTTATTGGATTCAGCTGCTGGAGGTACCTTTATGTCCATCACTCTTGGTGAAGCAACAAAGCTTCTTGATAATATGATGGTTAATTACTCTGAATGGCACACGGAAAGAGCTCCACAAGGTAAGAAGGTAAATTCTGTTGAAGAATCCTCTTCCTTGAATGATAAGATTGATGCTATTATGTCTATGCTTGTGAATGATAGGACTAATGTTGATCCTAATAATGTTCTGCTAGCTTCATTGGTTGCCCAAGAAGAACATGTTGATGTAAACTTCATTAAAAATAATAATTTCAACAACAATGCTTATCGGAACAATTCTAGTAATAACTATAGGCCATATCCTTATAATAATGGTAACGGTTATGCTAATTCTTATGGGAATTCTTACAACAATAATAGGAATACACCCCCTGGACTTGAAGCTATGCTTAAAGAATTTATTAGTACACAAACTGCCTTTAACAAATCTGTTGAGGAAAAGCTCAATAAAATTGATATTCTCGCTTCTAAGGTTGATAGTCTTGCCTCCGATGTTGATCTTTTGAAATCGAAAGTTATGCCTAATAGGGATATTGAAAATAAAATTGTTACTACAGCAAATGCCATCCAAGTTAGAATTAATGAGAATATAAGATTAATGGCTGAAGCTACGTGCTAGGTGGGATAGAGAAGAAAATGAAAAACTAGCTAAAGAGAAAAATGTAGCTAAAGTTTGGACTATTACCACCACTAGCAATGCTAATGATTCACATGTTGCTTCACCTCCTACTATCAATAATAAAATAATTGGTGTTGGCAATGTTTCTACTCCTAGTGCAAAGCGCGCAAAATTACTCGAAACTGCTAAAACTGCTGAAACTGCCTGTGATAAAACTGCTGAAATTTTTTCCAACCTTGGGGATGGTAATCCCATTGCTTTAGATTGTAATGATTTAGATTTTGATGATTGCCACATCTCTGAAGTTATAAAGTTCTTACAAAAACTTGCTAAGAGTCCCAATGTTAGCGCTGTAAACTTGGCTTTCACAAAACATATTACAAATGCTCTCATAAAAGCTAGAGAAGAGAAACTAAAACTTGAAACTTCTATTCCTAGAAAGCTAGAGGATGGTTGGGAGCCCATCATTAGAATGAGGGTAAAAGATTTTGATTGTAATGCTTTATGTGATCTTGGTGCAAGTATTTCTGTTATGCCTAAAAAAGTCTATGATATGCTTGACTTGCCACCAATGAAAAACTGTTATCTGGATGTTAATCTCGCTGATAATGCTAAAAAGAAACCTTTGGGGAGAGTTGATAATGTTCATATTATGGTTAACAATAACCTTGTCCCCGTTGATTTTGTTGTCTTGGATATTGAATGCAATGCATCTTGCCCCATTATATTGGGAAGACCTTTTCTTCGAACCGTTGGTGCTACTATTGATATGAAGGAAGGTAATATTAAATATCAATTTCCTCTCAAGAAAGGTATGGAACACTTCCCTAGAAAGAGAATGAAGTTACCTTATGATTCTATTATTAGAACAAATTATGATGTCAATGCTTCATCTCTAGATAATACTTGATATACACTTTCTGCGCCTAGCTGAAAGGCGTTAAAGAAAAGCGCTTATGGGAGACAACCCATGTTTTTACTACAGTATTTTTGTTTTATATTTGAGTCTTGGAAGTTGTTTACTACTGTAGCAACCTCTCCTTATCTTAGTTTTATGTTTTGTTGTGCCAAGTAAAGTCTTTGATAGTAAAGTAAATACTAGATTTGGATTACTGCGCAGAAACAGATTTCTTTGCTGTCACGAATCTGGGTCTAATTCTATGTAGGTAACTCAGAAAATTAAGCCAATTTACGTGAGTGATCCTCAGATATGTACGCAACTTTCATTCAATTTGGGAATTTTCATTTGAGCAAGTCTGGTGCCCTAATAAAATCCATCTTTCCGGACTGTTCTGTTTTGACAGATTCTGCCTTTTATTTCGCATTGCCTCTTTTGCTATGTTGGATGAAATTTCTTTGATCCATTAATGTCCAGTAGCTTTATGCAATGTTCAGAAGTGTGAAGAATGATTGTGTCACCTCTGAACATGTTAATTTTTATTGTGCACTAACCCTCTAATGAGTTGTTTCGAGTTTGGTGTGGAGGAAGTTTTCAAGGATCAAGAGAGGAGTATGATAGAATATGATCAAGGAGAGTGAAAGCTCTAAGCTTGGGGATGCCCCGGTGGTTCACCCCTGCATATTCTAAGAAGACTCAAGCGTCTAAGCTTGGGGATGCCCAAGGCATCCCCTTCTTCATCGACAACATTATCAGGTTCCTCCCCCGAAACTATATTTTTATTCCGTCACATCTTATGCACTTTGCTTGGAGCGTCGGTTTGTTTTTGTTTTTGTTTTGTTTGAATAAAATGGATCCTAGCATTCACTTTGTGGGAGAGAGACACGCTCCGCTATAGCATATGGACAAGTATGTCCTTAGGCTCTACTCATAGTATTCATGGCGAAGTTTCTTCTTCGTTAAATTGTTATATGGTTGGAATTGGAAAATACTACATGTAGTAATTCTAAAATGTCTTGGATAATTTGATACTTGGCAATTGTTGTGCTCATGTTTAAGCTCTTGCATCATATACTTTGCACCCATTAATGAATAAACACTTAGAACTTGCTAATTTGGTTTGCATATTTGGTTTCTCTAGAGTCTAGATAACATCTAGTATTGAGTTTTGAACAACAAGGAAGACGGTGTAGAGTCTTATAATGTTTACAATATGTCTTTCATGTGAGTTTTGCTGCACCGTTCATCCTTGTGTTTGTTTCAAATAACCTTGCTAGCCTAAACCTTGTATCGAGAGGGAATACTTCTCATGCATCCAAAATACTTGAGCCAACCACTATGCCATTTGTGTCTACCATACCTACCTACTACATGGTATTTATCCGCCATTCCAAAGTAAATTGCTTGAGTGCTACCTTTATAATTCCATCATTCACCTTTGCAATATATAGCTCATGGGACAAATAGCTTAAAAACTATTGTGGTATTGAATATGTACTTATGCACTTTATCTCTTATTAAGTTGCTTGTTGTGCGATAACCATGTTTTCTGGGGACGCCATCAACTATTCTTTGTTGAATATCATGTGAGTTGCTATGCATGTCCGTTTTGTCCGAAGTAAGAGAGATCTACCACCTTAATGGTTGGAGCATGCATATTGTTAGAGAAGAACATTGGGCCGCTAACTAAAGCCATGATTCATGGTGGAAGTTTCAGTTTTGGACATATATCCTCAATCTCATATGAGAATAATAATTGTTGCCACATGCTTATGCATTAATGAGGAGTCCATTATCTGTTGTCCATGTTGTCCCGGTATGGATGTCTAAGTTGAGAATAATCAAAAGCGAGAAATCCAAAATGCGAGCTTTTTCCTTAGACCTTTGTACAGGCGGCATGGAGGTACCCCATTGTGACACTTGGTTAAAACATGTGTATTGTGATGATCCGGTAGTCCAAGCTAATTAGGACAAGGTGCGGGCACTATTAGTATACTATGCATGAGACTTGCAACTTGTGAGATATAATTTTCATAACTCATATGCTTTATTACTACCGTTGACAAAATTGTTTCATGTTTTCAAAATAAAAGCTCTAGCACAAATATAGCAATCGATGCTTTCCTCTTTGAAGGACCATTCTTTTTACTTTTATGTTGAGTCAGTTCACCTATCTCTCTCCACCTCAAGAAGCAAACACGTGTGTGAACTGTGCATTGATTCCTACATACTTGCATATTGCACTTGTTATATTACTCTATGTTGACAATTATCCATGAGATATACATGTTACAAGTTGAAAGCAACCGCTGAAACTTAATCTTCCTTTGTGTTGCTTCAATACCTTTACTTTGATTTATTGCTTTATGAGTTAACTCTTATGCAAGACTTATTGATGCTTGTCTTGAAGTACTATTCATGAAAAGTCTTTGCTTTATGATTCACTTGTTTACTCATGTCATTACCATTGTTTTGATCGCTGCATTCATTACATATGTTTACAAATAGTATGATCAAGGTTATGATGGCATGTCACTTCAGAAATTATCTTTGTTATCGTTTTACCTGCTCGGGACGAGCGTAACTAAGCTTGGGGATGCTGATACGTCTCCGACGTATCGATAATTTCTTATGTTCCATGCCACATTATTGATGATATCTACATGTTTTATGCACACTTTATGTCATATTCGTGCATTTTCTGGAACTAACCTATTAACAAGATGCCGAAGAGCCGCTTGCTTGTTTCTGCTGTTTTTGGTTTCGAAATCCTAGTAACGAAATATTCTCGGAATTGGACGAAATCAACGCCCGTGGTCCTATTTTGCCACGAAGCTTCCGGAAGACCGAAAGGGATACGAAGTGGGGCGACGAGGCGCCGCCACCATAGGGCCGCGCGGCCGGAGGGGGCCGCGCCGCCCTATGGTGTGGGCCCTCGTCAGCCCTCCGACTCTGCCCTTCCGCCTACTTATAGCCTCCGTCGCGAAACCCCTGATACGAAGAACCACGATACGGAAAACCTTCCAGAGACGCCGCCGCCGCCAATCCCATCTCGGGGGATTCTGGAGATCTCCTCCGGCACCCTGCCGGAGAGGGGATTCATCTCCCGGAGGACTCTTCACCGCCATGGTCGCCTCCGGAGTGATGAGTGAGTAGTTCACCCCTGGACTATGGGTCCATAGCGGTAGCTAGATGGTTGTCTTCTCCTCATTGTGCTTCATTGTTGGATCTTGTGAGCTGCCTAACATGATCAAGATCATCTATCTGTAATGCTATATGTTGTGTTTGTCGGGATCCGATGGATAGAGAATACCATGTTATGTTAATTATCAAGTTATTACCTATGTGTTGTTTATGATCTTGCATGCTCTCCATTATTAGTAGAGGCTCTGGCCAAGTTGATGCTAGTAACTCCAAGAGGGAGTATTTATGCTCGATAGTGGGTTCATGCCTCCATTGATATCTGGGGAGTGACAGAAACCCCTAAGGTTGTGTTGTGCTCGTTGCCACTAGGGATAAAACATTGATGCTATGTCTAAGGATGTAGTTGTTGATTACATTACGCACCATACTTAATGCAATTGTCTCGTTGCTTTGCAACTTAATACTGGAAGGGGTTCGGATGATAACTCGAAGGTGGACTTTTTAGGCATAGATGCAGTTGGATGGCGGTCTATGTACTTTGTCGTAATGCCCAATTAAATCTCACTCGTACTTATCATGACATGTATGTGCATTGTTATGCCCTCTCTATTTGTCAATTGCCCGACTGTAATTTGTTCACCCAACATGCTTTTATCTTATGGGAAAGACACCTCTAGTGAACTGTGGACCCCGGTCCATTCTTTTATACTGAAATACAAATCTGCTGCAATACTTGTTCTTTACTGTTTTCTTGCAAACAATCATCTTCCACACAATACGGTTAACCCTTTGTTACAGCAAGCCGGTGAGATTGACAACCTCACTGTTTCGTTGGGGCAAAGTACTTTGGTTGTGTTGTGCAGGTTCCACGTTGGCGCCGGAATCTCCGGTGTTGCGCCGCACTACATCCCGCCGCCATCAACCTTCAACGTGCTTCTTGACTCCTACTGGTTCGATTAAACCTTGGTTTCTTACTGAGGGAAACTTGCCGCTGTGCGCATCACACCTTCCTCTTGGGGTTCCCAACGGACGTGTCAATTACACGCATCACTATCCAGCATGCATCTATGCCTAAAAAGTCCACCTTCAGGTTATCATCCGAACCCCCTCCAGTATTAAGTTGTAAACAACAGACAATTGCATTAAGTATGGTGCGTAATGTAATCAACACAAATATCCTTAGACAAAGCATCGATGTTTTATCCCTAGTGGCAACAGCACATCCACAACCTTAGAACTTTCTCGTCATCGTCCCGCATTTAATGGAGGCATGAACCCACTATCGAGCATAAATACCCCCTCTTGGAGTCACAAGTATCAATTTGGCCGAGCCTCTACTAGCAACGGAGAGCATGCAAGAACATAAATAACATATATGATAGATTGATAATCAACTTGACATAGTATTCAATATTCATCGGATCCCAACAAACACAACATGTAGGATTACAAATAGATGATTTTCATCATGATAGGCAGCTCACAAGATCTAACATGATAGCACAATGAGAAGAAGACAACCATCTAGCTACTGCTATGGACCCATAGTCCAGGGGTGGACTACTCACACATCGATCCGGAGGCGATCATGGCGATGAAGAGACCTCCGGGAGATGATTCCCCTCTTCGGCAGGGTGCCGGAGGCGATCTCCTGAATCCCCCGAGATGGGATTGGCGGCGGCGGCGTCTTTGGAAGGTTTTCCATATCGTGGCTCTCGATACTGGGGGTTTCACGACGAAGACCTTAAGTAGGCGGAAGGGCAGAGTCGGGAGGGTCACGAGGGCCCCACACAACAGGCTGGCGTGGCCAGGCCCCAGGCCGCACCGCCTTGCTGTGTCGTCGTCCCGTGGCCCCACTTCGTTTACTCCTCGGACTTCTGGAAGCTTCGTGGAAAAATAGGCCCCTGGGCGTTGATTTCGTCCAATTCCGAGAATATTTCCTTACTAAGATTTCTGAAACCAAAAACAGCAGAAAACAACGAATCGGCTCTTCGGCATCTCGTCAATAGGTTAGTGCCGGAAAATGCATAATAATGACATATAATGTGTATAAAACATGTGAGTATCATCATAAAAGTAGCATGGAACATAAGAAATTATAGATACGTCTGGGACGTATCAGATGCGAAAATTAAAAAACCTATGGAACCTTATTTGCATGCTGGTAGTAATATTAGTATGAACGCTTTGAACACCATTGTTGATAATGATATAGAAAGTTCTAAGCTTGGGGAAGCTGGTTTTCATGATCTTTTTAGTCCCCCAAGCATTGAGGAGAAAATTTTCTTTGATGATACTTTGCCTCCTATTTATGATGATTATAATGATAGTAGTCTTCTGGTTCCGCCTACTATGGAGGATAAATTTAATTATGATTACAATATGCCTCCTATATTTGATGATAGCTACTTTGTTGAATTTTCTCCCACTACAATTAATAAGAATGACTATGCTTATATGGAGAGTAATAATTTTATGCATGAGACTCATGATAAGAATGCTTTATGTGATATTTATATTGTTGAGTTTGCTCATGATGCTACTGAAAGTTATTATGAGAGAGGAAAATATGGTTGTAGAAATTTTCATGTTACTAAAACACCTCTCTTTTTGTTGAAAATCTTGAAGCTGCACTTGTTTTATCTTTCTATGCTTGTTGCATTATGCTTCATGAATTTGTTTATTTACAAGATTACTATGCATAGGAAGTGGGTTAGGCTTAAATTTGTTTTGAATTTGCTTCATGATGGTCTCTTTTGCTCCAACTCTTATTTCTTGCGAGTGCATCATTAAAACTGCTGAGCCCATCTTAATGGCTATAAAGAAAGAACTTCTTGGGAGATAACCCATGTGTTTATTTTACTACAGTACTTTTGTTTTATATTTGAGTCTTGGAAGTTGTTACTACTGTAGCAATCTCTCCTTATCTTTATTTTATTGCATTGTTGTGCCAAGTAAAGTCTTTGATAGTAAAACCAATACTAGATTTGGATTGCTGCGCAGGAACAGATTTCTTGATGTCACGAATTTGAGCAGTAGTCTCTGTAGAAAAATGAAAAAAATCTGCCAATTTACGTGCGTGATCCTCAGATATGTACGCAACTTTCATTCAATTTGGGCATTTTCATCTGAGCAAGTCTGGTGCCACTTTAAAATTCGTCTTTACGGACTGTTCTGTTTTGACAGATTCTGCCTTTTATTTCGCATTGCCTGTTTTGCTATGTTTGATGGATTTCTTTGTTCCATTAACTTTCAGTAGCTTTGTGCAATGTCCAGAAGTGTTAAGAATGGTTATGTCACCTCTGAATATATGAATTATGCACTGACCCTCTAATGAGTTTGTTTCGAGTTTGGTGTGGAAGAAGTTTTCAAGGGTCAAGAGAGGAGGATGATACAATATGATCAAGAAGAGTGAAAATCCTAAGCTTGGGGATTCCCCCGTGGTTCATTCCTGCATACCTCAAGAAGACTCAAGCATCTAAGCTTGGGGATGCCCAAGGTATCCCCTTCTTCATCGACAAATTATCAGGTTTCTTCTCTTGAGACTATATTTTTATTCGGTCACATCTTATGTACTTTACTTGGAGCGTTTGTGTGCTTTTATTTTCGTTTTGTTATTTTCATTCTCTGAATAAATACATGCTTGTGTGGGAGAGAGACACGCTCCGCTGGTTCATATGAACACATGTGTTCTTAGCTCATAATGTTCATGGCGAAGGATGAACTGCTTCGTTAATTGTTATATGATTGGAAACGGGAAATGCTACATGTGGTAATTGGTATAATATCTTGAATAATGTGATACTTGGCAATTGTTGTGCTCATGTTTAAGCTCTTGTATCATGTACCTTGTACCCATTAATGAAGAACTACATAGAGCTTGTTAAAATTTGGTTTGCATGATTGGTTTCTCTAGAGTCTAGATATTTTCTGGTTGAGGTGTTTGAACAACAAGGAGACGATGTAAAGTCTTATAATACTTACAATATGTTCATATGTAAGCTTTGCTGCACCGTTTTATACTTGAGTTTGCTTCAAACAACCTTGCTAGCCTAGCCTTGTATTGAGAGGAATTCTTCTCGTGCATCCAAATCCTTGAGCCAAATACTATGCCATTTGTGTCCACCATACCTACCTACTACATGGTATTTCTCTGCCATTCCAAAGTAAATTACTTGAGTGCTACCTTTAAAATTCTATTCTTTGTCTTTGCAATATATAGCTCATGGGAAAATAGCCTTAAAAACTAATTCGGTGAAGAATATGTAGCTATGTATCTTATCTCTACTACTTATAAAGGCACGAAGTGCCGTAGGAAAATGAAATCTGAACCGTTCATCGATGTGTATCCCACGGTTGACAATCAGTTGTTCTCCCCTCCCCAAATCACGTGACCTTTTCCCCATCCCGTAATCTCCTCTGTGCGAGAGAAAATAATCACTTTGTCTCACCCAAAAACACCGCTCCCGTCGCAATCTGCTCCTCCACCCTGGCTACCGCCGCCGCTCTCCCCGACGTGCTCTCGGCGCCTCTCCCGCACCACCCGGCCAGATCCTGCGCCTCGCCGGCGGGTCGGCCGGCAGCGCTCCTCACCGGCCTGCCGCGTTCCCCACCAGACTATGTTCAATCTGATGTCGGACGAATCCGCCGCCACCCCGTCCCCGTCATGTACGTACGCGTCGGCCTGGATGTCTCCGCCCGCCTCTTCAGCCGTTGCCCTCCAAAGCTAAGCCCTCATGCAGGAGCAAGGTTAGCCTGCACTAGCAGGTTGGTCGCTGTTCATATTCTACTTTCTTGTGCAATCGCTAGAGTACAACATGCTTAAGATCTCGGTTCACAACCTGTAAGGATAATCAACCTATCATCACTTTCACTATTTTGAAATTAATAGTTCGTAAACCAACCATCTAATGGTTGCATATGTGGCCACTTCGCAGCAAGACGGAGATAGGATATGTGGCCATTACTCAAGTTAGCCTAGGGCATTTCCTGATTACTAGATTCTTACTGTGGTTAAGATACATTTGATTAATTTCCTTTCTATGAAGAGCTTACTTATGAAAATTGACGATATTGCTTGCTATGTTCAAGGCTTTTGCCCTTTATCATGTTTATTATCTGTGTTCCACGGTTCCATCTTTGTCTGTATTTTGGCAGGCATGAATGTCAAGTGATGCTTCCTTTGTGCATCTCATAATCATGAATTACGAAGTACTAAATATCCATGCTGGGCTCTTTGGATGACCGTAGGTCCATACATGGAGAAAATGGGAAAATTAAGCATTTAGGGATAATCAAGATGTTTTTTTCGTGTAAGTGTACTTCTCTTCATAAGTTATATCCTTCTTATCTTAGAAGAAAGGTAGGATACAACACCGAAACATATTTGAGTCTATGATGTGAAATAGAGCCTAGGCTTCTAGGATTGTGAATGAAGAATTCGGTGTTAGTTCCTTAGACATTCCTACTGAAATAACAAGTCCCGAGATAATATGTCTTAGCAGTTTCTCTCAATTTTGCGAGTCATTTTAGTTCAGCCATCAATTGGTTCTCTTTTTTGCTGTCGAAATTCAGATAGGGAAAACATTCTGACGGACCATTAAAATGTACCATTCTTGCTTCTTTAATTGGAGCAATTTCCTTGTGCTATTCATGGTGCTGTATATATTTAACTATGTTTGATGTTAAACTACATATGATCAATCCTCTTCGAATTTAATTAAATTTATCATGTGATTACCTATCTATCAACAACTACAAGGCGACCACTAGCACTGACCAAATCCTATTCGTGCTGATGTACATATTTAGCTATGTTGATGTTAGCTCATCTTAAGTAATGTTCTTTTATAACAGGCTATCATGTATGACCCTGCTTTGGGTATCGATAGAGGTGTGGATCTCTATTTAAATTGTCCATCCACTTCATCATTTCACCTTTGACCTTTCCATACTAACTGAAGTTGCTTCAATTTCCACATATTAATACAACAGAGGTAGTTTTGCACTTCGAAGGAGTTATTTTTCTTTTATGGAGTCGGAAGAACTCTATTTGGATCCAAATCCAACTGATTCTTTATTGTGGTTTGCATCATGCCTCCAATGCAGGAAAAAGGTAGTCCGCTCTAGAGATACAAAGGTGGCTGTGCAAAAATATGTTCCCCCCTTTACAACATATATAACTACTGTACCTGAATTTTTCATTCGAATGTTATATTTTTTCTATCCAATCTATCCAAATATCTTTATTTTTATCGATTGCTAAAATTCTTCATGTCTTCATAAGTAGGTATTACAAAGTTGGAAAATCTGAGGTGTCAAATATTTAATTAAAGAACAATCTTGATTATTTTAGATTACCGATCTTAATTTTTAAAATAGATGGCTTTAATAAAATAGGATGATGCCCAATCAAAATGGTTAGTACTTTCTTCCTGCTTTACTTTGTTTTGTGACACTTTATGCATGTGCACCCACAAACAAACATGTAGATTATTCTCATCCAGTACATGTTTTTGGCCAGAAAAAATGCTATATGTTGGCGATAGATGTCATGTCGACGGTGTTTGGATGGGGGGAAAGCCCTGCTCGACGGGGTCGGCTGAACGTGGCGATGCCCATAGGTGCCTTTTTCCTTCTTGGAGGCGTGTTCATGGATGTGTGACGTGGCTTCTTAAAGACGTCGTCTATGCCATGAGGGAGTGGCCAATGTGACAATTGGAGTTGGAGGCATTGATGCATTTGCCGATGTTGGCTATAGCCATGGGCTTGTGCTTCCGAGGCGCAATGTACGAGATGGCGGCACATCTTGTCCGGCGTCTTCCCGCAGTCCATCAGGATCCTGCCTCCTCCTCACGGACTCCTCTGGCACATGAGGGGATGTACATTGGTTCGTTTTGCCTTGGAGTCGAATTCGTGCAGGTGTGTCTTTTTTGGTTTGTGACGTGGTTCTGAAGCCATGTGATCCTCTTCTTGTCATTCTTTGTTCGATGTTGGGCAAGGCGAATCGTTTATTATCGGGTTTGTAGATGGTGTGTCGTGGAGTGGAGTTGTAGCCTTCTTGGCGTTGTACCGGTTGTCTTTGGTATTTATTCTATATGATTATACACCTTTCAGGATGTATCTCAAAGAAAACAAAATATGTTGCCCGAAGTTGTAAATATAATTGCTTAGAAGATTTTATATGTATAAAAGTGCATATTATTGCATGTTCGAGCTACTACAACATGTCATATTTTAATTTTATCGCTGAATAAATTTAGCATATATATTATGGACAGCAAATGAAAACGTGCGTGCACGTGCACACTTACTAGTTTCTTATAAGTTGCTTGTTGAGCGGTAACCATGTTTCTGGGGACGCCATCAACTCTTACACCTTTGTTGAATATCATGTGAGTTGCTATGCATGTTCGTCTTGTCTGAAGTAAGGGCGATTTTCATGATCATATGGCTTGAGTATGCATATTGTTACAGAAGAACATTGGGCCGCTAACTAAAGCCATGATCCATGGTGGAAGTTTCAGTTTGGACAATTAATTCTCAATCTCTTATGAGAAAATTAATTGTTGTTGAATGCTTATGCATTAAAGAGGAGTCCATTATCTGGTGTCTATGTTGTCCCGGTATGGATGTCTAAATTGAGAATAATCAAAAGCGAGAAATCCAATGCGAGCTTTCTCCTTAGACCTTTGTACAGGCGGCATAGAGGTACCCCTTTGTGACACTTGGTTGAAACATATGCTATGCAATGATAATCCATGTTAATCCAAGCTAATTAGGACAAGGTGCGAGCACTATTGGTATACTATGCATGAGGCTTGCAACTTATAGGATATCTTATACATAACACATATGCTTTATTACTACCGTTGACAAAATTGTTTCTATGTTTTCAAAATAAAAGCTCTAGCACAAAAACAGTAATCCATGCTTCCCTCTGCGAAGGGCCTATCTTCTACTTTATTGTTGAGTCAGTTTACCTATTCTTTCTATCTCAGAATCAAACACTTGTGTCAACTGTGTGCATTGATTCTTACATGTTTACTTATTGCACTTGTTATATTGCTTTGTGTTGACAAATATCCATGAGATATACATGTTGAAGTTGAAAGCAACTGCTGAAACTTATATCTTCCTTTGTGTTGCTTCAATGCCTCTACTAAGAATCTATTGCTTTATGAGTAACTCTTATGCAAGTCTTATTGATGCTTGTCTTGAAAATATTATTCATGAAAAGTCTTTGCTATATGATTCAATTGTTTACTCATTGTCTTTACCATTGCTTTGAATCGCTGCATTCATCTCATATACTTTACAATTGTATTGATCAAGATTATGATAGCATGTCACTTAAGAAATTATCTTTGTTATCGTTTACCTACTCGAGGGCGAGTAGGAACTAAGCTTGGGGATGCTTGATACGTCCCAAACGTATCTATAATTTCTTATGTTCCATGCTTGTTTTATGACAATACCTACATGTTTTATACACATTATATGTCATTATTATGCGTTTTCCGGAACTAACCTATTGACGAGATGCCGAAGGGCCAGTTGTTGTTTTCTGCTGTTTTTGGTTTCAGAAATCCTAGTAAGAAAATATTCTCGGAATCGGACGAAATCAACGCCCAGCATCTTAGAATTCCACGAAGCTTCCAGAACACCCGAGAAGGACCAGAGGGGGGCCACAGGGCCACCAGATGATAGGGCGGCGCGGCCCATGGGGGGCGCGCCCCCTTATTGTGTGGCTGCCCCGTCAGCCCTCCGACTCCGCCTCTTTGCCTATTTAAGCCTCCTCGACCTAAAACCTCGATACGGAAAAGCCACGGTACGAGAAACCTTCCAGAGCCGCCGCCATCGCGAAGCCAAGATCTGGGGGACAGGAGTCTCTGTTCCGGCACGCTGCCGGGGCGGAGAAGTGCCCCCGGAAGGCATCTCCATCGACACCACCGCCATCTTCATCAACGCTGCTGTCTCCCATGAGGAGGGAGTAGTTCTCCATCGAGGCTAAGGGTTGTACCGGTAGCTATGTGGTTGATCTCTCTCCCATGTACTTCAATACAATGATCTCATGAGCTGCCTTACATGATTGAGATCCATATGATGAGTTTGTAATCTAGATGTCGTTATGCTATTCAAGTGGATTTTACTTATGTGATCTCCGGAGACTCCTTGTCCCACGTGTGTAAAGGTGACAGTGTGTGCACCGTGTGGGTCGATCTCTTAGGCTATATTTCACAGAATACTTATTCACTGAGTTATGATTTGAGTTGGATGTCTCTATGAAATTGTGGTGTGTTAGTACCTTCTATGAATGCTCACAGTGACAACGTGGGGTGCTTATTAGTACTTGGGAATACATCTTTAAGGTTTGCCTACATGATGAATTAGTGTTCGTTATTTTGCCAAAGAGTAATTCAGAGTAGCATAGTGAAGTGCTTATTTATATTCCTTTATGATTGCAATGTTGAGAGTGTCCACTAGTGAAAGTATGATCCCTAGGCCTTGTTTCCAAATAGTGCAATCATCGCTTATTTACTGTTTTACTGCATCTTTACTTCCTACAATATTACTACCATCAACTGCACGCCGGCAAGCTATTTTCTGGCACCGTTACTACTGCTCATATTCATTCATACTACTTGTATTTCACTATCTCTTCCCCGAACTAGTGCACATATACATCTGACAAGTGTATTAGGTGTGTTGGGGACACAAGAGACTTCTTGTATCGTGATTGCAGGGTTGCTTGAGAGGGATATCTTTGACCTCTTCCTCCCTGAGTTCGATAAACCTTGGGTGATTCACTTAAGGGAAACTTGCTGCTGTTCTATAAACCTCTGCTCTTGGAGGCCCAACACTGTCTACAGGAATAGAAGCGTGCGTAGACATCATGCCCCTAGAGGCCCGGTGCTTAGGTTGTATTTTGGGAAGCCCGGGGTTCACCCAGGTTTCAGGTTTGCGTGTGTAACACTACCGCATTGGAAAAAAACACCATTAGAATGAGATTTTTTCCATTAAAAAAGATACGATATTTTTTATTTAGGATTTCAAAATATTTAATCTTACAAAAGATAGCGGGAAAAATTACATTGGCTCTTTACTCTAGTCGCTCATGAACTTATAGCTGTTTTTTTCGAAAACGATCGGTGATTCCCTCGGACTTGCTCTACGCCTGCACTATGTCCTCTCACTCTCCCACATGCTTCTCTCTGCTTTGCATTGTTCGCCTCTCCTGCATGCTTCTCCATGCCTCATGTATGTTCTCTAGATAGTTGCTACTTCTCCGTCGCTCATTGCCAACCTCCTCATTCGGGTTGCCTCTGCTACCACGTTGGTTACCATGGCTTCTTTTGGAGGGATTCATGATGAATGTTGATTTTATTAAGGAGGCAATGAGACTATAGTTTAAACCAGCAAGAATTTGTAGGGTGGCCAATAGGGTTGCTCATGCCTTAGCAAAGTTTTGTTTTAGGATGAGAGACGTGTGTCCTGTATGGTGTTTTTCGGTCCTCGTGTCAGGTTTGATTGTAAAAAATTGTGTGAACACCGTTTAATTAATATAAATTCAGTTTAAAAAGTAGACCTGCTAACGCTAATGAAAGGCACAAAAAGAATTCGAGGATTGTGAGCGCTCCCGAGCTCGACTGAAAAGAGAGCCAAGTATGATCATTTGAAAAGGATAACAACTTTGTAACACGGTAGTAGATTGTCCATTTGTTCTTAGATAAGTGTACTTCTAACTCTTGTGATAAGTAAAAAAAGGCCAACATTTGTTGAAAAGAGTAGCAACATATATAACTTCAAATTGGTGTAGTATAGTATGAAAGTACATTTTAAGATAAATCTAGTGATAAAATTAGTGCAATAAATGCGACGGCGGCGAGGCTACCGGCGACGACGGCCAAAACCAATCGAGCGATTGGTAACCGCAAGGAACCTTATCCCTTCGGTTATTTTGCATTTTTATCCTAGATTTCTGTTAGCCACAGAAATGGCTCTGCTCTATGATAAGCCAAGATGCTTATTAAATATTGCAGGAAGGCCTCGGATTTTATGCAACCTTGTTTATGTTCCTGTAATTTCTGCTGTAGCCTCAAGCTTGTTGGAAATTATAGTAGAGCAATGAAGTCTCGTTGGACTTAGCAGTTAAGCTATCGAGCTTGCTGCTTTCAGCAGTTTGATCATTAGGTTATTGTTATTTGCAAGGCTTAACAGCAAATACAGATAAACTATTGTGTCCTGCTGAATTGCATAAAAAATAATTATTATGCACCATTTTACGTGGCGTAAAATGATATATGTATTACGTGAGTAATACTGTTGCAAAGCAAATATGCTGAATCCATTATTCTAATAGAATATGGAATTTGCTTGCAAATTTAGAAAACATCAGGTAACCAAGTGTATGACACTTGCATAACTATGTCAAGTTTATACTTGTCAATTAGAAGGTAATTGATATGTGGCATCTACTACATAATTGTAGATTATGCACCGTTACCTTAAGGTCTAAATTATGTCATTATGACATAATGACCGCTTCAATTTTGCACACAACTTATGGATTGCATGATGCAACAAATTTATTTCGTTCACAACTGTGAGGTCTACACCGCCATGTGGTGATTACCTTCAATGTGTTTTAGTTAACACAAGGTTGGAAAAGCTCCATAAGTGTGAGGTCTACATTACATAGTAGTGATTACCTCCATGTGTTTCAAGCAAAAATGTAGGCACAATAGTTATGGCATGGGATCATAGCAACAGAATAACATTCGTTCAAAACTATGATGTCTACACATGTGGTGACTACCTTGATGAAGTTTTTCCAAATGCTTCGCAACTTCATAGCATTTGTCACTGGTTGTGACTTTAGTGTCACGTACTCCATCAAATGTGGAACCAAGACATTGGTGACGATAACATCGCCATGTTATGCTATGAAGATAATTGTGCAAACATACTTGCATAATTTGGTGATTACCTTCCATGCAAACACAACTTATGAGACGCCATCATAGCTACGAATTAATTTTCAGGCACAACTGAGAGGTTTAACACCATCTTGTGGTTATTACCTTCATGTGTTATAAATAACATAAGGTTGTGGAGGCTATGATCGATGAGAATGTCCATAAGAGTGAGGCACCACTAGATGGTTGACTACCTCCATGTGTTTTAAGGAAATTAAAGGTTTGTCCCTTTTAAGGTGACTAACTTTAATTTGAAGATCTACACCACATTGTGGTGTTCTTGTGGAATATGAGTCACTACGAATCACCATGACCATGATTATGCTCAGCCATAGCATTTTCATCCTACTTAATCTACAAAGTGTCACACTTAACAATTTGAGCTTCACACTAATAACTTCAAGCCAATGTCTTGAAATTATAATTAAGTTTGCAAAGTTCGTTGCAACATAACCATGATGGTTTTTAATTTACCAATTGTAAATTAATAATCTCTGGTTCACCCATGTAAGTAAATGATGGCTGGAAAGGAATATGAGGCATTTGCCCTCGATGGCCACTACTACCATATATGGGACATGGACATAAAGATCAGTCTTGTGTCCCATGGATTAGTGCGTGTAATCCAGGCCCCGAAGGATCCACCTCCGGCCGGAGTCACGCCGCTAACAGAAGAGAAAATGTATGTTGTTTTGTACATCATAAGACATCATACATCCAGATCATAAGGGTTGTGAAAGGCATGGCAGAGCACAAGTTTGAAAAAACTAAGCTTTACGACGAGTGTGGATGCTATACGCATATCACGCAGGAATGCCACACCCCACAACATCTGGTTTTTCTGTATCAACAATCGCTGGAATGCAAATAACCTTAAGGGAAAATGTTTGAAGCTCACTTCAACCTTCATCCAGACTGCACTAATAGAGATGGTTGTTCGCGAGATGTTCCTCTTCGACATTGCAACACCATGACTCTCTAGCGGTCACAGGACCCTATGGGCACGGAGAACATGATGATTGAGTATGCCTCAGTCAATATGTTTGGAGACTTTGAGTAGTCCCATTATCTCCTTAGTGATTGATTTATTCATGTCCATTTATGTTGTTGCAATAGACAATATGTTGTATCAGCGCTGGTATGAATAAGATTGAATGTCTTCTATATATTTGATAAAGATTTCCACAATGGAAACTCTCCAATTCGATAAATAGATTTCTACGGGATTCAATCCGATGGATGAGGAACAAGTATTTGAAAAGGTACCCTCTCTATTGTTTGGATTGTACTACACGTACAACCAACCCGTAGCACATGTTGCCTACAAATCAATTCCATTGATAATGATTTGCATGAAGCTAAGTTTTCTCAATCATCGGATATGTAGCCCATTTTGAGGTTTTCATATACCTCAAGATCAAAGATGGATCACTTAAGTCCCTCGATCGAATGCATAGTGTGGCCTTTTCCAACCATAGTGTGGACTGAAAACGAATTATAATCAATTCGAATGGACAATGATGCAAAATTCTCTTCATGTGCCTCCAATAATTATTGCATGGTTTTCGAAGATTGGAGTTCAGCACTTTGTCACATATGTCCATACACAAAAGGTTTGGTTGAATATCTGAGCAAGAGGATCGGGCTCATTGCACGACCTTTGTTAATGAGTTGAAATTAAACCAACTTCACGTTGGAGTCATGCGGCTTTACACACCCTTGACTAACTAACTGCATATCGCAGAACTTCCCCTCTGCAATTGATACGTGGAAATCCTCCGAGCATTTTCCATCTGCGTAAGTTCGGAATCGCTTCACGCGTACCGATCTCACCACCGCAGCGTACATCATAGGCCCACAAATTAGGGATCTATGTGGGGTACAGATCTCCATCGATCACTAAGTACCTTGAACTCCTCATAAGGGATCCGTTCATAGCCTCGTACGCTGATTACAAATATTGAAGGATGGATATTTCCAAGCATTAGGGTGAGATTTCAAGTACCAAATAGAATGCCAGGAAATTATTTGGAACTCCACGTTCCTCCTCATGTCCACGTACTCAAAAATATGGACTATACGTCTATGATTCATTTACTGATCTCAAAGGTGTTATATAATCCTTTAATCCGGCTAGAAATGCGTCCGAAAGAGTGGAGGTACCAATAAAAACCACTCAACTCCCTATTTCTTAAAAGAGGGGGAGTAGTACGGCCTCTAACCAGGATCTAGCTTCCTACAAGCAACAAGGAAAGACGAGGAGAAATCCTCTGAATCAGTAAATACATATCAACCTAGCGTTGATAAACACCTGATGGGTAGTATACACCCAGTGGAAGGAAAACCTCCACAACCCAGCTTCAGCTTGCATACACTGGCTGGGACATCGGAACACTCAGACTCACGCGTATTGGGAAATCACGAAGAGTCATCATGGGTGCTTGAGACTTCCTCCAACTATATCGATTCTGGAGAATCATATGATTAAAGCCTACAAATGTCGACAATATTTCTCTTGTATGATTGCAAACATCCTTCACACTGATTCAGATCCAAAGACCATGGCCATGGTAGAGTGTAAACCACTTGCTTGGACTGAAACAATCGAAGGGTGCAATCCAAGCAGAATTAGCCTCGCTCCTCCAAATGAATTCCCTATGCGGTTCAATATGTTCTCTTTCAGAAACAGAATGAGATAACAAGGTGGTGAGAAAGCAAGGCTTGTAGCACAAGGTCGGATTTACGCAGAGATCCGAGACCTAATCTCCAGATGCAAGTAGAATCCTATTTCCGATACATAATATTATTGGCATTACAAAATCATCTATCTATGCAGTTGATAGATGTAGTGACTACATATCCATGTGGATCACTAGATTTGGACATGCCTGGTTCCCGATGGAATCTTAATCTGAATCAAAATGCAAATGCAACATGTATTGTGTAAAATCTTTAAGCCATAATATGACTTATTGTTATCGGTATATTTTGGTACAACCGACCTAGTGAGTTCCTTGTACACAAGGATTACTCCTACAATGATGATTACCCATGTGTGTTTGTGATGCGTGCAGTTGACACACGTCCGTTGGGAACCCCAAGAGGAAGGTGTGATGCAGACAGTAGCAAGTTTTCCCTCAGAAAGAAACCAAGGTTTATCGAACCAGGAGGAGCCAAGAAGCACGTTGAAGGTTGATGGCGGCGGGATGTAGTGCGGCGCAACACCGGAGATTCCGGCGCCAACGTGGAACCTGCACAACACAACCAAAGTACTTTGCCCCAACGAAACAGTTGAGGTTGTCAATCTCACCGGCTTGCTGTAACAAAGGATTAACCGTATTGTGTGGAAGATGATTGTTTGCAGAAAACAAGTAAAACAAGTATTGCAAGTAGATTGTATGCGATGTAAAGAATAGGACCGGGGTCCACAGTTCACTAGAGGTGTCTCTCCCATAAGATAAAAGCATGTTGGGTGAACAAATTACAGTCGGGCAATTGACAAATAGAGAGGGCATAACAATGCACATACATGACATGATAAATATAGTGAGATTTAATTGGGCATTACGACAAAGTACATATACCGCTATCCAAACATGCATCTATGCCTAAAAAGTCCACCTTCGAGGTTATCATCCGAACCCCTTCCAAGTATTAAGTTGCAAATCAACGGACAATTGCATTAAGTATGGTGCGTAATGTAATCAATAACTACATCCTTGGACATAGCATCAATGTTTTATCCCTAGTGGCAACAAGTACATCCATAACCTTAGAGCTTTCTGTCACCGTCCCAGATTCACTGGAGACATGAACCCACTATCGAGCATAAATACTCCCTCTTGGAGTTAAGAGCAAAAACTTGGCCAGAGCCTCTACTAATAACGGAGAGCATGCAAGATCATAAACAACACATAGATAATAACTTGATAATTAACATGACATAGTATTCTCTATCCATCGGATCCCGACAAACACAACATATAGTATTACAGTATAGATGATCTTGATCATGTTAGGCAGCTCACAAGATCCAACAATGAAGCACAATGAGGAGAAGACAACCATCTAGCTACTGCTATGGACCCATAGTCCAGGGGTGAACTACTCACTCATCACTCCGGAGGCGACCATGGTGGTGAAGAGTCCTCCGGGAGATGAATCCCCTCTCCGGCAGGGTGCCGGAGGAGATCTCCGTAATCCCCCGAGATGGGATTGGCGGCGGCGGCGTCTCGCAAGGTTTTCCGTATCGTGGCTCTCGGTACCGGGGGTTTCGCGACGGAGGCTATTTGTAGGCGGAAGGGCAGGTAAAGAGGTGGCACGAGGGCCCACACCATAGGTCGGCGCGGCCGAGGCCCGGGCCGCGCCGCCCGGTGTGTCGCCACCTCGTGGCCCCACTTCGACTCTCCTTCGGTCTTCCGGAAGCTTCGTGGCAAAATAGGACCCTGGGCGTTGATTTCGTCCAATTCCGAGAATATTTCGTTACTAGGATTTCGAAACCAAAAACAGCAGTAAAACAACGAATCGGCTCTTCGGCATCTTGTTAATAGGTTAGTTCCAGAAAATGCACGAATATGACATAAAGTGTGCATAAAACATGTAGATATCATCAATAATGTGGTATGGAACATAAGAAATTATCGATACGTCGGAGACGTATCAGTTTGTCATACACAAGGATTACTCTTGCAATGACGAAGCGCGTGATCATCTAAAAGACGGAATTTGAGATGAAGAATTTGGTTTAACCCAAACAGTGCTTGATACTACAAGTCGAGCTACTTCACTCAAGTATTCTGGTACACCAAGTTGCATATATTATAAATATTGGAGAAACTTAAAATGGACAAGTCATATCCATCTCCCATGTCGGTTGTTCGATCTCTAG
>NC_061514.1:125028646-125054671 GCF_022539505.1 Lolium rigidum
CTTGGTTGTTCGATCTCTAGACGTAGAGAAAGATCCAGTCAAACCACGGGATGATGTAGAAGGGATGTTGGAACTTGAAGTTCCATATTTCGTTACTAGGATTTCTGAAACCAAAAACAGCAGAAAACAACAACTGGCTCTTCGGCATCTTGTTAATAGGTTAGTTCCAGAAAATGCACGAATATGACATAAAGTGTGCATAAAACATGTAGATATCATCAATAATGTGGCATGGAACATAAGAAATTATCGATACGTCGGAGACGTATCAGCATCCCCAAGCTTAGTTCTGCTCGTCCCGAGCGGGTAAAACGATAACAAAGATAATTTCGAAGTGACATGCCATCATAACCTTGATCATACTATTTGTAAACATATGTAATGAATGCGGCGATCAAAACAATGGTAATGACATGAGTAAACAAGTGAATCATAAAGCAAAGACTTTTCATGAATAGTACTTCAAGACAAGCATCAATAAGTCTTGCATAAGAGTTAACTCATAAAGCAATAAATTAAAGTAAAGGTATTGAAGCAACACAAAGGAAGATTAAGTTTCAGCGGTTGCTTTCAACTTATAACATGTATATCTCATGGATAATTGTCAACATAGAGTAATATAACAAATGCAATATGCAAGTATGTAGGAATCAATGCACAGTTCACACAAGTGTTTGCTTCTTGAGGTGGAGAGAAATAGGTGAACTGACTCAACATTAAAAGTAGAAGAAAGGTCCTTCAAAGAGGAAAGCATCGATTGCTATATTTGTGCTAGAGATTTTATTTTGAAAACATGAAACAATTTTGTCAACGGTAGTAATAAAGCATATGAGTTATGTAAATTATATCTTACAAGTTGCAAGCCTCATGCATAGTATACTAATAGTGCCCGCACCTTGTCCTAATTAGCTTGGACTACGGATCATCGCAATACACATGTTTTAACCAAGTGTCACAATGGGGTACCTCCATGCCGCCCGTACAAAGGTCTAAGGAGAAAGCTCGCATTTTGGATTTCTCGCTTTTGATTATTCTCAACTTAGACATCCATACCGGGACAACATGGACAACGGATAATGGACTCCTCTTTAATGCATAAGCATGTGGCAACAATTATTATTCTCATATGAGATTGAGGATTTATGTCCAAAACTGAAACTTCCACCATGAATCATGGCTTTAGTTAGCGGCCCAATGTTCTTCTCTAACAATATGCATGCTCCAACCATTAAGGTGGTAGATCTTACTTCAGACAAGACGGACATGCATAGCAACTCACATGATATTCAACAAAGAATAGTTGATGGCGTCCCCAGAAACATGGTTATCGCACAACAAGCAACTTAATAAGAGATAAAGTGCATAAGTACATATTCAATACCACAATAGTTTTTAAGCTATTTGTCCCATGAGCTATATATTGCAAAGGCGAATGATGGAATTTTAAAGGTAGCACTCAAGCAATTTACTTTGGAATGGCGGAGAAATACCATGTAGTAGGTAGGTATGGTGGACACAAATGGCATAGTGGTTGGCTCAAGGATTTTGGATGCATGAGAAGTATTCCCTCTCGATACAAGGTTTAGGCTAGCAAGGTTTATTTGAAACAAACACAAGGATGAACGGTGCAGCAAAACTCACATAAATGACATATTGTAAACATTATAAGACTCTACACCGTCTTCCTTGTTGTTCAAAACTCAATACTAGATATTATCTAGACTTTAGAGAAACCAAATATGCAAACCAAATTAGCAAGCTCTAGGTGTTTCTTCATTAATGGGTGCAAAGTATATGATGCAAGAGCTTAATCATGAGCACAACAATTGCCAAGTATCAAATTATCCAAGACATTTTAGAATTACTACATGTAGCATTTTCCAATTCCAACCATATAACAATTTAACGAAGAAGAAACTTCGCCATGAATATTATGAGTAAAGCCTAAGGACATACTTGTCCATATGCAACAGCGGAGCGTGTCTCTCTCCCATACAGTGAATGCTAGGACCCATTTTATTCAAACAAAACAAAAAACAAAACAAACCGACGCTCCAAGCAAAGTACATAAGATGTGACGGAATAAAAATATAGTTTCAGGGGAGGAACCTGATAATGTTGTCGATGAAGAAGGGGATGCCTTGGGCATCCCCAAGCTTAGACGCTTGAGTCTTCTTAGAATATGCGAGGGTGAACCACCGGGGCATCCCCAAGCTTAGAGCTTTCACTCTCCTTGATCATATTGTATCATGCTCCTCTCTTGATCCTTGAAAACTTCCTCCACACCAAACTCGAAACAACTCATTAGAGGGTTAGTGGACAATAAAAATTAACATGTTCAGAGGTGACACAATCATTCTTAACAATTCTGGACATTGCATAAAGCTACTGGACATTAATGGATCAACGAAATTCATCCAACATAGCAAAAGAGGCAATGCGAAATAAAAGGCAGAATCTGTCAAAACAGAACAGTCCGTAAATATGGATTTTATTGAGGCACCAGACTTGCTCAAATGAAAATGCCCAAATTGAATGAAAGTTGCGTAAATATCTGAGGATCACTCACGTAAATTGGCTTAATTTTCTGAGTTACCAACAGAGAATTAGGCCCAGATTCGTGACAGCAAAGAAATGCGTTTCTGCGCAGTAATCCAAATCTAGTATTCACTTTACTATCAAAGACTTTACTTGGCACAACAAAACACAAAACTAAGATAAGGAGAGGTTGCTACAGTAGTAAACAACTTCCAAGACTCAAATATAAAACAAAAATACTGTAGTAAAAACATGGGTTGTCTCCCATAAGCGCTTTTCTTTAACGCCTTTCAGCTAGACGCAGAAAGTGTATATCAAGTAACATCAAGAGACGAAGCATCAACATCATAATTTGTTCTAATAATAGAATCATAAGGTAACTTCATTCTCTTTCTAGGGAAGTGTTCCATACCTTTCTTGAGAGGAAATTGATATTTAATATTATCTTCCTTCATATCAATAGTAGCACCAACGGTTCAAAGAAAAGGTCTTCCCAATATAATGGGGCAAGATGCATTGCATTCAATATCCAAGACAACAAAATCAACGGGGACAAGGTTATTGTTAACCATAATATGAACATTATCAACTCTCCCCAAAGGTTTCTTTTTAGCATTATCGGCGAGATTAACATCCAAATAACAATTTTTCAATGATGGCAAGTCAAGCATATCATAGACTTTCTTAGGCATAACGAAATACTTGCACCAAGATCACATAAAGCATTACAATCAAAATCATTGACCCTCATTTTAATGATGGGCTCCCAACCATCTTCTAGCTTTCTAGGAATAGAAGTTTCAAGTTTTAGTTTCTCTTCTCTAGCTTTTATGAGAGCATTTGTAATATGTTTTGTGAAAGCCAAGTTTACGACGCTAGCATTGGGACTCTTAGCAAGTTTTTTGTAAGAACTTTATAACTTCAGAGATGTGGCAATCATCAAAATCTAAATCATTATGAGCTACAGCAATGAGATCATCATCCCCAATGTTGGAAAAAATTTCAGCGGTTTTAGCACAGGCGGTTTTAGCGGTTTAGCAATTTCAGGTGCTTTTGCGCGCTTTGCACTGGGAGTAGTAACATTGCCAACACCAATTATTTTATCATTGATAGTAGGAGGTGCAGCAACATGTGAATCATTAGCATTGCTAGTAGTGGTAATAGTCCAAACTTTAGCTACATTTTTCTCTTTAGCTAGTTTTTCATTTTCTTCTCTATCCCACCTAGCACGCAATTCAGCCATTAATTTTATATTCTCATTAATTCTAACTTGGATGGCATTTGCTGTAGTAAAATTTTTATTTTCAATATCCCCATTAGGCATAACTTTCGATTTCAAAAGATCAACATCAGAGGCAAGACTATCAACCTTAGAAGCGAGAATATCAATTTTATTGAGCTTTTCCTCAACGTATTTGTTAAAGGCGAGTTTGTGTACTAATAAATTCTTTAAGCATAGCTTCAAGTCCAGGGGTGTGTTCCTATTATTGTTGTAAGAATTCCCATAAGAATTAGCATAACCGTTACCATTATTATAAGGATATGGCCTATAGTTATTACTAGAATTGTTCCGATAAGCATTGTTGTTGAAATTATTATTTTTAATGAAGTTTACATCAACATGTTCTTCTTGGGCAACCAATGAAGCTAACGGAACATTATTAGGATCAACATTAGTCCTACTATTCACAAGCATAGACATAATAGCATCAATCTTATCATTCAAGGAAGAGGATTCTTCAACAGAATTTACCTTCTTACCTTGTGGAGCTCTTTCCGTGTGCCATTCAGAGTAATTAATCATCATATCATCAAGAAGCTTTGTAGCCGCCCCCAAGGTGATGGACATAAAGGTACCTCCGAGCAGCTGAATCCAATAAATTCCGCGAAGAAAAATTTAGTCCTCGCATAGAAGGTTTGGATGATCATCCAAGTAGTCGAGTCCATGGGTTGGGCAATTTTTAACCAAAGATTTCATTCTTTCCCAAGCTTGAGCAACATGTTCATTATCCAATTGTTTAAAATTCATTATGCTACTCCTCAAAGATATAATTTTAGCGGGGGGATAATATCTACCAATAAAAGCATCCTTGCATTTAGTCCAGAAATCAATACTATTCTTAGGCGGAGATAGCAACCAATCTTTAGCTCTTCCTCTTAATGAGAAAGGAAACAATTTTAATTTTATAATGTCACCATCTACATCCTTATACTTTTGCATTTCACATAGTTTAACAAAATTATTAAGATGGGCAGCAGCATCATCAGAACTAACACCAGAAAATTGCTCTCGCATAACAAGATTCAGTAAAGCATGTTTAATTTCAAAGAATTCTGCTGTAATAGCATGTGGAGCAATAGGTGTGCATAAGAAATCATTATTATTTGTGGTTGTGAAGTCACACAACTTAGTATTTTCAGGGGTAGCCATTTTAGCAGTAGTAAATAAAGCAAACTAGATAAAGTAAATGCAAGTAACTAATTTTTTTGTGTTTTTAATATAGAGTGCAAGACAGTAAATAAAGCTAGCAACTAATTTTTTTGTATTTTGATATAATGCAGCAAACAAAGTAGTAAATAAAATTAAGCAAGACAAAAACAAAGTAAAGAGATTGGGAAGTGGAGACTCCCCTTACAGCGTGTCTTGATCTCCCCGGCAACGGCGCCAGAAAACGAGCTTGTCGGCGTGTAGTTGACGTGGGAGATAGAAATCTCTGTGGTGTAGCTTTTCTTCAGGTCCCCGGCAACGGCGCCAGAAAACAGTCTTGATGCGTGCAGTTGACACACGTCCGTTGGGAACCCTAAGAGGAAGGTGTGATGCAGACAGTAGCAAGTTTTCCCTCAGAAAGAAACCAAGGTTTATCGAACCGGGAGGAGCCAAGAAGCACGTTGAAGGTTGATGGCGGCGGGATGTAGTGCGGCGCAACACCGAGATTCCGGCGCCAACGTGGAACCTGCACAACACAACCAAAGTACTTTGCCCCAACGAAACAGAGTGAGGTTGTCAATCTCACCGGCTTGCTCGTAACAAAGGATTAACCGTATTGTGTGGAAGATGATTGTTTGCGAGAAAACGAGTAAAACAAGTATTGCAAGTAGATTGTATGCGATGTAAAGAATAGGACCGGGGTCCACGGTTCACTAGAGGTGTCTCTCCCATAAGATAAAAGCATGTTGGGTGAACAAATTACGATCGGGCAATTGACAAATAGAGAGGGCATAACAATGCACATACATGACATGATAAATATAGTGAGATTTAATTGGGCATTACGACAAAGTACATAGACCGCTATCCAGACATGCATCTATGCCTAAAAAGTCCACCTTCGGGTTATCATCCGAACCCCTTCCGGTATTAAGTTGCAAATCAACGAGACAATTGCATTAAGTATGGTGCGTAATGTAATCAATAACTACATCCTCGGACATAGCATCAATGTTTTATCCCTAGTGGCAACAAGTACATCCATAACCTTAGAGGTTTCTCGTCACTCCCGCATTCACGGAGACATGAACCCACTATCGAGCATAAATACTCCCTCTTGGAGTTAAGAGCAAAAACTTGGCCAGAGCCTCTACTAATAACAGAGAGCATGCAAGATCATAAACAACACATAGATAATAACTTGATAATTAACATGACATAGTATTCTCTATCCATCGGATCCCGACAAACACAACATATAGTATTACAGATAGATGATCTTGATCATGTTAGGCAGCTCACAAGATCCAACAATGAAGCACAATGAGGAGAAGACAACCATCTAGCTACCGCTATGGACCCATAGTCCAGGGGTGAACTACTCACTCATCACTCCGAGAGCGACCATGGCGGTGAAGAGTCCTCCGGGAGATGAATCCCCTCTCCGACGGGGTGCCGGAGGAGATCTCCGTAATCCCCGAGATGGGATTGGCGGCGGCGGCGTCTCGCAAGGTTTTCCGTATCGTGACTCTCGGCATCGGGGGTTTCGCGACGGAGGCTATTTGTAGGCGGAAGGGCAGGTAAAGAGGCGGCACGAGGGGCCCACACCATAGGTCGGCGCGGCCGGGGCACGGGCCGCGCCGCTCGGTGTGTCGCCACCTCGTGGCCCCACTTCGACTCTCCTTCGGTCTTCCGAAAGCTTCGTGGCAAAATAGGACCCCGGGCGTTGATTTCGTCCAATTCCGAGAATATTTCGTTACTAGGATTTTCGAAACCAAAAACAGTAGAAAACAAGCAATCGGCTCTTCGGCATCTTGTTAATAGGTTAGTTCCAGAAAATGCACGAATATGACATAAAGTGTGCATAAAACATGTAGATATCATCAATAATGTGGTATTGAACATAAGAAATTATCGATACGTCGGAGACGTATCAGTTTGTCATACACAAGGATTAGAGAAAATTCCTTATATGACACTCCCTTAAAATGTGTTTCCTTATTTGACACTAGACAACTTTTTCTTCCCTATATGACATCTTGCCTTAACTTTTTCCCTCCAGTGACACTCAAGTGCATTTTACTCACCAACGGTGTTAAGGAGAGACATGAAAAGACCAGTTTACCCCTAGTATATAATATGACAAAATAAATCTGTATACATCACAATATCATCAGCAATAGGTCGTGGTTACATATGACCATCTGAGACCCCATCCGTTGATCACAGAATTTAGACAAGAAAAATTGGGCATGACCACCCTTGTTTTTTGATGCCATGTCTCACAGAATTCATATATATATATATATATATATATATATATGTGCAAAATGCACCACAACATGTACAAACTACCAGAATAGCGCAAAAGTAGTACTAGTTCACAATGTTCCCACATAAGTAGTAGTTTAGATGCATCAGTAGTTCGCATACGAGGTCACACATGCATGAGGTCAAATCTATATGACCCAAACAGCACAAAAGAACCTCCAAAATAACAATTACATCAAAAGAAACCATCTAAGAATCACAAGCTGAGCCTTCTTTTGCTTCTTGTATTCATTGCGGGGCTCGCAGGGCTTGAAAATTTACTTCTTGTGCACATAGCTGGGTCGTCAACCTGGAACCATAGGAATCTTTTCAGCGCACTTTCTCTTTTTACTCTCGCCCGCCTTCACAGGAACATCTTTTTCATCTCCGGGCATAGGAAACTCTATGGAAATTGGGTCTGGTTGGTTTGAGCCGGTTCCTGATCTGCACTTATACATGTATGGCAACAATAGATTTTAGCAACTGAAAAACAAAAATTATACATAAATGTGAAGTAAGAAACAAAAACAATACCTTTTGGATCCAACCGATTTAGAGTTGCTCCCTTTCCCCTTTTTTTTACTTGTATTCTCCAAGCTTTTGCTACTGTGAGAAGGAAGCAATCAGGAAAAGAACAAGTTGTAGTTAAAGTAAATACAAAAATCTGAACTAGTCCTAATCACCTTTTTGATGCTCCAGCACTTGAGTTAGCATGTTTTTCCTTCTTTTCCTTCTTAGTTGTAGTTTCCAAATTTTGGCTATGGAGAGAAGGAAGCTAATTAGAATTCATGCAGTGTTCTCATGTAATCATGAGCATAAGTGTCAAACTACTAACCTTGGGGGAAAACACATTCTTGTTGGTTCTCCATCCGCATAAGGCACAATGGATGACTCGGCTGTTTGGGATGTCTTTGCCCTCTTCTTTGGTGGTTCTCTACAAGAAAAATAAGGAAGTAGTGAAAATGTACATCTGGTAGAGTAATGCAAGAATGAGTAAATCGATAGAGACTCAAATCGATATTACCTCACAGCCATCATCGCAGCAATGTCATCGGGGTTGCCTTTCTTACAATTATGCCAATGATGTCCATATTCCTTACAAATAGGGCATAAGTGTTTGCCATTTTTCCTTTTCTTCTCACCGTAACCTTTGTACCTCTCAGTTTTAGGCCTACCAGCAGTAGCCTTCAATAGTGGCGGATGCATGAAGAAGCCATGGTCAGATTGAGGCCATTGGTTCTTGTCAGGCATAGCAGGGATTAGTTGGGCATAAGCTGATCTGAATTTTTCAAGGGAGTAATACAAGTCCACATATTGTCGTATGTGTGCATTGGTAAGTGATGTGATGAATGCAAGAGCATGTTTGCAAGGAAGGCCGGAAACTTGCCATTGTCTACAAGAACATGTCCTCTCTTGCAAGTTGACAACAAACCTGAATCCGCTACCACCTAATGCTGTAACTTCAGCAACTTCTTCTGAGCTTTCTACAACCTCCAAGTTTAATTCTCTAGTCATTACATTCAGCCTCTTCATTATGTGGGGGAGAATCAAACCATCTAACTTCTTTGCAACTTTTCTCCTTCGGTTCCACAATATCATAACCAATTGCCTCGCCTTATCAAAGAAGTCGTCCAAGTTCAAGGACTTGTGGTGCTTAATCCAGCTTGTTGAAGCTCTCGGCCAAGTTGTTGGTTACATAGTCCACCTTGCATATAGTTGAGAACTGGCTCCTAGACCACAACCTATTGTGCCACTTCCTTACATATGCTGTTGCAGCTGGCTTTGCTGTCTCCATAGCAGCCCAATGTTTGCCAAATAAATATGGGTTCCAAGAGTAAGCAGCAGCCCAAAGGTGGTCATCAAACACCTTCCCATGGAACTTCTTCTTGAAGTTGGTCACCAAGTGAAACATACACTCTCTATGTTCTGCCTCTGGGAACACTTCTTTTACCCCTGTCATAACTCGCCGGCCAACATCGGTGCATATGGCTAAACCTGTTGGTGATCCTATGGCTTGTCTTAGCAGTTGCATGAACCAAGTCCAATTCTCATTAGTTTCAGAGTCAAAAACTCCAAAACTAACCGGATACATCCAATTATGGCCATCAACGGCGGTAGCACTAGCCAACTGCCCCTTGAACCTGCCTGTCAAGAATGTGCTATCTATTGCCAAATACGGTCTGCAACCACCAAGGAACCCATCTATGCAAGGTTTGAAAGCAACAAAAATTCTTCTAAACCTGATTTTACCAGATATTGTGTGATGATCGATGTGCACTATGCTACCAGGGCAACAACTTTCAACTTTTGCTTTAAACCTATACAAATTGTCAAAGCTGCTGTCCCAATCACCATATAGTTCCCTCAAGGCTAGTAGCTTACCCATATATACTCTCTTGTAGTGGATTTTGACCTTGTAGTGTTCTTTAAGCTTTTTTTGCAATTCCGTTGCTCCTAGAGTTGCATCTTCAATGAGCCAGTCCTTCACCTTCTCACATACCCAATACTTAGTTGCATTCTTCACCTTCTTTTTCCTTCTTGCACTAGAACAATCATGATCACACGGGTTTTTTTTCACCTACAAAAGAAGAATATATGTAGTTAGCTACAAATTCTTAAACAATTATGCAAAAGAAATTCCCAACCGAGCAAGGTTAGACAATTACCACCACAGTACACATATTATCTGTTGTAGAAGCATGTATCCTCCATGGACAATTATCTTCATCTCTTCTTTTACAATATCCCCTAAACCTACATGGTGTACTCTTCTCCGTGTTAAACTCAAATTGATGTTTGATTGCATGCTGAGAAAGGGCCAACTTGAACTCATCCATATTGGGATATGTGGAACCTTCGGTCATACAGGGGTCTTCCTTATTGTACTCTATATCTGGGGCATGATTTACCTCATGCAACTCTTCCTCCTCCTCTAACTCAGACTCATCCTTGCTGTCATCCTTACTCTCATCCTCGCTCTCATCTTCGCTCTCATCCTTACTCCCATCAGCATCAGCATAGTCTTTGTCCTTCTCTTTATTAGGAAAAAGAACCACATTTAGACATGTAGGTTCTTTCTCCAAATACATATTCTCTTCATCAACACCAACATGTTCATTCTCCGGTATTGGGTTGCAAAGATAACTATCTTCGTCATCAGTACCAACATGTTCATCAATAACAAGTTGTTCACACTCGGTGATGGGAGCATAAGGTTCAGAGGGATCACAATATGCAAAGAACATCTGCACCATCTTCGTCTTACTGTGTTTCTCAAACATAGACATCAACTCTTGGTCTGATTTTATTTCTGGGAATGTTTTCAGAACATCATCATAGTACTGAACATGTGCAACTTCCAAATAACGTGGCGGGTACTGCACTAGAACTGATTCAACCAAATCTTCATAGTTTGTCAAATCAGAATCAATAACCTTCTCAAAATAAAAATATTTGATCTCCTTTCTAGCTTTCTTTGGGTTGCTAATCATTCTAATTTTCAGCAAATAGCTTGAATTTGGATCCATCCTGTGAATAGAAATGAAACCTATGCATGAGCATTGCTACTGGATATTACATAATCTGCTCATCCTTCTACTTCTACTGCATTTGGAGATCAATTCGTGGGAACTCACCCTTGTAGACACGCTGGTGATGCCCAACCTGATGCCGACCCTCCGTCCCTTGAGCGAGCAGCAGCGCCATCGCCTGAGCCCGCAGCAGCGCCATCGTCGGAGCTCGCAGTAGCGCCTTGGCCGCCCTTCATCGTGCCTGGGTCGTCATCGGGCGACGAGCCCTCCACAGCCGCGCCTTGCCTGCCGTCCCCATCCCTGCCTTGCCTGCCCTCCGTCGTGCCTACGTCGCCGGCCGCCACGGTCGTTTCTCCGGCCCCTGCAGCAGTGCCCGGGCTGCCACCCGCAGCCACACCTTCCATGGCGCCTCAAATCACGCCGCCGCCCCAACGCGCGAGCACGCCGCCACCCCAACGCGCGAGCACGCCGCCGCCCCAACGCGCGAGCACGCCGCCGCCCCAACGCCCGAGCACGCCGCCGCCCCAACGCGCCAGTACGCCGCCGCCCCAACGAGCCAGCACGCCGCCGCCGCCGCCCCAACGAGCCTGCACGCCGCCGCCGCCTCCCCAACGAGCCAGCACGCCGCCGCCGCCGCCCACTAGGGTTCAGGGTGAGAGGAAAGAGACATGGACGGGAGTGAGGATAAGGTCGGGACTGGGCCGTTTCTGTTCTTTCCTTCAATTATCACAGGGGTATTTTTGTCCACGCGAAATACTTTGACGGAACAAACTTACGGAACAAACGGCAGTGTCACTGGAGGGAAAAAGTTAAGGCAATATGTCATATAGGGAAGAAAAAGTTGTCTAGTGTCAAATAAGGAAACACATTTTAAGGGAGTGTCATATAAGGAATTTTCTCCAAGGATTACTCTTGCAATGACGAAGCGCGTGATCATCTAAAAGACGGAATTTGAGATGAAGAATTTGGTTTAACCCAAACAGTGCTTGATACTACAAGTCGATCTACTTCACTCAAGTATTCTGGTACACCAAGTTGCATATATTATAAATATTGGAGAAACTTAAAATGGACAAGTCATATCCATCTCCCATGCTGGTTGTTCGATCTCTAGACGTAGAGAAAGATCCAGTCAAACCACGGGATGATGTAGAAGGGATGTTGGAGCTTGAAGTTCCATATCTCAGTGCCATTGGACCCACCAACGCAATTGGTTGGGAATCAAGAATATCTTTCGATATCTCCAAGGCACCACACATTACTTGACATACTCTTGTAATTTCAGAGAAATCTGAACTCCAATATCATCAGGATACACTGATGTTGGCTACTTGAATGATCCCCATAATGTGTATCAACATGGTAGAATTTTCGCTCCATTGATGTCTTCGAGACGGACTCGGTGATCGCACCTACCAATCATTCTAAAATACAAAGCCGCGTTAACACGTGTAGCTTTACGGAATGATAAACCACATATATGAGTCATGTGGTATTGGTTCTCTTGAACCATCAATCATTATCTACACAGATAATGTTGCTTGTGTTGCATGGATGCAAACATGATACATCAAGAGCAATATCACTAAGCATATTGCCTCTAGATTGTTTTATCTCCATGAACTTCAGAAGAGTTGGGGAATAAACATCTTGCAAGTCAAATCACACAATAATATGTTGGTTTGTTCACGAAGTCTCTACCAATTTCAACGTTCCAGAAGTATTTTATGGAATTGGTATGCGACGGCTTCCAAAATTGCTAGAATCAGGGGGAGTATCTTCCTGAATCAATCATGTTCAAAGCATCATATTACACTCTTTTCCCTTTATGAGTTTACTACACAGGTTCTCATCAAGGTTTTTAATGAGGTAATATCAACACAAGATGATATGTCATATTTTCTGTTTTCCCCAACGGGGTTTTTAGAAAAATATATACGACATATATTGTTCTCTATACTCTATGGGTTTTTCCCTTTAGCAAGGTTTTTCTCATATCGAGTTAACAAAGAGACAATACCAATTATATGTTGTGTCATTTTCTCCTTATTTTCCCACTGGGTTTCGAAGGAGTTTTAACAACATATCCAACCATTATATGTTGCACCATTTTCTCCTTATTTTTCCCACTGGGTTTTTAAGGAGTTTTAGCAACATATCATACACACTACTCTCCTCATATTTTCCCCACAGGGTTTTTAGAGGAGATGATTCCAAAGATTATTCTAGAGATGACCAAGCACAAGGACAAGGAAGGATTAGGGGGAGTGTTAGGATTTAATTAAATGGGTTTAATTAAAGGGATAATCCTCCCTCATGTAATTCTCTGTGTTGGTTGGTTTGCCAACAGACACAACTCTTCCTCACACCTCTTCGACGTGACCCATATTCGTGTCCCTTCCCCTTGTATATAAGCTGTGAATCATCAATGGAAAAGAGATAGTTGAATCATTTGTTGTCTCTCTCGTTTACATCTCGATTACTTCTAACAGTAACACGGTAGTAGATTGTCCATTTGTTCTTAGATAAGTGTACTTCTAACTCTTGTGATGAGTAAAAAAAAGGCCAACATTTGTTGAAAAGAGTAGCAACATATATAACTTCAAATTGGTGTAGTATAGTATGAAAGTGCATTTTAAGATAAATCTAGTGATACTAAATTAGTGCAATAAATGTTCTTTTTTATAAAGTTGGTCAAACTTTACAATAATTGACTTAGGACAAAAACTAGAAGCACAGTTATTTAAGGATGGAGGGAATATGTTTTCTACCTTTTTTTATTTAACAACTTTTAACTATGAGGTGGTATTTTGACTCATAGGTACATACCTATACGACATGAAAAGCAAATAATTAATTAATTTGAAAAGGTTATTCGTGTGTACATTTGAACGTTCTACGTTTCACAAACGAAGTTGGGCGAAAAAAGAATATTTCCGTGGGCCATGTAGAAAATACTAAAACTTTCTCATGAACAGTTATATTGAAGCATAAAAATTATCTTTTTTACACATGCCACGAAAATATTTTTTCGTGAAACTTGTACACGCGGAAATTTGTTCTGTTTTAAAAAGATGTTTCAAACAATAGGTGCATCTAGATCTATGACCCAAAGTGGATTTCCGTTTCAAATGTGACCACTAAGAATTGGTGCATCACATCGACGAGATGCGCTCTCACACTGTACTACTCCATATAAAATCAACATTGTTAAATCCTCATGAAATATATTTTAATATTTTCTCCGTTCACGAAAGGATATTTTAGTTTTGTCTAAAATTAAATGTATATAGACACTATTTAGCGTATAGATACATCAATAAATCTAAGATATCCTTTTTACAGATGGAATGAGTATTATTAATTTTGATATTGATATTGTTTTCTATATAAACTTAGACATGCTTTATATAAGTCTGACTTAGGAGTAGATGCATATTTTTTGCCCCTCAAAAAACCTGACATGGAGTAGTAGCAAACCCTGAAAAAAAACAAGATTTGCATCGTGGTATAATTTCCTTCACCGAAAGAAAACGCGATAAATTTATGTGTAGAAGAAGAAAAAAATGGAGCTAAATACACCACTAGTCCTAATAGTTGTAGTTTAGGTGCATTTTAGTCCCAATAGTTGTAAAATGGGGTAAGTTAGTCCCATAAGTTGTTCCATTGTGCAAAACTAGTCCCAAACTATTCTGCTGCCAACACGTGGCTTCGGTCTTTTCGCCAAAGAGCCCCTACGTATTTCCTATACCACACCTGGCCTTGCACATCCTTACCGCACGTGGGTCCCACCTGTCAGGTGGGAACAAAGAAATAAAATATAATACTGTCACCAGCATTCGACCTCGCGGCCTAGGAGGCAGCACGCAACGGACGCGCGCACCATCTGATCCATCATTTTAGTGTGTCACAATTGAGAGCTTAAGGTTACTTATAACAACGTAGTACAAAGTTAACAACTTTTTTTACCGTCAGAAAAGTTAACAATTTTTTTCTAGTCAATCGGATTAGATCAAACAGACAACGAGACTTAATTAGTTCGCGGTAGTAAATTATATGATTATTTTTTTACATTTCATTGTAACTCTATAACATTATTTATGTATATTTTGTAGTTTATTTTAATAATACAATTTAACTGTATTGTATCTTCTAGTGCTGCCAAAATAATTAGCTCGCGGCAGCCATATACTTCGGAAGTTCAGAATCGAATGCAACCGTGAGAATTTAGTTCAATAGTAGGATGCTTCCTCAGTCGTGCATGTGCCAAAAATTTAGTGCGGCATACCCTTTGGCAAAAAATTCATACTCCAACGTGGGGTGCTCGTACAACCTTGTACAGGCGAGCGACGAAATTTACAACATCATATGACATTTTTGTGGAGCATGCGAATATTAAATGGGTTAAAGCCAGTCACTGGGTAGCTGTAGGTTTGTTTATATTTTAGTGTTGTAATTCTGTATGTTAAACAGCCATTACTGCTAGCTAATGAGAGCATCTCCAACAGGCGCAATATAATTTGGCGCGGTATATGACGCTGCCACCGCGCTGTAAATCTTGCCGTGCGACGGAGCGATTTTCCCCCGCCGGGTGCACCATTTTGCAGCGCGCGTTGGCGCTGTAAAGTAGCACCTCCGCCGGACGCTCTATTTTGCAGCGCGCGGGCGCGACGTAAACAACAAACACACACAACTATGTATCCAACAAGATCAAACAACCATATAAAATTCACAAATAAAATGAACCATTCAAATACAATACATTGTTCACACCAAATACAACAAGCCGAACATACAACAATACAACATAGTTTTCAGACAATACAACACATAGTTTTTAAACAAATACAACAAATATGCAACTACTCTTGTCCATTCCAATTCCACCATTCTTTCATGAGATCTGTGGCTTCTTAACGGCGCGGTATGCTAATAGTAGCGATATGTTCTCCTCTTCCTCTTGGTCATACTCGTCATCTGATGAATTGTATGATGAACTCTACAAACATATGTATGAAATTACTTAAATATAACTAACTATTGTAGCTAATTGACGAGTAAAAATCACATGCTAATAGAGGTCGGCCGACGGAGGTGTATACCTTGCGAGCAAATTGGCGAGCACCATGGGCGCGCCATGTTGTTAGCAAGCTCGAGGACGACGAGGACGACATGTCGACGGCGGCGCGGAGGAGAACGCGACGGCGGCGAGAAGAAGGACGCGGAGAAGGAGCGCCGACTACAACCCGTCGCTAGCGGCGGCGCGAGCGTCACAGCGCGGCGGAGCGGCCGCCGCTGCCAGGAGGGGTGCGGGCGAGGCGGAGCGGCCGCCGCTGCCAGGAGGGGTGCGGGCGAGGAGGAGCGGCCGCCGCTGCCAGGAGGAGCGGCCCTATGAATTTCCTGCCGTTGCCTTTTCGCGCGGGCACGGAGCGTTGCCGCGCGATGTAGCCGACGCGTCACATATGGCTCTCCGGATTGTGCAAAACGCCGCGCGCTCTAAATTTTTTACATCGTTGTGTCGTTTACTGCGCCTTCTTCCCTCCCACGCGTGGTATACCGGCCGTCTTTTTTGTAGCGCAGTCTATATAGCGCGCTGCGTTGGAGATGCTCTGAAGGTTTTTCATGTTACGTTCGTAAGCCAGCAAAGACCCAAGTGGCTGGAGCACGCAAAGACCCAGGCTCTGCAGTTCCAGCAGAAAATATCCAATATAAATAACTAAATGGTCTGCAATTTTTCATACGGAACGGTGATCGTTGTCGGTTGATAGGTGCGGGTTACAACCTGCTGGTCGTGCGTTCGAATACCAGCTCCACCGCGCTTTTGTTTTATTTCTTGCTCCAACCTGACAGGTGGGACCCACCTGAGTTAGGCATCTGCTGGGCCAGATCTGGTATAGGAAAAAGGTAGGGGGCCTTTTGCGAAAAGACCAAATGCCACATGTCAGCACCATAATTATTTAGGACTAATTTTGCACAAATGAACAACTTTTGGGACTACCTTACCCTATTTTACAACTATTGGGACTAAAATGCACCTAAACTACAACTATTAGGACTCGTGGTGTATTTAGCTCAAAAAAATGGCAAGCAAATCCAGATAGGAAATCAACCGTCATCCGAGAGAGGGAGTCGCGAGGAAGGCGCTGAAAGTCACAGTTTGCATAGGGTTTCTCTCCCTCCTCCTTGCCTGCCAACACCAACGAACAAGCACACCACACAAACCCACGCACACTCCCCACGAAATTCATTCACGAACCAACAGAAATTCCGAGAAAGCGAAAAAAAAATCCTCTACAAAAAATCAGCGCTCCAAATCCCTTCCACGGAGCTTCCCGAATCCCACGAATCCCCGCAAATTTTCCCAATCTCTCCGGCGCCGCCGCCGCCGCCGCCCTGGGCAGATTTCCCGACCGGGCCCGTCGAGAATTCCAGGCGCCGTACGCACAGCGGTCGCTGACCCCGCCGGTCGCCCGCCGCGGCCCTCGATTCCGAGCGGCCTGCGTCCTGTTCAATCAATCTTGTCTCGGCGGCGTGATACGGATAGCTGTACTGAAGGAGGGGGGCGATTTTTTTCTTCCCGGGTCCCCTATTTTTTTTTTGGGGCGCGTGTGGGTCTGGGACTGGGAGAGATTGTGCTCTGAGGGAGTTAGGGTTTGGCTGGGTGCCTAGGGTTTGGTGGTCTCGGCTTCCCCCGAGTGGGGCGTGGGTGCGGATGCGCCGCTGAATCGTGCGTCCTCGAGTGATTGGCAAGGAGTGGATGGTAGTGGTGTTCCATTGTTTTGCCGGACTGGTTCCTGCTGCTGGGGGGTGTCGATGGTGAACGGAGCCAACTGGCATGGACCTAGGTGAGCCCTCGTTGAAGCCAGAATGGCTGGTGCGGGGGATTGCCACACCCACTGTCGCCACCACAGGTCTCCGGCCAGGAACTTCGCCCCGTGCAGGTGAGCTGCCTTTCGTTTCCAATTTGCCATTTCGGTTCATGTAATGGTTAGCGGTTAGTGCTGTTTATAGAACGTATGCAAGATTAATTGTCATCATAGGAGTTCGCATCCGAGACGTTCTTTGTGACATTGGATAATGTTAGAGCAGCTGTTATCGGCACTTAGGCTTGTTTATGCTTATTAGTGTTCTCTTTATGTATGCATGATGAAGTCACCGCACTTCTGCTATGTGATTGCTGCCTGCAAGCTCGCCATTCTTCTTAGATGAATGACCATTCTTCAATCTTCCTATCACCATATTTGACATTAGTCTGATTTAAGGTCAATGGTTGTACTGCGAAGCGCTTTATTTAATATGTTGCATGAACCATGGAGCCAGTGTAGCATTATAACATTATAAATGAGTAATCGTGAACTTGCGGCAATAACTAACGAATCTTGCTTCCGAGACATTGCATCATACACCAGCCTAAACTGATGGTTATCAGTTTCCGTATCAACTGCAGTAAGTGTTTTAAATTAGATGTTATTTTATTGGCGACCTTATTGGGCTATTGTGCTGGAGCTCGGTTCAGGAACTTTGTTCTTGTTGGTTAGCCATGTTGCAGCGTGGCTGCATACTCTTGCAGCTAGAAATAGTTTGCCGAAGAGAGTACTGAAGAATTATGTTCTGTATTTGATGTGCCTAGTACAATTATTTTTTTGCTTGTTGCGATCTGAGTACCACTGGGTGGCCCTCGTGTGGGATAGCGATCATACTGCATAGTGTATATTACATTAGTATGGCAGCCTTTTATTCCATGCTATAGCTTTGTACCTGTGAATTTTGTTCTTCTTGCACTTCGCACTCATCAGCAATGTTCCATTGTTCATTTACTACGTATTGTCATTTTCGATGCCTTTTTGGTTGATTTGGTGTTCTGTTGAATGGTTTAGCTGATCATGTATGGACCTGCTTGTATTGACTGTTCTTTCGAGCTCCGCATGCTTACTATATTTTGCTAAGGTGGTTTTTTGGATGCTTTAGATGACCAAGACAGGGGTGCTTCATCAAGAAACCGATCATCAGGCCGCGATCGTGAACGGAGCTCCCAACAAGCCTCTTCACGCAGGGGTTCTGGCCCAAGTGTGTCCAGACGGCTTGATAGGGATGGTACAGTGAAGTCAAGAGGCTATGCCAGTTTTGGAAGGAGCAACAGAGAAAGGGGGTGTGAAAAAGACTCTGATTTCCGTGATCGGGAGAGTAGGTTGGGTCTTCCAGATGACTCCTTGCATGATGGCTTCGGGTCCTTCAGCTCATGCAGACCTGAAAGCAATAGGCTTAATCGTGTTCGTCCAAAGCTGGACACGTTGACCCGGGCAGCTGGGGTAAGTTTGGACAATGGTAATCTATCTAGAAAAGATGCTGGTGGTATATCCTTTGAGCGAGAATTTCCAAACCTTAGTTCTGAGGAGAACAATGGAAAGCATGACATGGGTAGAGTTCCATCTCCTGGAATTAGCACCCCAATTCAGAGCATACTATTGGCTACTGCGCATGATGGCTGGAACTCGGTGCTAGCAGAAGTTCCTGGACTTAGTGAGGCAAGCAATAACTATGTTTCGTCTGCTTTATCACATGCTGGTTCCAGTAGGCAGCTTGAAGTATTAAACTGTGGGACTACATTAAGCATGGCTGAAACAGTAATGCAAACACCATTACAAATTTCTACCACACCCGAGGTAGTGTAATGAATAATGAATATGATATCTGTGTTAGTTTTTATCTTTTGTATGTAATAATATAATATTATGTACCAGAAACTTGATCTAACTCGTGTTCTGTGTGCATTATCTTTTTTTTCAGCTGTTGATTGATGCTCAAAAAATTGAAGAACGAACTATGAGGCAGTGTGTTCTAAGACCTCTGACGCCTTCATCAAACAAAATATCTGTACGCACTATATTTATTGCCTTATTTGTGAGATTAATACTTTTGTTTTCTTGTTTGTGTCTTCTGTATTTACCATAGTTTTATTTAAATTGTAGAATATATCATCTATATATAATATAGAAAAAATCACATGTCTTGCACATTTATTAAGTAGTAGTACAGCTATGATAAAGAAATGAGTCAAATGACATCCTAACACTTTATATGAATTCGTGCACTTACTTTTTCTATACTGGAATCTGTTTCATCAATGCCCCTTAAAATTATCTGATCCTAAATTGTACATATTTGTACTGATCATAACAAAAATAGTTACTCCCTCTGTTCCATAATTCTTGTCGCAGATTTGGATGTACCTATTCACAAAATGTATAAATCCAAATTTACGACCATACTTTGGTTCAATCGCTTCATGTTCTTTGCAAACTGCATGTATACACGAAGCAGATGTTGGCGATTACCTGAGCATTGCGAATGACTGCGGTGTCTTTATTGCATAATAATTTATCTAAGTGGAATGCATGATGTGTCCAGAGTATGGATAACTGGTTGGTTGATAGTTGAACGCATGTGTTGGAGATTGGTGGACATGCTTTTCTGTTTTGCAGCATTGAATTATGAATCATTTTGGCATTTGATTATTTGACTAGAGAATAAAAAAAATCTGTAAATCAGATAAATTTCCGTTACATAGAATCTGTTTGTTGTGATGGAACACTTCGCTGGTAGTGCGAACTTTGTAACTTCTTTTATTTATTTGCTTCATGGACACCTGAAAAAAGAAACTATTAAGATTACTTTGCATGTAGGTTACTTATATCTTGTGAAATTAGATTAAGTATTACGATTTTAGTGGAACAAACAAAAAAATTGGGTTAAAACTTAAAAGACGTACACCTTGAAATTCTAGATTAGTTTGTAAATATCACTGCTTATTTGTAGACATTTTTTTTTTTGTCTTAGTTTGGCATTGCAGTGGCTTAATCTATAATTCTATTTTATTTCTTATGGAAATGCTATTTTTTTATACCAAGACAACAAATATTATTTCCAGAAGACATCATAACAGTCGCAAACTACCCCTTTTTATATTGCTTGATTAACATTGGATCATTAAGCCTGCAGCTGATAAAATTACCACTTAGTTTGTTAAGGCATGTCTGCGTTTTGTTTGTATGTTGCAATTTTTTACCTGAACTGTAATTTCTCTCCTTACCAGGATGAAAGATATTTTCAAACCCGAATGTGTTTTTTGTACTGTATATCTGTTTCACTTATTTATCGAGTGGTTGTCTTGTACTTAAAAAAGCAACGCTTTAATTTGCACTAATTTCACTTATTTCTGCAGGTATCTAGTTTGTCAGACAAGTTTAAAATTAAAGGTGCAAGAGCTGGGGATTCTAATTGTGCTATCAAGACTGCATCACAACTGTCAGCACAGCCTTCTAGCAACTCTGTTCGCACTCCAGTCAAATCTGAGCTTGTCAGGCCATCTCAATCAGGATGCTTTCAAGTCCTGACCCGTGAGCAGAATGGTGCTGGAAATACTGCCAAAAATTGCGCTAGCAATCCTGTAAGCCCTATTCTAGGCCGATCTTCTTCAGTAGAGCCACTGAAAAAATCCATTGTCAGCCAGAAGCTTAAAGGTGTCACAAATGGCCTCCCTATGCATCTACAACCAGGTCCGTTTGGTGAGAGAAAATCAATTGCAAAAGACAAGCATAAGTTCTTTGAGTTGCTGCGGAGCAAGTCTTTAAATGGTTCTAGCACTGGTATAGAGTCCTCATCCAGCTTGATCGATGAGCAGAAGAACCCTTCTCTTGATTTGTCTTTGTTTAACGGTGGAATCAAATGTACCGAACCTGGAAGTAAGTCCTGTGAGGATTCAAATTCTTGTGATGGATCTCAGCAGCACCTCTCTGACAACGACGAAATCAAGCCATCTTTGGAACCTCGTGATGTTTTTTATGAGGGTTTGCATGGAGTTGATGCTGACAATGCAGAACCAAACTCTTCATCAGATTTGGGTGATGTTAAAGATGTATCTGTGGTGCCTCAGGCAGACAAGACTGAAGCCACTGTGTCCATTATGCCCACAGATATGAATTGTGGTTCCACAAAGTCAGACTCCAGCTATGACAATGCCCGTTTATTGTTTGAGCCCATTGTAGCCATGGAAGTGGAACAATATCCTAGTGAAGATGAACCTAGTCCAGAAGAAATGGCGTTCCTGAAATCTCTTGGCTGGAAAGAAGACGAGATAGTTCCACCTCTGAAACAGGAAGAGATTGCTGATTGTGTAAGTTTTGTTATGTTTCTTATTCTAGTTCATCAACATTATTGGCTTTCAGAACACAGGTCGCATGCTTAGGTTTTTTCTTATACTAAATTCACTAGTCTCCAGTAGGTACTCGTAGATTTTTGGTCTTCGTTCTCCAGTTTCACCAAACAGCTTCCAAAACTTCCATACCAGCTTTAGTTATTCTATAAATCAATTTAATTTGGCTTGCCATATCAGAAAAAAGACTTAATGATTAAGTTTGCCATGCAAGAATTTGGTGCCATCATCAATGTACTTCTGTCATGCTGAATGATTTAAGGGATTTAGCAGAAGGGGCTGCTTTCAGTTGATGCTAAAGTGAAAGTCTGGGGATTTTTATAAAATTGTAAGAATCGGGAGCCAGTTAATGTTTTGATACCCATAGGAATCTCATTTACATGGTAGTGTATATCGTTTAAGTTTTCTGGTAATCCACATCAGGAATACCCATACTTGTTATAGTTTACCATGTGTAGCTACCATTTATTGTGACATAAGTTCCTACTATTTTGTAGTTAAGGCACAACGTGAGGCTGCAGCAGAAGCTTGAGGAATGTAGGGGCTAATGATAGAAGTCATCATGCTGAGAACTTTTGGGGATCAAGCTGTAACATGATGAGTTTCGGTTACGACATTGACTGTCATGATGTGATTGTCTAGCTTAACGAATCAAGAATTTTCCGGTTCAGCTTGTGGGGGGTTTTCATGAGTAGACTGATGTTTTTCCCTGCTGAGAAGACGTTCGAGGGTTTTGTTTCTCATTTTCCAAAAGGAATACGGATGCAAAAAAAAAAAAGCATGTATGGTGTTGGAGGCACATAGTTGTGCGTCTGCTGTGCCCAGAAAGAAATAGGCTGTCTTCTTTTTTATACGTCTCATGGCTTATCCTTGTTTTAGAAAAGAAATGAAAAGAATACTGGGTCTTTACATGAAAAGGACGTGCCTATGATTCGTGATCTCAAATTTTGCATAACCTTCTCTCATTCTATATCTCCCTTTGTGTCTTTGTTTAATTTGTGGTGCTCAATTGCTCACCCTAATAGGCTGTTAAATGTGATAAGAAGCATTTGCGTGTGATTTTTTTGTGTGGAGAATCATATCCAGATATGTCATTTAGCTATTATATATGGGCGTCAATTGTTGATAATATGGCTTCACATTCATTTTGACCATCGGTATTTAACCCCCTCCTATTATTGGTGATGTACATAGTCCTGATGGCAGCATCAATGTTTTCCTTAGTTTGTGAATTAAGCAGAGTATGGATGCTAGAGTATGGATGCGTGAAATCCTAACACTACTTGATTAGCTTAGAACAAAATTCTCATGTTCATGAAATGTAAGTCGATAAAATAAATTAGGGTATTGTAGAACATGGCAACTTATATAAAACCATTCATGAGTTCCATGATAATTACATAAATAAATAAAATGATCTAGAAGGCTTCCACACCTTTAAAATTACTTGTAAGGGGAATAATTAACAACATAATATTGATCATTAAGTTCAGCCAAGAGGAGATTTAAACATATTTGGAACTTTGCATACGCACTTCAAATTAAAATTTTAGAATGTCTGCTTTTATTTTTTCTCGTAGTTGCGTGCATGTCTAGTTATTTACAACACTATCATTTTAACTCATTTGAGAGTTGTGTGTTTAGTTTTATACTAGAGGACTTAAAAGAGATCAAAGCAAAAATTAATATCGAAGTTGGGTATGAAGTAATTCACAATTTGTAATTCGAGTATCCACCTCAACTTCGACTTATTCTAAGAGTCTAATCTTTTTAAACTTGTACTTATTTATTTCTTGGTTTTTATTTCATTTTGATAACCAAGAATATGATCTATATGGGTCAACTATTTTACACATGTCCAAACAATATTATGTGTGGAAGATCTTAAAATCAACATCAAAGTACAAGTGTAGTAAAACAAAACCTAGTTCATATATCTAATAAAAGAATCACAAAGTGTTCATTTTAATGTTGGCCCGTAGCTAAAAGGATAAGAATTGTCCCTTACTGAAGAGATGATGATGAAACTTTTTATGCAACACATGAAAGTAAACTAAACTTTGCTTACAAGTAAACATGCTAAAAGCAGTAAAGATTACAAGGTTTTAAGGATCTTCCCAAGTTTGCAATCAAGCTATGCGGGACCAAATAATCTCTTGTGGTTACCTAGTTCATCTTGGACAGTGGTGGAGGGTCTTCTTCCTTCCGCTGCTTCCAAATGCACGCGTGGGCGATGCACGCAAAATGGGAAGATAGCTCTATTATTGTGGCTTGTTGTTCCTTAGTGATCTCCAAAATTTTCTTCTTCTCTTCTACCATCTCAATAACAACTTTAGTGAGGGTTTTCACCAACCAAAGATGTCATCGATCTTTTTTTTCAAGGTCTTTGTTGATCATCCAGTAGACATCGATCCCTTCTCACCAACAGTGCTAACACAAGCCTTAAAAGTTCCCTCAAGTTTAGTGATATTTTCGTTAATCTCATCTGATTGTACGTTCTTTGGTTTGAGTGGTGAAAGCCCCAAAGGAGGTTTTGGAGACATCTCTTAAGATTATACATGTATGGATTGGGAAGATGACTTCTTTCTCTTTTGTGCTGATATGCCTCAACATCTCCAGATCATGCGGGAACTACATGTCCTCCCAGCTGGGTAATGGAACCACCTTCATTAGTTATAGGCATGATAGTTGGGCCTCCTTGTTAGTCTCAATAGGTTTGAATTCCCTCTTGGGATCTGTGGGTTTCTTAGTCCAGATTCACTTGATGTGGAAATGTTGCATCATTATGGTGATTGGATCTAATGAGAAAGCAAGGGGAGACCCTTTGAGAGGGCTAGGTTAAGTCACCAGCCCTAGGTTCTACGACATTAGGTGCATAAATAAAAGAGGAAAAGAGGTTAGTACATATTTAGGGAAAAGTCACATTTTAAAGAGGAATTTTCATCGATAACGACCAATGGTACGGGCATGAACAACCGTACCAGTGACCGTACCATAGTGTTACCGACGATGATAATTTTTTTTGACAAACGACGGAGAAAATACAAGTTTAGTAGGTCTTTTAATGACCAGTGGTACGGGCAGGAGAAACCTTATGGGATAACCGTACCAAAATAAAATATTTCTCTTGCTAGGCATTTGCGAGTATAACGAGTATAGGTATGACCAGGGGTGACTATGGCTCGACAATAACGAATTCGTGCAAAATGACGAAAAACATAGAGGGTATAACGAGTTGGTACGGTCAGGGTCGAAAAAACATGTCAAAACAAAGCAAAAGGAAAGGAGAAAGGGAAAATGAAGACAGAAACGACAAAAAAGCAAAGTACTAAGACAAAATACTATAAGTGAAATAAATTTCTCAAATAGCTATTGGGTTCATACCTTAGCTCTGTCGCCTTTTGGCCAAAACAGTGAGAATTGCCTCAATGGAATTTTGCTCTTCGCCAAGATAATGCTTCACAGAGTGCCCAATGACGATCCATGATGTTCCTCTTTTACATTTCATCTGAATACCTTTCAAGAGTAGGCTTCTTTCACACCATAACCACTAAATTCTTACTTTTTTATCTATCTATCTGCCATGCCACATTTTAACCCTCCCTTTAAAATGTCTAGAACTTTCATAGGATTCTTTTCTAAGTTCATCAAAAGCATGGATATCAAGTAGAAAGTCTAGAACTTTTGTAGGATCTTTTCTAAATTCATCAAAAGCATGGATATCAAGTAAAAGTTTCTCCTTTGTAGTTTTAAGGTCATAGTTCAAATTTTGATGGACCAATATAACTTCTGTTCAAGTTTTAGAGGCAAATGAGAAGATTTACCATAAGCCATTTTGTATGGTGCCATCTCCATAGGGTTTTTGTAGGCAGTCCGATATGCCTATAATGCTTCATTTAGCTTCATTGACCAATCTTTTATTGAAATTTCAAATAGTCATTTTAATATTAAATAGAGTTACTAAGATACAAATAACAAATCGAGGATGAGGTCAAGTCTAACTAAAA
>NC_061514.1:125054771-125074306 GCF_022539505.1 Lolium rigidum
AAAGTTCTAAGCTTGGGGAAGCTGGTTTTCATGATCTTTTTAGTCCCCCAAGCATTGAGGAGAAAATTTTCTTTGATGATACTTTGCCTCCTATTTCGATGATGATAATGATAGTGGTCTTTTTGTGCCACCTACTATGGAGAGTAAATTTTGTTGTGATTATACTATGCCTCCTACACTTTATGAGAATAATAATGATAGCTACTTTGTTGAATTTGCTCCCACTACAACTAATAAAATTGATTATGCTTATGTGGAGAGTAATAATTTTATGCATGAGACTCATGATAAGAATGCTTTATGTGATAGTTATATTGTTGAGTTTGCTCATGTTGCTACTGAAAGTTATTATGAGAGAGGAAAATATGGTTGTAAAAATTTTCATGTTACTAAAATGCCTCTCTATGTGCTGAAATTTTTGAAGCTACACTTGTTTTATCTTCCTATGCTTGTTACTTTGCTCTTCATGAACTTGTTTATTTACAAGATTCCTATGCATAGGAAGCATGTTAGACTTAAATGTGTTTTGAATTTGCCTCTTGATGCTCTCTTTTGCTTCACATACTATTTCTTGCGAGTGCATCATTAAAACTGCTGAGCCCATCTTAATGGCTTAAAAGAAAGAACTTCTTGGGAGATAACCCATGTGTTATTTTGCTACAGTACTTTGTTTTATATTTGTGTCTTGGAAGTTGTTTACTACTGTAGCAACCTCTCCTTATCTTAGTTTTGTGTTTTGTTGTGCCAAGTAAAGTCTTTGATAGTAAAGTAAGTACTAGATTTGGATTACTTGCGCAGAAACAGATTTCTTTGTCTGTCACGAATCTGGGTCTAATTCTCTGTAGGTAACTCATAAAATTATGCCAATTTACGTGAGTGATCCTCAGATATGTACGCAACTTTCATTCAATTTGAGCATTTTCATTTGAGCAAGTCTGGTGGCCTAATAAAATCCATCTTTACGGACTGTTATGTTTTGACAGATTCTGCCTTTTATTTCGCATTGCCTCTTTTGCTATGTTGGATGAATTTCTTTGATCCATTAATGTCCAGTAGCTTTATGCAATGTCAAGAAGTGTTAAGAATGATTGTGTCACCTCTGAACATGTTAATTTTTATTGTCCACTAACCCTCTAATGAGTTGTTTCGAGTTTGGTGTGGAGGAAGTTTTCAAGGGTCAAGAGAGGAGGATGATATACTACGATCAAGAAGAGTGAAAAGTCTAAGCTTGGGGATGCCCCGGTGGTTCATCCCTGCATATATCAAGAAGACTCAAGCGTCTAAGCTTGGGGATGCCCAAGGCATCCCCTTCTTCATCGATAAATTATCAGGTTCATTCTCTTGAAACTATATTTTTATTCGGTCACATCTTATGTGCTTTACTTGGAGCGTCTGTGTGCTTTTGTTTTTGTTTTTGTTTGAATAAATTGGATTACATCATGCTTGTGTGGGAGAGAGACACGCTCTGCTGGTTCATATGAACACATGTGTTCTTAGCTCATAATATTCATGGCGAAGTTTCCTCTTCGTTAAATTGTTATATGGTTGGAATTGGAAAATGATACATGTAGTAATTGCTATAATGTCTTGGGTAATGTGATACTTGGCAATTGTTGTGCTCATGTTTAAGCTCTTGTATCATATACTTTGCACCTATTAGTGAAGAATACATAGAGCATGCTAAAATTTGGTTTGCATAATTGGTCTCTCTAAAGTCTAGATAATTTCTAGTATTGAGTTTTGAACAACAAGGAAGACGGTGTAGAGTCTTATAATGTTTTCAATATGTCTTTTATGTGAGTTTTGCTGCACGGTTCATCCTTGTGTTTGTTTCAAATAAGCCTTGCTAGCCTAAACCTGGTATCGAGAGGGAATACTTCTCATGCATCCAAAATACTTGAGCCAACCACTATGCCATTTGTGTCCACCATACCTACCTATACTATATGGTATTTTCCCGCCATTCCAAAGTAAATTGCTTGAGTGCTACCTTTAAAATTCCATCATTCACCTTTGCAATATATAGCTCATGGGACAAATAGCTTAAAAACTATTGTGGTATTGAATATGTAATTATGCACTTTATCTCTTATTAAGTTGCTTGTTGTGCGATAACCATGTTTGCGGGAACGCCATCAACTCATTGTTGAATTTCATGTGAGTTGCTATGCATGTTCGTCTTGTCCGAAGTAAGGGCGATCTACATTGAGTTGAATGGTTTGAGCATGCATATTGTGAGAGAAGAACATTGGGCCGCTAACTAAAGCCATGATCCATGGTGGAAGTTTCAGTTTTGGACAAACATCCTCAAATCTCTAATGAGAAAAGAATTAATTGTTGTCAAATGTTTAAAGCATTAAAAGAGGAGTCCATTATACAGTTGTCTATGTTGTCCCGGTATGGATGTCTAAGTTGAGAATAATCAAAAGCGAGAAATCCAAATGCGAGCTTTCTCCTTAGACCTTTGTACGGGCGGCATAGAGGTACCCTTTGTGAAACTTGGTTAAAGCATATGTATTGCGGTGATAATCCGGGTAGTCCAAGCTAATTAGGACAAGGTGCGGGCACTATTGGTACACTATGCATGAGGCTTGCAACTTATAAGATATAATTTACATGATGCATATGCTTTATTACTACCGTTGACAAAATTGTTTCATGTTTTCAAAATCAAAGCTCTAGCACAAATATAGCAATCGATGCTTTTCCTCTATGGAGGACCATTCTTTTACTTTCATTGTTGAGTCGGTTCACCTATTTCTCTCCATCTCAAGAAGCAAACACTTGTGTGAAGCTGTGCATTGATTCTTACATATTTGCATATTGCATTTGTTATATTGCTTTGCATTGACAATTATCCATGAGATATACATGTTATAAGTTGAAAGCAACCGCTGAAACTTCATCTTCCTTTGTGTTGCTTCAATACCTTTACTTTGAATTATTACTTTATGAGTTAACTCTTATGCAAGACTTATTGATGCTTGTCTTGAAGTGCTATTCATGAAAAGTCTTTGCTTTATGATTCGAGTTGTTTACCCATGTCATATACATTGTTTTGATCGCTGCATTCACTACATATGCTTTACAAATAGTATGATCAAGTTTATGATGGCATGTCACTCTAGAAATTATCTTTGTTATCGTTTTACCTGCTCGGGACGAAGCGAGAACTAAGCTTGGGGATGCTGATACGTCTCCAACGTATCGATAATTTCTTGTGTTCCATGCCACATTATTGATGTTATCTACATGTTATATGCACACTTTATGTCATATTCGTGCATTTTACGGAACTAACCTATTAACAAGATGCCGAAGTGCCGGTTCTGTTTTCTGCTGTTTTTGGTTTCAGAAATCCTAGTAACGAAATATTCTCGGAATCGGACGAAATCAACGCCCGGGTTCCTATTTTACCGGAAGCATCCAGAACACACGAGAACCGCCGGAGAAGGGGGCGAGGGCCACCACACCACACCCGGCGCGGCCAAGGGGGCGCGCCGCCCTAGGGTGTGGGCCCTCCGGAAGCCCTCTGCGCCGCCTCTCCGCCTATATAAAGCCCACGACCTAAAAACCTCGGGGCGTTCGACGAAAACCACAAAAACCTTCCGGAGCCGCCGCCATCGCGAAGCCAAGATCGCGGGGACAGGAGTCTACGTTCCGGCACCCTGCCGGAGCGGGGAAGTGCCCCGGAAGGCTTCTCCATAGACACCGCTGCCATCTCCACCGCCATCTTCATCACCGCTGCTGCTCCCATGAGGAGGAGTAGTTCTCCATCGAGGCTCGGGGCTGTACCGGTAGCTATGTGGTTCATCTCTCTCCTATGTGCTTCAATACAATAATCTCATGAGCTGCCTTACATGATTGAGATTCATATGATGATGCTTGTAATCTAGATGTCATTATGCTAGTCAAGTGAGTTTTACTTATGTGATCTCCGGAGACTCCTTGTCCCACGTGTGTAAAGGTGACAGTGTGTGCACCGTGTGGGTCTCTTAGGCCATATTTCACGAGAATACTTACTCAATGTTGAATGGCATAGTGAGGTGCTTATTTATATCTCTTTATGATTGCAACATGTTTTGTATCACAATTTATCTATGTGCTACTCTAGTGATTTGTTATTAAAGTAGTTTATTCCTCACACGTGTGCAAAGGTGACAGTGTGTGCACCGTGTTAGTACTTGGTTTATGCTATGATCATGATCTCTTGTAGATTGCGAAGTTAACTATTGCTATGATAATATTGATGTGATTTATTCCTCCTACATATGCATGAAGGTGACAGTGTGCATGCTATGCTAGTACTTGGTTTAGTCTATTGATCTATCTTACACTAAAGGTTACTAAAACATGAGCATTATTGTGGAGCTTGTTAACTCCGGCATTGAGGGTTCGTGTAATCCTACGCAATGTGTTCATCATCCAACAAAAGTGTAGAGTATGCATTTATACGTTCTGTTATGTGATCAATGTTGAGAGTGTCCACTAGTGAAAGTGTAATCCCTAGGCCTTGTTCCTAAATACTGCTATTCGTTGCTTGTTCTTGTTTTCTTGCGTTACTACTGCTTGCGTTACTACTGCTTGTTTCTTGTCTGGGCAAAGCACTTTTCCGGTGCCGTTGCTACTACTTATTTATACCACCGTATTTCACTATCTCTTCGCCGAACTAGTGCACCTATCGGGTGTGTTGGGGACACAAGAGACTTCTTGCTTTGTGGTTGCGGGGTTGCATGAGAGGGATATCTTTGACCTCTTCCTCCCTGAGTTCGATAAACCTTGGGTATCCACTTAAGGGAAACTTGCTGCTGTTCTACAAACCTCTGCTCTTGGAGGCCCAACACTGTCTACAAGAATAGAAGCTCCCGTAGACATCAGTGAGCTCCTTCCATGGCCATCTTCCTCGCCTCAACCTCCAATAAGAAAGATAAAAGAGAAAAACAAATTAAAAGAGAAAACAAATTAGGCGCCACCAATAAGAAGGCTTAAACAAATGGTAAGCTAAATATATGAAAAGAGAAAACAAAACGAATTACCTTATCAATATCATTGGGACCACTTGGGTTCATGTCTTCAATGCTTGCCAAACACCCAGACCACTTTTGACAATCAATTTGAATTGTGAACCAACAACCACGAAGAGATCTATCCGTACACTCAATTCCACTTTTTTGTGGGTATCATCAGGGCCGGCCCTAGGGGAGGGGCGGTCGCCCTAGGACCACGAAATCGAGGGCCCTAACCAAGGTATGTGAGCAGAGATAAATCCTCGGACGAACCATTGGCGTACTGGAGGTTCTTTGTCCCGAGTGTCGACGAAGATGAAATACGAAACGAAGGAAACCTTGGTCCTCACCTTTCCTTGTCCACAGTAGAGAAATGCGAGCTTGTGACCCCCTCCCCGGTCTATCCACCTCGTTGTCGTTGATCTGCTCGATTCCTTGCCCTTCGGTGGTCGCTCCGGCGACGGGAGGACGGGGAATCGACGGATCATGGTTGGATTAGGTTGGGTGCTAGCTGGCGGCGTTGAGGAGGCGGCGGCGTGGCCGGAGTGGCTTTTGTGGTCGGCGTTCCTCTTGTCCGTCGGTGGTGCTTCGGTGGAGTTCTGCCGCGGATCTGTCGGCCTCTTCGGGCTCGCGGCTCTCTGGAGCAGTGGAGCGTGGCAGTCCCTCACCGGAGTCTGAGAGACGGCGGATCCGGGTGTTGAAGATCTTGAAGGCGTTGGTGATGGTGACCACAGCGTTGGAGTTGACGGTGCAAGGTGGAGGCTCTTCGGAGGTCGAGGTTTGACGACTTCCCATCCGCAGGGGGCCACCTCCGATCCATGGTCAAAGGGAGGTGCAGCGGCGGCGCGCCATCGGCACGGCTTGCTCGTCGTTGACGAAGACGGGTTACAGATGGACTTACTTGTAATTTTGCTCTTTGTGTTGGATCATTCTGTAAGTGTGGCTTAATATTATTAACTCCTTTTTCCGCATAAAAAGAAGAAGAAAGGCGAAACGTTGGGAGATGAAGCTCTGGGCATTTCCTCTCCTAATTGCTTTCTTTAGCGATCTGGGGGCCTTTCTTGATTTAGACTGCTCATAGTGTGGTAACATAGGTGGTAACATCATCTCAATTTATTTTGGTGACATGACATAATAATAAATGAAGAAAGAGACTAAGGTGGTAACTAGCTATGTTACCATAACATCACACATCACAAGACAATATGAGTCTATAACACAATGCATGAAACCGCATCTAAGTTACTATCCACTATAAAAGTAGTAACTTAAACTAGTAACATAACAACATATCTTATGTTACTAGTTTAAGTTACTTCCCGCTATGAGCAACCTTAGCAGTATAGTATCGGTTGTTTAAGTGGTGGTGGGCCATTTTCCTCAAAACAAGTGGTGGTGGGTCAAGAAGGCCGAGGCACGGAGCGGATTGGCTCAAGAATTATGGTTTTATTATTCTAGAAAAAAACCGCGAATATAGAATTAGCGACCAATTGTTTTTTTTTTACAGTTTGTAAAAATATTTTTTTTCTAGGGAAATGGGATCACTAGTTGATCCAATTGATTTGCTCTATAAGATTTTTTAATTTGGCCGTTGATTGTTCTATCAGATTTATTTACTAATGATGTTTACAAAATACAATTCTGATCTTAATATGATCGACTAGTTTAGTTATTATCTTACTAATTATATAGTTTATGTCACATAATTTACTTTTCTCGTTGAGCTTAACCATACCAACATTTTAGTTTGTCATGTTTGTGTTCCTACCATTGCGTTCCTATTATTGATTCTACTATACGATTCTAGGACTTCACGATCCAAATTGAGTAGAACAATTCTACAATTTTACTAAGTATAATCTAAGATTTTATGATTCTGAAAGTTTAAATCCTACGAGTTCCTACCATTGATGTTCCGATCCAATTCAGAATCATAATTCTAACAGTTTATACATCTGCAAATTAGTTAGGACTACAACAAATCTGGTAATCATGTGATCCATCCAAATGTAGTCTCAGGGTGTAACTAATTTGATCAAGAAGAATCATGTTCTCCATGTAATCTTTCTGAAACCTTGCTGCTAATGTCGGATAGAGATTTTTGGCTCCTGGGCACCAATGCTTCTGCTATTTTTTTAAATATATTTATGTATTAAAAAAATCAAAAAAAAATCATGGTGTAGCCAATAAATTATTCCATAAACATGCAAAATTTTAATTTCAAATACAAAATATCCAGGGCTAGAAAAAAATGACAAACGTGTGGATCTGGGTATGCATATTTTAAATCTCCAAATTTCAACTGATTTTGTCTTTTTGTGTAGACTACAATATAAATAAGTTCATATTAAAATTTTACACGCTTGTTGGTTACATCATTTACTATGTCTAGATTTATTTTTAGATTTTTTTGAAACAAATATGTATGATTTTCGATTTTTTTTTTAAATAGCAGGAGCGCTGGTGCCCAAGAGCCAAAGACACTTTTCGGGTAATGTCAAGCTTTTTTGTATTTAATTTTTAATTTTCTATAATTCTTTCTAATCACTTCCGGTTGCATGCATAGGAAAAAGTTTAAACTCATCCTATCCAATGGTAAAAAATGTGTGTCATCAGAATTAAGTGAACTTACTATTTTAATCTGGCCCGGTGATCTTTTCTACTTTCTATGTTCACTAATGTAAGATCATTTAGCAAGCTAAATTAGCTTGTTATAAATTTTTATATTAGTGAATGGAGGGAGCAGTATATCATTGGCCAAAGTTTAAAGGGTATTTTTTTTTTGAAAAATTAAACAAATAAAGTTTGACTAAACTTTTACAATAATCTATCAATAAATATAATAATTTGTATATACTATACAAATATATATTGTATTATCTATTTAATAATATTAATTTTATATTTTACATGTTAATAGTTTTTAATAAAAACTTAGTCAAATTTAATATATTTTAACTTTAAAAAATAATAAACCTTAAGTTTTGGAATGGAGGTAGTGCGTGTTTGCGCTATGGCATTCGCAATGATACATCTGACCGCTGTCAGTTTTTAATGTGATCTATCTGCCAACAATTTGCATTCAATAGCATATTATCTATATCGTACTATTTGAATATACTGGGAATTTCCAACCCAGCCGAAAAATCAGCATTTATCAACCCAGCCACTGGTTCACGCGGGTAACTCCGGGACCAAACACGCTCGGGCGCAATTTAAATGCAGGCTCCTTGGAGCAGGAGAGCCTCAGTGCCTCGAGTCAACTTTCCAATTCCTGAGCAGAGGTAGTGACTTCCGTAGTTCAGTTAGGAGAGGGCAGCGATCGATGGCATCCGCAGCTGGAGGCAGGAGGAAGACGGCCTGCGTCACCGGAGGGAGCGGCTACATCGCCTCGGCGCTCATCAAGACGCTCCTCGATCACGGCTACGCCGTCAAGACGACCGTCAGAAACCCCGGTTCGGTTCTTGTTTCCCTTTCTTGCTTCTGCATCTGTCTTGTATGATACTTCACTCAGCCAAGGAAAGATCGGTCAGTGAAAGGGACCGACCCGCCGCCGTCAGCCGCTCGCCCATAGATCCGCCGCCTTCAGTCGCTCACCCGCCGGCCGATCGTCCGCAAGCCCCAGGTCGGAGGAGCAGGAGCTCCGCGACCTCGACCTCCTGGTTCCGCCTCGATCCCGGCCGGCCGACGAGGACGAGGTCGCCTCCGGCCAGAAGCTCCTTCCGGCCTGTAGCTCTTCCAGGAGGTCGCCCTCGACCAGGAGCGTTGCCTCGCCTCGTGTTTCCCCTTATCCTCTAGCGTGGTCACCTCGCTGTCGCTGTCGCCGTCGCCGTCCAGCTCCACTTCGTCCTGGACGCCGTGCTCCACCTCGTTCCCAAGCCTCCTCCATGTCATGATTTGTGAACAAGCGGAGGAGGGGTGCTCGGCGACCATGTTGGTGACTGGTGACCCAGCTCGGCTGCCGGCGGGGCGGATTCAGAGGGGTAGACCGGGGGCGAGACCCCCCTGACTATTTCGTTTTCACTCGATAGCGATCAGGTAGTTGCAGTTTAACGCAAGGTAAATGACGGGAAAACCTATACACCGACCAGGTCGGTGGCTACGGGCCACCGCACACCCCCTGGTCGGGTTTGGGCCAGGCCCAGTTCGCTGTCTTTTCCGGTTTTCTGTTTCTTTTTTCGTTTTTTATTTTTTTCCTTTTTCTTTTCTGTTTTCTTTTCTTATTTTGTTTTTCTTTCTTCTTTTTGTTCAAATCTGAAAAAAATTCAAATTCGAAAATCGTTCAGTTTCGAAATTTGTTCAAATTCGAAAATCGTTCAGTTTCGAAATTTGTTCAAATTCGAAAATCGTTCAGTTTCGAAATTTGTTCAAATTCGAAAATCGTTTAGTTTCGAAATTTGTTCAAATTAGAAAATCCTTCAGTTTCGAAATTTGTTCAAATTCGAAAATCGTTCAGTTTCGAAATTTGTTCAAATTCGAAAATCGTTCAGTTTCGAAATTTGTTCAAATTCGTAAATCGTTCAGTTTCGAAATTTGTTCAAATTCGTAAATCGTTCAGTTTCGAAATTTGTGCAAATTCGAAAATCGTTCACTTTCGAAATTTGTTCAAATTCGAAAATCGTTCAATTCGAAATTTGTTCAAATTTGAAACTGTTCAGATTTAAAACCGAGAAAAAATGAGAAAGGAAAAAAAAAGAAACTTGGGCCGGCCCAACATACCTGGGGGGGTGGTCGGTGGCTGTTACACACCGACCAGGTCGGTGTAAAGCAGCTCCCGTAAATGACTATCGCGCCCCTGTTTACGTCTGCTTAAGCCCATCAATATATGGCTCAAGCCCAGCTAAAATAGCCCACCATTGAAAAGCAAGTAGACAGGCGACTTGGACCAGCAACAACACCACGCACTTGCGGGGATGGTTTTGACTTTTGACCTTGGATGCCTAGCCGCCGACTATGTGCAGCCGTCTATCGCAATTCCCAATCGCAAATCGATCGAACGCGGCGATCCACATAGCACAGGTGCACATGCGAAGCGACAAGGGAATCCAAGTTAGTTTGCTCGCGCATCTACTTGTTATTGGCTTAAATTTCCAATCGTCAGTTCTTGGTTCATCTCTGAATAGTGAATAGTATGAACGTAATTTTTTTAGGAAAGCCTATGGAAGTAAGACTGTAGGAAGTATAACCATAGTTGCCCGAAATCTGAGTCGTCCGAGTTGAATAAGAGCAATTCCAATAATATAGCCAACTGTTGGCTATAACAAGATGTCATATCATTTGTAGTCATCATATAGCTAACATGTACAATAGTTGGCTATAAGAATGTAGTACTTTACTAATATACGACCCACATTTCACTCTCACAAAGTGTCTAGGAGCACGTGCAAGAGCTGGCTATTGCATAGTAGCCCACCTCCCTTCTTTCTCCTCTTCTCTTTCCTCCAACTCATCTAAAATATATTATTTAATGTCTTATAGTCAGCTGACTGGACTCTATTGTACTTGCTCTAACGGGATCGAGGGTCAACATCCCAGCGATCGAGGGTACATATCTCCGGTGTGCCAATTTAGGACGTGGGTAGGGATGCACTAAATTTTGGGTCCATGACCCCCGTTCCTCTACCCTAGGTTGTGGAACACGGTATCGACCCACGTCGATCCACTAAATCCCGATCATGATGTTAATATAAATGCAAACAATATGTATATACATGTATTTCTTTCAGTCATGCTACAAAAGACAACATATATTTTAGACGAACTAAACGTATGATATTAGAATTTACCACATTATGTTTTATTAATTTTTTATGCCTTCTACTTCTTGCCCCTTATCTTGGCTCCGTCCTTGGATGTCGCCGCCGTAATCTGGTAAGCACGTGCCACCGCTCGGATCTCCGCCCTCCGGCCTCCCCTAGCGCCATCGAGCTCTGTGTGGCAACCTCTCCCTATCCCTCCGGATGCCGATTTCCTCCGTCTTTCAACCCCTCTGGCCTCGGTGTTGCGCCATCTGCTAGGTTCCTTGTCCAACGACGATGTTTTTCGGTAGAATTCTACATGTATCCCTTGCGCCCTCTCTGTTCCTGCTGCTCCTTCCTAGCACCAGTGTTGCTTGGTTTGGGGAGCTGCTGCGAGGTAATTGGAGATGGTGACGATGTATTGCGGTCCACGCAACTGCTCCACTCCGGCAGGATCCTGCTCGGTGTGTGGTATGGCGATCGGTTCAAGGGCCCCCCTCACAGGTGAGGACGATGGCATCGCGAAGGAGATGTTCGCCCCAATGACGATGTCGGCTACCAAAAGCTCACCCGAGGCCGCTCAACCAACTTAGCCGTGTGTGATGCATGTAGCGGAGACAAGCTATGGTTGGCAAGACGTGTTGTGTCGGCTAGATCCGTGTCGTTTTGCGTCACCAGCCCCGGCTTTGCCCCTTCTCCCCATCCCAACATGGCTCTTTGGTAGGTGTTACAGTTCTGCAAGATGCGTCGCTCATAAGCATTGTGCGGTTGTATGCAAAGATCCCCTTGGAGAACAGCCACCATGTGTGTGAATGCTGAAATCCAAGGTGTCCTCTCAGCTCGTTGGCATGACTTATCGCGCCAATAGTGTCTCGCCTTAGCAACAAGCATCATCATGCTCCTGCTTCATGTGTGGTCGGTGGAGATTCGCGTCAACCTCAAGGCCGCTTTGTTATGGGTTGTAGGCGACAATCGCTTCTTCTCCCGTTGGCTCGGTACCCCCGTCCCATCTTGTGTTGTAATCCTCTTAGCTGCTCCGAATCAGCAGCTGCAAGGCCGCCTGGCATGGGTTGAGAGCTTTCTAGAGCGTGCGGAGGTGCTCTAAGATGGTTATCTCTTTTGCCGGCTATGTTGAAGACCTCTACTATGCCACGTCCTTCACATGAGGATGGTGTTGGCCTCGGAAGCTAGGGAGAGGAGCTCTATGGCAGTTTTGATCCTTGTATTGGGGATGATTCATCGTTGTTGTCCGCCTTACCCTCTGCTCTATATACCGCCGAGGTGAGGCCATCACTAGGGTCATGGCTTCCATGCTACAGATCATGCCTGAGCTTCGGGAGGTTTGTGTGAGCCCTGCTTTTCCTTTGTTAGTGGAGCATATAAAGGTGGACTCGCCATTGTCCTTATGCTCTTCCTAAGTGGTAGATGTGGCTTCCGCACCTATGCACTAGTATCTAGATACCTATTCCTCCAAGATGTTGAGCAAGACACAAAGCTCTTTTACGAAGAGATCATTGGGATTATGTGCTCCACTAACATCGATGCACTCCGGTATCTAGATACTAGTGCATCAAACCACATCATGGGTGAATATAGAGCCTTCACCGATCTTGACAAGAAAGTCACTAGCTTCGTGAAGTTTGGTGACAACTCCGGGACATATGTGGGCGCGGTACCGTAATGTTGACATGTCGCAACGACAGGCACCACGTGCCCACGTAGGTCTACTTCATTCACATATTGAAGAAAAGTATCACCAGTCAACTCGACGAGAACGGATGTGAGACGATGATATGCGGCAGAACTATCTACGTCCGCGATAAAAAAAAACCAGCACCTCCTCACCAAGGGGGCTCGCTCACGAAACCTCTATACAAGGTTCCCCTACATATCGTGTAGTTGGTTTGTGTATTAGCTAGCCACGGAAGTGATGCATGGCATTGGCACGAGCACCTTGGCATCTACATTTTGGTGACTTAGAGAAGATGGCAAAGACATGCATCGTGCATGGTCTCCTAGAGCTCGACCGCGTCGACAAACTCTGTGACTGGCACGGTAGCGTCATGACCTGATTCCTCACACGACCAATTTTCATGCGAGGAAAAAGCTTATGATGGTCCACGGTGACTTTTGCATGCACATCTCTCCTCCAACATTAGGCGTGAAGAGATACTTCCTGCTGCTCCTGGATGATCACATCTGCTACATGTAGCTGATGATTCGCCTCGAAGGACCAATCAGAGGCGGAAATGTGCTTCAAGGTAAGCACCGAAGATGCAAACTACGCATGCTCCAAATAGATTGTGGCGGTGAATTCGACTCCAAAGGCTTTGACACGTACTAGGCCGGGCACGACACTCAAGGGCACTTGTCGATTCCTAATCCTCTCGGAACAATGGAGTGCGGACCGGCTCATCCATACCCTTTTTTCCATGACTCGTAGCATGCTCAAGGCACGAGGAGTGCGGAGAAGATTTTGGGGACAGGATGTGAACATGATGTTTTGCATCCTCAACCGCTCCTACATGCGCAACATCGACAACAAAACTCCACATGTGGTATGGCATGTAAAGATACCAAGCTTGCACTACTTATGGTGTTTGGATGTGTCGCACATGTCAAGATGACACACTCCCAGACCATGAAGCTTGATGAACGAAGCACGCCCATAGTACTCATGGGATATAATATTAGCTCCTAGCCTTACAAGTTGTCCGACCCAATGTTGCAATCGCGCACATGTCTTCGTAAACGCGGTGTTTGGCGAGAAAACGCACTATGAGTGGGTTGAACAGGCTGACGCACACCCCGCTAACATGTTCACCTTCGATTTCCTGGTTTCAGGAACCGATATTGCTGTGAAAAATATCGAGAATGCAGATGATAGGGGAGCGGCACCAGCTTTGCCACTCCCCACAATAGCGAGCGAAACCATCCACACCAGCGGTTGTGTCTTACCTACAACCCGTAGGTCATGGCGCTCCATTGGATTTTGTGTCACCTCTAGCGGGAGTGACGCCAACCTCAGCAAATGACACATGTGCATGTACCACACCATCAACAACATTGTCTCTGAGTTCGCCGAGGAGATTTTTTTTAGGTGGGTGAAGAACCCTACACGTTCGTTGAGGCTGAATTACATTGATCCTGATGTACAACCATGCTTGGGGAGATGAGCAACATCGAGGAGAATGACACCTTGGAACTCATGAGTATTCCATCAGGTCATAGCCCACTTGGGCTCAAGTTTTCTTCAAACCACAAAAGAACATTGTTGGCGACGCTATCAAGAACAAGGCTCGCCTTGTTGCAAAGGGCCATGTCTAGTGTGCCGGTGTCGACTTCGATGAAGAGTTTGCCAGATTTTACTCTATGTGTATGCTCAACATGATTACAACGCAAAACTGTTGGGAGGTGCACCACTTGAACTTCAAGTCGGCGTTCCTAAACTGCGATCTTCAGAAGGGGTTGTATGTGGCTCAAGCACCTAGTTTTGTCGGAAGTAGAAGAGAGTAAGGTGGTGCACCTACGCAAGGCACACTACAGGCTACAACAATCCCAAGGGTCTAGAATGGCAAGCAAGAAACACATGGTTGTTGATTGGGTTTCAGAAGATCTCCTCAAAGCATGCTATCTATGTACACGACATTGGGTACACACAACTACTTCTCGGTGTCTATGTCGACGACTTGATTGCGACTGGAGCAAGCACACGTGAGATCTCCAAGTTAAAGCTGGAGATGAAGGGGATGAGTCCACTGCCAAGTTAACTCTTGGCTTGGCAGCACACGCTGACAAGCTACTCAACAAGGCCGGCATGGGCAATTGCGACCCGTTCATGTCCCAATGGAGCCGAGGCTCGGGCTAAGCAAGAAGAGCTCTAACCGACCGATGGATGCAACGTTCGCAACATTGTCTAGAGCCTGGGGTACCTTGCGCAGAATCAGCCCGACGGTGCTTTTGCCCTATGCTACATCACCTGTTTCTTGGAGAAGCCCACGACACATCAGATGAATTTTGTAAAGCATTTGTTACGGTACATTGCTAGTACACACAACTATGGTTGCCGCTATAGAACAATAGGTGTGCTATTCACGCTTGTCCGTAGCCCCGTGACTTGGCACTCATAGAAGCAGAAGTTGGTCGAACTTTCATCGTGCGAGGCGAAGTACATTGCGTCAACGATGGCGTCTTGCCAAGGAGTTTGGCTTGGGCGTCTTCTTGCGAGATCCTCGGCAAGAAGGATGGCATTGCGACAATCTCTATGGACAATAAATCCGCAATTCAACTATGCAAAAATCCGGTCTTCCATAATCGAAGCAAGCACATTGAGACATGGTTCCATTTTATCAGTGAGTGTGCCAACGGCGGCAAGATTGATGTCAAGTGCATCGGCACCAAAGACCAGCTAGCGGACATCCTGGCTAGAACACTCGGTCTTTGATGGAGCTCACTAGTGCTATAAATAAGCCCCTTTGTATCAGTTTAGACATCAAGTAGCAAGTGAAGAAAACCAGAAACGCAGCTAACATTGGCTGCACCAAATCTACTTTTGTCCATTTGCATTTGAGTTGAGTTGTGTCCCAAGTGCTCAAGCGTGAGTAGCAGCATCTCCAAGTAGAAGCCGACATCCTAAGGGGGATGACAGTCAAGCGCCTTTTTTCCAAGGTGTTATTGTTGGGGTTTCCTCTTTCCTTTGCGTTGTAGAAGTGAGGGGGTGGTTGTGGTTCTGAGTCTCAAGTGGGTTTGACCTTTCGGCTGATTGATGGGCATGTACGCTTAAAAAAAGTCAGCGAAGCATACCTTAATATATAGTAGTATGTAATTTTGTTACTGTAGATGACCTGGAGAAGACCTCCCACCTCAAGGATTTGCAAGCATTTGGCCCCTTGGAGATCTTCCGTGGTGAGCTGGATGTGGAAGGCAGCTTCGACGACTCGGTTTCGGGCTGCGACTATGTATTCCTCGTCGCCGCTCCGATGGACATGGGGTCACTGGATCCTGAGGTAAACAACAATCCAGTTCATTTCATGTTTTGGTTATGATCCATCTTAGTTACTGTATGCTATGTGGTGGGACTGCGACAGAGAGATCTTGTCCAGGCAGGCGTCCAAGGAACCCTGAACGTGATGAGGTCGTGTGTGAAAGCGGGGACAGTGAAGCGTGTGATCCTGACGTCGTCGGATTCCGCGGTGTGCCAGAGGCCGCTGGAAGGCGACGGGCACGTCCTGGACGAGGGCTCCTGGTCCGACGTGCCGTACCTGAGAGCGGAGCAGCCAGAGGCTTGGGTATAGACATGATATATGTTCAGTCAGTCAGTCTCACACATACTGGGAAGGAACAAGACGCTGACGCTGGTGCTTGTTCTACTGGATGCAGGGGTACGCGGTGTCGAAGGTGCTCATGGAAGAGGCGGCGGGCAAGTTCGCGGACGAGAACGGCCTCAGCCTCGTCAGCGTGCTGCCCACCTTCACCCTGGGCGCGGCGCCGGTGTCGCAGGCCAGAACCAGCGTCCCCGTCGTCCTCTCCTTGTTGTCCGGTGAGGCACATTCATGTGTTGGCGTCCCTGCATATAATTAACGTGTTGACCCATGAAGCTGGTTATTTTCAGGCGACGAGGAACAGCTAAACCTCCTGGAAGCCATGCACTTGATCACCGAATCCGTGTCAATAAACCACATCGACGACCTCTGCCGTGCCCAGGTGTTCCTCGCCGAGAACGAGGCCTCGTCTGGGAGGTACATCTGCAATAGCCACGACACCACCGTCAAGCAGATCGCCCGTCTCTTCGCAGACAAGTACCCACAATACAACGTGAAATCCCAACGGTATATATATGAGAGCTACCTTTCCTCATCCTCGAGACCTGGACACAGACATGGACTTTTTGTTTTGTTTGTAACGATATCCATGCCTTCTTTTTGCAGTTTTGATGGGTCCCCTGAGAAGCCAAGAGTGTGCCTCTCGTCTCAGAAGCTCATCGGAGAAGGGTTCGTCTACAATTACGATGACCTAGGTGCGATCTTGGACGACCTCGTCGAGTACGGCAGGACCACGGGGATTCTTCCCTATTGATATGCTCCTCCTGTTCTGCCGATCGTATGTATGTGATCGGAACGCAACAGTGTGTGCTTTCTTCGTCAATGGCAGGTCTCGGAACAACACGACAGTGTGCTTTCTTCGTTCTTGGGCAGGTCTCTATGGCTCTGAAGATTGGGGATCTGATCTCCTGTTGTTTTTTGCCCCGTAGTGTGGTCTTGACGCCAAGGCCACAGGCGGGTTTTCCTACCAAATGCTTCCCTTCTTTACAGTTCCCTTTTAAAGAGACAAAGTACTCCTGTATTACTTCATTGATGACTCTGGTCTCTGGAACAAAGTGGGAAGATCTAGATGGAAAGAGTAATATTATCAAATTTTATTTTGACAGTTTATTTACCTTGGAAGTGCATCAACCGACAAAGTCCGAAGGAAAGTAACAAGTGACATGAATAATGACCTTCTTGCACCGTTTTCAGAGGCTGAAGTGAAGAAGGCATTATTTCAAATTGGGGACTTTAAAGCCCCCGGCCCTGATGGATTACACACCATTTTTTTTTAGAGAAATAGGGCATCACCCCGGTTTCAAATATATTGAAACCAGCCACAGTCCAAACACATACAACATATCAAGTTCAAAACACGCGCTCCCGCGCACCCTGACCCTGGAGCAATAGAACAACACAGGAACCCAAGGAACCAAACTAAAGGCTCAAGGATGGCTACTGACTTGGAAACTGGCACCATCTCCCACCAGGATTAGATCATTCGCCATCAGGATCCTCCCCAAGTCCTCAGCAGTGATCAGCAGTGGACCAAATCCTCGTGTGATGTTCATATCGCAGACCTCCAGAGTCGATCGAGCCTTCTTCTGAGGCGTCAACCAGGTTCCGGCCACAATAGCAGCGGCGGCAGCCGAGCTACCTCCTCCACCTTGCTCAGCATCATCATCAGCTCTCCTCTTCCTTCCTCCTTCAACAGGACTCTCCATTGAGCACAGCTGTAAGCCAAGTGTCTTCACAGCCCCTGCATGCCAAGCCATTGTGAACGGCTGAAAACCGAATCATTTCTGGTAATCCAGATGGTTCTCAACACAGCAGCAAAAATCATGTTGATATTTTTATTCTTTTTAAAGTCATTCCAAAGGGAAGAAATGTCATGCATACTAGTGATCTTAAGGCTAAGACCTAGAGCCATAACAATATCTCTCCAGATTTTCGAGGCCATCACACAATCAAAAAAGAGATGCTGACAAGACTCCACCTCATTGCAAAAAACACAGGTTAAGTCGTCAACATTCTGTCTCTTAACCAAATTGTCTCTAGTGACCAACTTGTTATGAAAGAGAAGCCAAATAAAAAATTGAATTTTTGGGGGCACTTTAGTTTTCCAAACACAATGAATATTAATAGGTTTAATCCCACCAAAATTAACAACAGCATACATTGATTTCACACTATATAAACCATTAGCTTCCCACATCCAAATCAAACTATCTTTTGCATCATTCAAAGTTAAAGTTTGAGCAATTTGTTGTATATCAAGCCATTGCAGCATCAGTCTATGGTCAAAGCATCTCCTAAAAGTCACTTTCAGAGAAAACCCATCCCAGTGATCAACAATGGACCTATTCTGTTCATTCACTAGGAAGTATATCTCCCACTATTGAATGGCCAGAGAGCAAGATCCAAACCAATGATCTTCCCAGAATTTAATATTTCTACCATTTCCTACTTTCCACTGATAACCCATCTTAGCAGCTTTGGCAGCCCACATAACCCCTTTCCAAAAGGGAGAGCCACCAATGAAAGAACAAGAGAAAAGATTAGGATTATCCAAATTATATTTTGTATCCACTATCTGGTTCCACAACTTGTCTTCACTTAAGTGATATCTTTTGATCCAAGAGGCTAAGAGGCACATGTTCATCTCTGATAAGTCAGGAATGCCCAAGCCTCCATACTCCTTCTTCCTAGTGACCAGCCCCCAATTAGCTAGATGGTATTTATGGTGACCCTCGTAATTGTCCCAAAGGCAGTGAGCCATTTGGGAGTTAATAAGGGTAATGGCCCATTTTAGGAACTTAATCACACTAAGGAGATAAAGGGGAATACTAGCTAGAACACTTCTAACCAGCTCTAGTTTAGCAGCATGGTTAAGAAGTTTTCCTCTCCAACCACCAGCTTTTTTGAGGATTTTGTCAACAACAGGTTGAATATCCTCCTTTCTAAGCTTGCTGTGATGTCAGGGCAGTAAGTTGAGCATCCTCCTCGGGCACATTAATAGGTACAAGGTCACATTTGTGAAATTTATTCTCATACCTGACATATGTTCAAAACAAGCTAGGATCCACTTCAAATTTATGAGAGACTGCAACTTATTTTCTAGAAAGAGAAGAGTATCATCAGCATATTACATACTAATGATTCCCCTCTACCTAGCTCATGCATGAGGCCAGCAATCTGCCTATCACCAGCAGCTTTAAACAACACCTTGGTGAAGACATCAGCCATAAAATTAAAGAGAATGGGGAAGATAGGGTCCCCTGCCTCACACATCTTCTAGTAAGGAAAAACTGACTATTACAATCATTAATCCTGACACCAACAGAACCCTTCTGTAAAAGCCCCTCAATAATAAACATCCATCTAGGGCTAAAGCCCCTCATCCTCATAACTCTCAAAAGGAAATCTCTATCAACCTTATCGTATGCTTTTTCATAATCAAGTTTGAAAATAAATCCAGCTTGACCTCT
>NC_061514.1:125074406-125108459 GCF_022539505.1 Lolium rigidum
CCATTTTCTACAAGAGGTTTTCGTGAATGTTGGGTGGTGACTTGACTAGACAAATTCTTAAAGCTTTGAACTCGGGAATCATACCCGAAGGAGTTGATGGTCCTGAGAGGATAACACAATACAGACTGATTAGCATGTGTAACATGGTTTACAAGGTAATCGCGAAGATGCTTGCAAATAGATTGAAAATAATCTTGCCTGACATTATTGGTGAACAACAAAGCGCCTTTGTGCCTGCCTGTCTAAAAACCGATAAAATCTTCCTTTCATATGAGTGTGTTCATAAAACTAAGAAAAAGCAGGGGAAGAAAGGGTTGTGTGCAGTGAAATTGGACATGCACAAGGCCCATGACAGGGTAGAGTGGTGCTTCCTTGAGAAAATTATGTTGAAGTTGGGGTTCGGCCCGAGATGGGTTTCTTTAATTATGGCTGGTGTTTTTCAGTGAGATATTGCATTCGGTTTAATGAGATGTGCTTCCTTAAGGCGGTTTCTCAAGAAATACCGGTGTTTGCGATGATAGTATTCAAAATTCCGAAAAACATATGTAAAGGAATTGCTGATGCTATTTCGAAGCTATGGTGGGGTGATGATGATGACCACAAAAGTATGCACCGGCTAGCATGGTGGAAAATGTGTATCCCAAAGGGAAGAGGAGGCCTGGATTTCGAAACCTGCATACCTTCAACATGGCGATGTTGGCAAAGTAATGCTGGAGATTAATGGAAAACCCAAACTCTCTATGTGCGAAAGTTTAAGAGCAAAGTATTATCCAGAAGGAAATCTGCTAAAGGCAAATAAATATATGGAGAAGGATGACACCACTCAGCCATGGCGATTGGGGCTTTAGCCTCCAATTATTGGAGAGTAAGGAAGAATCCGATTAGTAGAAGAGAAGAATACTGGAACCGGCCTCCTGAAGGTATGATGAAAATTAATGTTGGTGCTGCATATAGAGAGGAAGAAGGAAAAGGAAGTTGTAGTGTTGTGCTTAGAGATTCTTAAGGTAAATTCATTGCAGCTGCTTCCAAAAATATTAGCAGACTCAATGATGGCAGAAACATATGCCTCTTCGTGAGGAGTTGTTCCGTGCACAAAAAATTAGATGCAACAAGTTTATAATTCAATCAGACAATACCCTAGAAGATAATTATTAAGTTGTTGCTTTGTATGCGTATGATGTTGAATTATAGATTTTATCAAATTGTATTTAAGCAAATGTGTCTTCTTATTTTTGAAATGTTTCTTGTTTTTGGAATATAATGTGGCTATTTCTTTTCATACACGGAATTTTTCATGTGTAGCGCCACAAATAACACCAACAAGCTTGATGCTGATCAGTGATCACCATCGGTCATATACAGATCCATATTATCCATCGCCTATCGCCCTATCCCGTTAGATACATACATACACCGAGCCAGACGAGCTGACTGAATGTAACGGTGCGCACCAACTAGTGTACAGTATTATTAACACACCATGCTCATGCTCACAACTTGGCGCACTCCACGGGCGCGAAGGAAAGCGTGTCGCCGCCGACGTCGTACACGAACTGGATGTTCTGCTGCTGGAAGTTGCCGATGATGGACAGGCCCCGCGACCCCATCACCGTCAGGCACAGCGCGCCGGACCCGGAGTCGAGCACCATGTAGTTCTCCGCCGGCAGGTCCAGGTCCGCGCCGTCGAAGTGGAGCACCAGCTTCGGCACCTCCACCTGGTCCACGCCGCTCGCCGGCGCCGCGAAGCACATGTCCAGCCCGATCCCGGACCCGTCAGCGGCCGGCAGCTTCATCTGCGCCGCGAAGGCCTTCTTGAGCGCGCGGTAGCCCTGCAGCTCCAGGTACGTGATGGACGTGCCGGAGTCGACGATCACTCCCCCGGTGCCGTCCGCCTGCACGGAGAAGGCCGAGCTCGGCAGGGTGATGTGCGTCGATCCCACGGTCAGGCCCTTGAGGTTCACGTAGTAGAAGGACGGCTGGCTCGGGTTCTTGACCAACGGCGTGGTCTGCACGGACGACGTCTTGGAGATGGCGGCGAGGGAGCCGAGCAGGAGCGGGCTCTTGCTGGTGTCGTCGAGGGAGGTGAGGCAGTAGGAGAACTTGTCGAGGCCGAGCTGCGAGACCAGCGAGAGCGGACCCCGGCCGAGGCCCACGAGCCCCGCCCCCTGCGTGAACCCCTCGCCCTCGTTCGTGTCGCCGCACCCGAAGGCCACGCCGGGGAGCTTCTCCTTGGCCAGCGTGAAGGTCTCCGCGGCCAGGACGCCCTGCGTCGACGAGGAGTCCCCGTAGGTGTACGTGTAGCCGCACTTGGTGGCGGTCGTGCACTTGGAGGTGGGCAGGTCGGCGCAGAAGGAGCTGGAGCACGGCAGCGCGGAGTAGGTGGACGACGACGACGGGTCGAACACCGGCGTGCTCTGGTTGAAGCACTCCACGCACGGCTTGCACTGCGTCCACACCAGGTCGCTGCCCGTGTCGATGATGGCCGCGTACGGCACCGCCGGCGTGCCGATGGACAGGTCCATCAGGAACTCGCCGTTCCCGGCGTGCACGGGCACCTGCAGGTCGGCTCCTGCTGCCGCAGCAGCCTTGCTGGCCATCATCGGCACGCCGGTGGTCCGCGCGACGAGCCTCGACATGCGGTGGTGGCTCCGCCTGGCCGCCCGTCGCACCAGCTGCAGCTTCGTGTAGTTGCCGTGCGCGTCCACGTGCGTCAGGGCCACGCGCAGGCCCTTCAGACTGCCCGGCCGGGACGACGTCGCGGCGAGGCCGCCGGTGGCGCAACCGGCGACGACCGCCATAGCCACCAAAAGAAGCAACCGTATTTGTGCCTCCATTCTTTTCGCTTCCGACAAGTGCAAAGCAAGAAGAGGAAACCGTACTGGTTAGTGATCGATCCTTGTATTGGACGAAGGCCAGATTTATATTCTTGATCACATATAAACTATGATTTGGTTTGGTAGTTACAGTTAGGTTTGCTCTAGCTGCGACTGTGTCCAAACGATACCTTCAAGTCTTAGCTTAAGCAAGCAAGGGAGGAAGCTGCGCGCCAGAGAGAGCTGAGAAGTTGGAGAAGCTAGTGGCCACAGCTGAAGCGAACCGTGTAGGAGACTGATACGATGGGCACCTAATCTGAGGCGTAAACTTCATCTCGCTGCAAGCTTCTCCTTGGCGCTTGTCGACATGGTGATAGAAAATTTGATTTGAGTACGTGTGAACCCACAGATGGCCTTTTAGGTCCATATGGTTAGGATTTTGGCCACCCGGGTTAGCGGATTTCACTTTGGAACATTCCTCTAAATATTGCGTCCATTATATGTGAGCATACACTTTCTATACGCGGGTTGGACGACCGATGTGGATTTTATGTACGGGTCTTCTAAAGTCCGGCATAATTTGACTCGTGAACAGAAAATAGTGGTGTGCTAGGTAGCCAACATATTAGATGGATGGATGATGCCTGAGTTGGTGAGCAACCGGCGTCAGGTCCATTTAGAATTAGATTGTTCGGCCGTTGTCCATGTTCTAATTCCAGCGACATGAGTGGCCTAGCTGAGCTTGTTTCCCTTGCAAGTAATTCCGACAAGGATTTCCCTGGGTTGTGTGTAATTAGGTGCACCTAGTTGATCGATGAGCATGCCATCTAATTATTCGTGTTCTCTCCGAGTGCATAGCACCCAGATTTGGTACGAAAACACACACGAAAATACTGATTTGGGCAGAGTTGGGCATGTGTAACGAAAAGACAAGAAAATACAGTTACTCGTGAACCTGATAACTTGTCGGTCCCCAAAATCGTATTTCCAGCTCTCCAAAAGTTTCGGAAATTTTTTTGCATGTAGAGAACGCACATATGCATTTATGTGCCACTTTTCATACTTGAAAGTATATAGCTTAGGTAATGATGACAAGTTTTGAATGAAACTTCACCCTCCCAACTTGATGCCGAACTAAGTAATATCGGATTCAGCACCAGTTCTGAAAATTCCTGTTCACACTGATGTAAAATATATGAATTGCAAATAGACGGTGCGACCGCGTAGGGTGTGTACGTGTGAGTGTGCGTATGTGCCTTTTCCAAAAGGAAAGAAGTTTTGCAAAGGTGTGCAAGTAAAATGGTCTACGAAAGCTACGACTAGTTGTCCAGGTGAGGAAGCCGATTGCCAGAACTTAGCCGCAGGTCAGTCAATTTTGGGTGTGGGTGAGAATCCTAGAAATTATTTTTTGAAAGCTACGTTTTACCAATGAACTGGTACATCACCTTGATTAGTTTCGTGATTAAGGGGCCATGGAATCTGTTCAAGAGATCGCCGCCGTCAGCTCTGCTAGGTCCAAGCACCAATGGCAGGTGCAATAACATAATGACATGAGTTTGAATGACGGTATAATCTCATACATCCTACTGGATAGCATTGCTGTCAAGAAGACAAAAAAACTCCATCAAAGGGGAAAGGAGAAGACGTATAGTATATGTTGTACGTGAGAAACCGATGTCTACGCGCTCTCTGATCAGAAGTTGGAACGAATTGACCTCACCTGAATGCACTCAGGTGCCGAACTTCAAGGTAGCGTCTGGATACTACACTATCTGGCTGAGAGCAAGTTCCCCTTCTGCTTCTATGGCAACCAATAACAGAATAGTCTAACAAAAAAGGAGTAACACTATAATAGTTACACAATCCGCCAATACATCAAACCTGAAATTTCCAATCGGTAAATACCTAGTGATCAAACAAGATGTCTGAGACATATTTACCCAATTCACCACAGCTGGTTAAAGGACATCCACATATCTGAAACCGATGTTCACTATAAAACCCTAAGCATGACAGCGTGACAATTGAGCACCTCAGATCGAATGGACAGCAAAAATAGAGGAATAAGACAAGTAGAAGATTAACAAAAGGTTGACAAGTGAGGTCACGGTAAACATAGAGCGTCCTTTTCATGTAAACACCAGTATTATTTTCCTTTCTTTTCTGAAACAAGGACAAGCCATGAGAAGTATAAAAAAGAAGACAACCTATTCTTTCTGAGCACCGCAGGCGCACGCCTACGTGCGTCCAACACCATACAGGCTTTTCATACGGTATTCCTTCTGGGAAAATGAGAAAGAAAACCCTAAAACCTCTTTTCAGCAGGGGGGAAACATCAGTCTACTCATGAAAACTCCCCATGGAACTGAAATTAACTGGGGGAAACTCGATTTGTTAAGCTAGAGAATCGTCCCATGGGAGTTGAGGTAGTTACCGACCAAAGTCCAAAACTCATCAGGACATAGATTGAACTCCACAAGTTCAGCGCTGCAACAACACCAGTAACTTTGTTTGATGAGTTCTATCATTAGCCCCTACATTCCTCAAGCTTCTGCTGCAGCCTCAAGTTGTGCCTTAACTACAAAATAATAGGAACTTCTGTCACAACAAATGGTAGCTACACAAGGTAAATTTAACATGTGTGCACATTCCAGACGTGTCTAACAAGAAAACATAAATGCAAAGATGTGCACTACCACGTAAATGATATCAATATGGTTTCAAAACAATAATTGGAGCCGGTTATTAAAATTTATCAAAAAAAAGACTTTCTCTTCTTTCTCTCTATACCGTTTTCTGTAAACACTTGTCTTTGGACCTTTCCCGTGAAAATTCATGTGCAAATCCATCTTGGGAGATGGCTGGCAAGCCACATTAAATGGATTAAAATTAAGTAAACCTGGAACGGAAGTTCTGGGAGATGTTTTGGCGAAACTTAAATAAGGGGGACTCAAATGCTACAAGTACCTAATGGAGACTTGTGAAATTAAAAAAGAACATGTGACTTGTGTATCGAAAGCCAAATAATGTTGATGAACTAGAATTAAAGAACATATCAAAACTTACACAATCAGCAATCTCTTCCTGCTTCAGAGGCGGAACTATCTCGTCTTCTTTCCAGCCAAGAGATTTCAGGAAAGCCATTTCTTCTGGACTAGGCTCATCTTCAGTAGGGTACGTTTCATCTTCCCATGGTACAATGGGTTCAACTGACATATTAGTTTTATCATAGCTGGAGTCTGACTTCACGAAAGCATCATTTTTATCCGTGGGTATAATGGACAGAGTGGGTTCAGCCTTGTCTGCCTGAGGCGTCACAGCATCAGCAAGATCTGATGAAGAGTTGGAGTACTTGATGTTCGCAACTATCTCATGCAACCCCTCATACAGAACATCACAAGATTCTGAATGTGGCTTGACTCCCTCATTGTCAGAGAGGTGTCGCGGAGATCCATCACAAGAATTTGCATCCTCCCATGAACTACTTCCAATTTCAATACATTTAATGCCACTGTTAAACAAGGACAAATCAAGAGAAGGGTTCCTCTGCTCATCAATCAAGCTAGATGAGGACTCGATGCCAGATCTTGAACCATTTAAAGACTTGCTCCGCAGCAACTCAAAGAATTTATGCTTGTCTTTTGCACTTGCCTTTCTCTCAACAGATGAACCTTGTTGTAGATGCAAAGGGAGGCCGTTTGTGGCACCTTTAAGCTTTTGGTTGGCAATAGGCTTTTTCAGTGGTTCTATTGAAAAAGAACGGCCTAGAACAGGGCTCCCAGGATCGCTGGTGACATCTTTGGCAGTATTTACAGCCCCATTCTGCTCACGGGTTAGGACTTGAAAGCTTCCTGGTTGAGATGGCTTACCAAGCTCAGATTTGACTTGAGTACGAACAGAGCTGTTAGAAGGCTGTGCTGACAGTTGTTGTAAAGACTTGACAGGACCATTAGAATCACCAGCTCTTGCACCTTTGATTTTTAACTTATCCGATAAACTAGATACCTGCAAAATATTCTGGGTGAATCAGTGCCAGACCAAGACAACATCACTCCATAAATACGTGAAACAGAAATACAGCTATAATAAGCACATACAATTCTCAAAAATGTCCGCAACCAGGTATGGATAGGGAATTACATTTTTAAGTAAAAAAAACTGTAATATCGCACAAAATGCAGACATGTTTGCACAAACTATGTGCTATTCTATGGATTGGATACTAAATTGTATGCGTAAGCCACTCTAATGCCAAACTAAGACAAAAATGATCTCTAGATAAGCAGTAATATTAACAAACTAATGTTGAACGAAAAAATCTACTCCCTCCGTCCATTAATAGATGTCCGATGATTCGTTTAAATTCGGATGTATCTATGCACTAAAGTGTATCTAGATACATTTGAATTTAGACAAACTTTTGACATCAAAAGATGGACAGAGGTAGTATCATTTTGCTATTGCAATCCGAATAATATACTTCTCTTAATCTAAGTTCAGTAAAACGTACAAGTAATCCACATGCAAAATAATCCTAATAATTTTTTGAGGAATTCATAAGCCAAACAGATAGGAGAAATTACTAAAATCACAACGAACACCTAATATGCAAGGGATATTTCATCTGCTTTAAAAAAATTGTCCACATAAAATTAGTAAATTACCAACTTAGATTTCATAATCAAATGATATAACAACACAAATCAACCTACAGTTGACTTTTGAACTTATGTTCCTTGTAAAGTAGTTTAGGTTCAAAGCGCAGAGTTACAAAACAGATTTAGGAAAATATTGAGGATGATAGACTTTTAAAACAGAAAAATGCATGTCCCAATTTCCAACATGCACGTTCAAACAAACAACTAACCTGTATGCATATTTAGGACATATTATATGTTCATTTACATAAATTTATAATAGAACGCACCAGCCTTTAGCAACATTCAGAAAATTGTCTACATCTGCTTAGTGGATATTTGCAGTTTGCAAAGAATATGAAGCAATTGAACCAACCTATGTCTATATCTTCTAACTATTTTGAACATCATTACTAAACACATACATAATTTAGGATCAAAACATCGAGGACATTACAGACACAGATTCCCCACATAGAAACAAAACTTATGTGGTTGATCCACTAATAACAATCGAAACAAATAAAGAATTAGGATATTAATTCGTTGTTCATAGGCTCTCCTACTTCATTACTTAAGGCAAAAAAGTTGGACAAAGTACATTTGCTATGGTTGTTCTGTCTTTCAAAAAGCCATATCACTTGCCAGACAATATGGATGGGAGATTTTAAGTTTCAAACCAACCATGCTAATAATATAAGACGCAGTAAACAACACAAGAAATATTAATCTCACAGCAAAGACAATATATGGCACATACAGATATTTTGTTTGATGAAGGCGTCAGAGGTCTTAGAATGCACTGCCTCAAAGTTCTTTCTTCAATCTTCTGAGCATCAATAGATAGCTGGGTAAAAAAGATATTGCACCAGAAATACAAGTTAGATCAAGTGTGATGGGAAATACGATCATAAACTAAAGGGAATAATAAACAAAATTTTCATTATAGGTTACACTACCTGTGGTGTGGAGGAATTTTTCAATGGTGCTTGCATTACTGTTTCAGCCATGCTTAATGCAGACCCACAGTTCGTCACTTCAAGCTGTCTAATGGAACCAGCAGGTGACAAAGCAGAAGAAACATTGTTATTGCTTGGCTCACTAAGTCCAGGAACTTCTGCTAGCACCGAGTTCCAGCCATCAGGCGCAGAAACCAATGGTATGCTCTGAATTGGGGTGCTAATTCCAGGAGATGGAACTCTAGCTATATCATGCTTTCCATTGCTGTCCTCGGAACTAAGGTGTGGGAATTCTCGCTCAAAGGATATGCCACCAGAATCCTTACTAGATAGATTAACATTGTCCAAACTTACTCCAGCTGCCCGATTCGATGCGTCCAGCTTTGGACGAATACGATTAAGCCTATCGCTTTCCGGTCTGCATGTGCTAAAGGACCCGAAGCCATCTCGCAAGGGATCATCTGAAAGACCTGGCCTACTCTCGCAATCACGGAAATCAGAGCCCTTTTCGCACACCTTGTCTCTGTTGCTCCTTCCAAAACTGGCATAACCTCTTGACTTCACAGTGCCATCCCGTTCATGTCGTCTGGACAGACTTGGGCCAGAACTCCTGCGTGAAGAGGACTGTTGGGAGCTCCGTTCACGATCACGGCCTGATGATTGGTTTCTTGGAGAAGCACCCCTGTCTTGATCATCTAAAGCATTCAAGCAAGACCTTCTTAGCGAATGTACAGTAAAATCGCAAGCTGGAAAGAACAGTCAATGCAACAGGTCCATACATGTTAAGCTAAACCATGCAACAGTACACCAAACCAACAAAAAGGTATCCAGAACAACACTAATTGGTAACGGAACAATCGGACATCAATACTTAACTAATACTAAGTGCAAAAACAGCAAAATTCGCAAGTGTTAATGCAACAGTACAGAATAAGAACTGCTGTAATAATGTAATATGCATTATGCAGTATAATCATTATCCCACACGACTGTCACCCAATAATGCGTAGGTAAAAACAAGCAAAACATGATCATCAGCAGAAGAAAACTATTGTAAAAAATGATAAATAACAATACACTAAAGTATGTGTAACTACAAGAGTATGCAGCCGTGCAAAGTCTCTGTGCCTTGAATCCATAATAATTCCATCTGCTTAACACAACAGGAGCTAAGTCACCGACTATGCACGGATGAAGCCTGGAACCTTTTCTCCATGGCTCCTTGCAGCAGGACAAGTCTAGTGCGTGAGGTTAACTTCCAGCACCTCTCCTGCCTCCAAATGGGTCCAAGCTACAACTGAGACTGAGCTCTTCACAGGCAAAGTTAATTATGTGAAATTGCGTCATTGACCTCTTGGTCATGTTTTTATGTCGCATTTGTGTTGCACGCATTGAGATTGCAGAGATATTGTAGTGGAAATAATAAGTTAATTATATATTTAGTTGTAGTAACGAATTAATTTATATTGTTGACCATTAGTTTTATATATTCTAGTCTGCTAATCAAAACAACCATATCAAGCTCAGTAACATGCATGTTCCAATGTATCAAGGAAAGAATTATAACTGCCATTAAAAAAAAGGAAAGAATGTTACTAGTACTAAAGAGGTTTTGCCTACGCCAAAATGTTACTATGGGTGATTCAGCCTAATCCTGCGGTACTCCATAGCCATGGATTGCGAGTCGAAAGACTAGTCGAGACTAGTCGACGACTAGTCTACGAGTCGCATTTGCAAGGTCGACTCGGCCATTCGACTCGACTCATTTGATGAGTCGATCGAGTCGATTGACTAGTCTTGACTAGTCTCGACTAGTCCAGGTTTGTGAGTCTGTCGACTAAAAAAATGACCCCACATGTTATAATTTTTTCCATTCTTTCCTCCCATTCCCGTTTTCCCCCGTGTTCCCCCGTGAAACCAAGATCGAGAGACAGTTTCCCCCGCTCAAACCCAAAAGCCAAAACACATCTTGGTGTTCTCTCCCTTGGCCGCCGCCTCTGCAAGAACCTGCCGGCCATTGGAAGGAATTGCCCAGGTTTTCCCCCACTCCCATGTCCCCAACCTGTAGGCTGCTGGTTCATGGACAAGAGGAAGGCCTTGGCCATTGGAAGGAATTGCCCAGGTTTTCCCCCACTCCTCTATCCCTAGCCTTATATTCTATCCTACATTAAACACATTAGTAATTTAGTGTTAAACATGAGTCTTGCTGAGTCGAAACTAGTCTTGACTAGTCTCTGAGTCGCTGGCCCAGAACGACCTGTCGACTCGTCGACTCGCAATCCTTGTCCATAGCACATGAGGACTGCTGAAGCATTATAGCAACATGGTTAACTAATATGAACCAGTAAATGTCCCCATCCAACAAAGTCTGAACTGACTCCAGCATGATAGCCAAATAACTCCCATTAAAACATTTCCTGATAAAAATCATTTCCCGATAAATAACAAGCACCAACACAAGGCAGATGTAAGCATTGTTTCCGAAGCTTGATTCCTCAACGACAACCGCAAGTCCACAATTACTCATTTATAATGCGGCATCTTATTCCATGCAACGCTTCACCGTTATTGGCACCAGCCTTTATAAATGAGTAAATGTATGGCAATAACGGTGACAGAAAGAATGAAGAATGGTAAATGTTTCAAGCAAAATGGTGAGCTTGCAGGCAGCAATGCACACCAGAAGAAGTGTACTAACTTCACCATGCTAAATAAATAAATAAACACTGTTAAGTGCTAAGCATAGATAATCCAATGCGCCAATAACAGCTGTTGTAACATTATCCAATGCGACCAGAAACATCTCCGATGTGAATTAATCTCACATACATCCTATAAACAGCACTAACCGATATCCATTATATGCATTAATATGAAAATCTGAGAAGGAGAAGCAGCTCACCTGCACGGGGCGAAGCACGGGGCGAAGTCCCTGGCCGGATGCCTGCGGCTGACACTGTCGGCGTGGCAACCCCACGCACCAACCATTCAGGCTTCAGCGAGGGCTCACCTCGGTCCATGCCACCTGACGCCGCTCACCATCTACCCGCCCTCAGCAGCAGGAACCAGTCCGGCGCAGTAATGAAAAAAACCACCACTGTGTTCCACTCCTCGCCTAGCACTCGAGGCGGCGCCAGCGCACGATTCAATGGCGCATACGCGCACAACGCCCTCTCGGCAGAAAGGCTGAGCACAGCAAAACCTAGCCCCGCGGGGGCGGATCTAGATGGTGTGCCGGGTGCGCAGCGGCACGCCCGGAAGTTGTGCAGGTCAGCGGGATTTAACTGGTCGCTGGATGAAAACAACCTGATACCTCGAAACCCAATCAATGGCAAGAAGGGTGCGGACGGGAACGCGATGCCCCGACGAGGAAGAACGGGGACGGCGATGGCGGCGCCCCGCGTGAGAGGCGGGGGATTGGGGCGCGCCGGCGGCGACGCTTAGGTACGGCACGGCGGCAGCAGTAGAAGCAGGGTTGGTAGGTCGGGGCTGGGGAACCGAGATTGAGCGCCTAGGCGGACGGGCGAGCAGCGAGTGAGCCAAGACTCTGGCGTACCTACGGCGCCTAGGTTTCTCGTCGGGAAATCTGCGGAAGGCGGCGGCGGCGCCGGAGAGATTGGGAAATCTGGCTGGGGCCGGTGGGATTCCGGGAGGGGCGGGGAAGTTCTTGGGAAGGGATTGGGAGCACCCGATTTTTTTCGGAGGATTTTTCTGTTTATCGGGATTTTTGTGGATTTCGTGGGAGTGTTTGGGTTTGTGTGGTGTGTTTGTTCGTCTTGTGCAGGAGAGAGGGAGAGAAACCCTATGCGAAAACTGTGACTTTCAGCCAGTCTGCTCATGTCTCTTCCCTTTCCTTGGTGACGGTTGATATCATTTTCTCTTCTCTTTTTCTTTTTTGGGAAAATTTGCTACAGAACACCGTTATTTTCTGGCGTTTACCAAAACACACTGCTCGATTGTGTTCTTGCCAGATACCATTACAATTTCGTGGCACATTTGCCAGAACACACCACCTAGCCGAAAACGGAAAGTTTTGCACTTTTACCTGGGATGACTGGTTTTGAAGACAAAATGCAAAGCTTTCCATATTCAGTTAGGTGGTGTGTTCTGGCAAATATGTCACGGAATTGTAATGGTACGTGGCAAAGACACAATCGAGCGGTGTGTTTTGGCAAACGCCAGAAAATAACGGTGTCCTGTAGCAAATTTTTCCTTCTTTTTTATACACAAAAAGGGTCTTGTTACACGGTATATTTTGCCACGCCTTTTTTTTCATAAACTGGGTCATACTATAAAAGATTTGGCTTAAAACAAGACAAAATAGGCCTTATAAACCCGGGTGGAGAGAGTATCAAAAAACACTTGTCGGTCAACGCTAAAGTCACTCCGACTTTGTGAAGGAAAGCCTGAACTTGTGCTAGATGCCTAGTGCACGAATATGACTCCACACTAGATCATGATGAAGCACATTATTGTGTCCGTCCATTTCAGCGGTAGAATGCTAGTGATTTCTCAAAAAATACAAATACATGAAATACCTATTTGAATTTGCATGGAGTGAATTATGTTTGGCAACTAGCGGTGGAGAGAAGGAAGGCCCGTGTTGTAGTGAAAGAATGCTAAGGAAGCGAATATATGGAGCATTTGATTGTTTTCAACCTTCAAACATCACCCATCCATCTTTAAAAAGTGATAGAATTATAGAAAAAATTGTGACAAAAACAATTGTGACGATGGGCAAACCTCAATATAAATGACTAGTTGTTTGTCATAAATTCGAACATTCTGATAGAGGGTTGAATCAAATAACATAGCACCACAAAATTAGTCATTTCCAACATAACAAGTAATTTGAACATTCTTGTAAGTACATTAATGATGTGAGTGCATGATGCGTGTAGTTGACACGTCCGTTGGGAACCCCAAGAGGAAGGTGTGATGCGCAAAGTAGCAAGTTTCCCTCAGTAAGAAATCAAGGTTTAATCGAACCAGTAGGAGTCAAGAAGCACGTTGAAGGTTGATGGCGGCGGGATGTAGTGCGGCGCAACACCAGGGATTCCGGCGCCAACGTGGAACCTGCACAACACAACCAAAGTACTTTGCTCCAACGAAACAAGTGAGGTTGTCAATCTCCCCGGCTTGCTGTAACAAAGGATTAGATGTATAGTGTGGATGATGATTGTTTGCAGAAACCAGTAGAACAAGTATTGCAGTAGATTGTATTCAATGTAAAAGAATGGACCGGGGTCCACAGTTCACTAGAGGTGTCTCTCCCATAAGATAAATAGCATGTTGGGTGAACAAATTACAGTCGGGCAATTGACAAATAAAGAGAGCATAACAATGCACATACATGATACGATGAGTATTGTGAGATTTAATTGGGCATTACGACAAAGTACATAGACCGCTATCCAGACATGCATCTATGCCTAAAAAGTCCACCTTCAGAGTTATCATCCGAACCTCTTCCAGGTATTAAGTTGCAAAACAACATACAATTGCATTAAGTATGGTGCGTAATGTAATCAATAACTACATCCTCGGACATAGCATCAATGTTTTATCCCTAGTGGCAACAACACATCCACAACCTTAGAACTTTCCGTCATCGTCCTGCATTTAATGGAGGCATGAACCCACTATCGAGCATAAATACTCCCTCTTGGAGTTAAGAGCAAAAACTTGGCCAGAGCCTCTACTAATAACGGAGAGCATGCAAGATCATAAACAACACATAGGTAATAGATTGATAATCAACATAACATAGTATTCTCTATCCATCGGATCCCGACAAACACAACATATAGAATTACGGATAGATGATCTTGATCATGTTAGGCAGCTCACAAGATCCGACAATGAAGCACATGAGGAGAAGATAACCATCTAGCTACTGCTATGGACCCATAGTCCAGGGGTGAACTACTCACTCATCACTCCGGAGGCGACCATGGCGGTGAAGAGTCCTCCGGGAGATGATTCCCCTCTCCGGCAGGGTGTCGGAGGTTATCTCCAGAATCCCCCGAGATGGGATTGGCGGCGGCGGCGTCTCTGGAAGGTTTTCCGTATCGTGGCTCTCGGTACTGGGGGTTTCGCGACGAAGGCTTTAAGTAGGCGGAAGGGCAACGCGGGGGCCACACGAGGGCCCCACACGCCAGGGCCGTGCGGCCAAGGGCCGGGCTGCGCCGCCCTGTTGTGTCGGCGCCTCGTGGCCCCACTTCCTTTCCCCTCGGTCTTCCGGAAGCTTCGTGCAAAAATAGGACCCCGGGCGTTGATTTCGTCCAATTCCGAGAATATTTCCTTTGTAGGATTTCGAAACCAAAAACAGCAGAAAACAAGAATCGGCTCTTCGGCATCTCGTTAATAGGTTAGTGCTGGAAAATGCATAAATACGACATATAATGTGTATAAAACATGTATATATCATCAATAATGTGGCATGGAACATAAGAAATTATCGATACGTCGGAGACGTATCAGCATCCCCAAGCTTAGTTCTGCTCGTCCCGAGCAGGTAAACGATAACAAAGATAATTTCTGGAGTGACATGCCATCATAACCTTGATCATACTATTGTAAGCATATGTAATGAATGCAGCGATCAAAACAATGGTAATGACATGAGTAAACAAATGAATCATAAAGCAAAGACTTTTAATGAATAGTACTTCAAGACAAGCATCAATAAGTCTTGCATAAGAGTTAACTCATAAAGCAATAAATCAAAGTAAAGGTATTGAAGCAACACAAAGGAAGATTAAGTTTCAGCGGTTGCTTTCAACTTATGACATGTATATCTCATGGATAATTGTCAATGTAAAGTAATATAACAAGTGCAATATGCAAGTATGTAGGAGTCAATGCACAGTTCACACAAGTGTTTGCTTCTTGAGGTGGAGAGAGATAGGTGAACTGACTCAACATAAAAGTAAAAGAAAGGTCCTTCAAAGAGGAAAGCATCGATTGCTATATTTGTGCTAGAGCTTTTATTTTCAAAACATGAAACAATTTTGTCAACGGTAGTAATAAAGCATATGTATCATGTAAATTATATCTTACAAGTTGCAAGCCTCATGCATAGTATACTAATAGTGCCCGCACCTTGTCCTATTAGCTTGGACTACCGGGATCATCGCAATACACATGTTTTAACCAAGTGTCACAAAGGGGTACCTCCATGCCGCATGTACAAAGGTCTAAGGAGAAAGCTCGCATTTTGGATTTCTCGCTTTTGATTATTCTCAACTTAGACATCCATACCGGGACAACATGGACAACGAGATAATGGACTCCTCTTTAATGCATAAGCATGTAGCAACAATTAGTGTTCTCATATGAGATTGAGGATATGTGTCCAAAACTGAAACTTCCACCATGATTCATGGCTTTAGTTAGCGGCCCAATGTTCTTCTCTAACAATATGCATGCTCTAACCAATAAAGTGGTAGATCTCCCTTACTTCAGACAAGACGGACATGCATAGCAACTCACATGATATTCAACAAAGAGTAGTTGATGGCGTCCCCATAAGCATGGTTATCGCACAGCAAGCAACTTAATAAGAGATAAAGTGCATAAGTACATATTCAATACCACAATAGTTTTTAAGCTATTTGTCCCATGAGCTATATATTGCAAAGGCGAATGATGGAAATTTTAAAGGTAGCACTCAAGCAATTTACTTTGGAATGGCGGAGAAATACCATGTAGTAGGTAGGTATGGTGGACACAAATGGCATAGTGGTTGGCTCAAGGATTTTGGATGCATGAGAAGTATTCCCTCTCGATACAAGGTTTAGGCTAGCAAGGTTATTTGAAACAAACACAAGGATGAACCGGTGCAGCAAAACTCACATAAAAGACATATTGTAAACATTATAAGACTCTACACCGTCTTCCTTGTTGTTCAAAACTCAATACTAGAAATTATCTAGACTTTTAGAGAGACCAAATATGCAAACCAAATTTAGCAAGCTCTAGGTGTTTCTTCATTAATGGGTGCAAAGTATATGATGCAAGAGCTTAAACATGAGCACAACAATTGCCAAGTATCAAATTATTCAAGACATTTTAGAGTTACTACATGTAGCATTTCCCGATTCCAACCATATAACAATTTAACGAAGAAGATTCAACCTTCGCCATGAATACTATGAGTAAAGCCTAAGGACATATTTGTCCATATGCAACAGACGGAGCGTGTCTCTCTCCCACACAATGAATGCTAGGATCCATTTTATTCAAACAAAACAAAAACAAAAACAAACCGACGCTCCAAGCAAAGTACATAAAATGTGATGGAATAAAAATATAGTTTCAGGGGAGGAACCTGATAATGTTGTCGATGAAGAAGGGGATGCCTTGGGCATCCCCAAGCTTAGACGCTTGAGTCTTCTTAAAATATGCAGGGGTGAACCACCGGGGCATCCCCAAGCTTAGAGCTTTCACTCTCCTTGATCATATTGCATCATTTCCCTCTCTTGATCCTTGAAAACTTCCTCCACACCAAACTCGAAATAACTCATTAGAGGATTAGTGTACAATAAAAATTAACATGTTCAGAGGTGACATAATCATTCTTAACACTTCTGGACATTGCATAAAGCTACTGGACATTAATGGATCAAAGAAATTCATCCAACATAGCAAAAGAGGCAATGCGAAATAAAAGGCAGAATCTGTCAAAACAGAACAGTCCGTAAAGATGGATTTTATTGAGGCACCAGACTTGCTCAAATTAAAATGCCCAAATTGAATGAAAGTTGCGTACATATCTGAGGATCACGCACGTAAATTGGAATATTTTTCTGAGCTAGCTACAGAGAGGCAGGTCGAAATTCGTGACAGCAAAGAAATGCATTATCGCTAGCAGCAATCCAAATCTAGTATGAACCTTACTATCAAAGACTTTACTTGGCACAACAAAGCACAAAACTAAGATAAGGATAGGTTGCTACAGTAGTAAACAACTTCCAAGACTCAAATATAAAATAAAAGTACTGTAGTAAAAACATGGGTTGTCTCCCATAAGCGCTTTTCTTTAACGCCTTTCAGCTAGGCGCAGAAAGTGTATATCAAGTGTTGTCAAGAGATGGAGCATCGACATCACCTTGGGCTTTACCCTTACCTTTCTTGTTCTTTATCTTACTCTTTGGCTTAGGGAATATATGTCTACCCCCGGGTGTAGAGGTGAATTTTAGGGTGCCTTCTCCCATGTCTATGACTGCTCCCAATAGTTTCAGCAGGGATCTTCCGAGTGTGATTTGTCCCGTTCTCGCACATTCAATAACAAGATAATCAATGGATATTGTTCTCCCAAGAATGGTTGTATGCACACCTGCAGCTATTCCTTTAGGAATTATAACAGAGTTATCAATAAGAGTTATTCCTTCTCCCCCTTCAACAAATCCCCAAAGTTTCAAAGATTCATGAATACTCTTAGGCATTAGGCAAAATTCAGGCATAATATCACAATTAGCATGAAGAGTTTGGTCACCGATAGCAACTTTAATAGTAGGATCCCATAATGAAGGTTCGGAGTTCATTAAAACTTGATCAAGACGGTTACGAACATATCCATAATTTTCATTCAAGCGAGATGCACTTGTCTCAAGAGTGTTTAATCTATTATAAATGCTAATAAGGGCTGAATCAAAGTTATTAGCTGAATCATGTGATGCAACCAACTTCTTTATGGCATTAAAAGCTTGATCCCCATTGCAATGAAGGAAATCTCCTCCCACTACAGCATCCAAGGCATATCTATAGCGAATCATAAGATCAAAATAAAAATTACTAAGGAGCAAACTTAGAGTCATTTGAGGTTCCGTTTTACGATAAGAAGTAAAAAATTATGGACCAAGTATCTTTAAAACTCTCCTCATCCCCTTGTTTAAAAGTGAAAACTAATTTCTCAGGTGAGGAAGTAACAAGTGCAGAGCTAGACATGGTAACAAAAAGTAAAATGCAAGTAAAATTTTTTTTTGTGTTTTTGATATAGAGTGCAAGACAGTAAATAAAGTAAAGCTAGCAACTAATTTTTTTGTGTTTTGATATAATGCAGCAAACAGGTAAGTAAATAAAATAAAGCAAGACAAAAACAAAGTAAAGAGATTGGATTGTGGAGACTCCCCTTGCAGCGTGTCTTGATCTCCCCGACAACGGCGCCGGAAATTTGCTTGATGCGTGTAGTTGACACGTCCGTTGGGAACCCCAAGAGGAAGGTGTGATGCGCACAGTAGCAAGTTTCCTCGACAAGAAACCAAGGTTTAATCGAACCAGTAGGGAGTCAAGAAGCACGTTGAAGGTTGATGGCGGCGGGATGTAGTGCGGCGCAACACCGGGGATTCCGGCGCCAACGTGGAACCTACACAACACAACCAAAGTACTTTGCCCCAACGAAACAGAGTGAGGTTGTCAATCTCACCGGCTTGCCGTAACAAAGGATTAGATGTATAGTGTGGATGATGATTGTTTGCGTAAAAACAAGTAGAACAAGTATTGCAAGTAGATTGTATTCAATGTAAAAGAATGGACCGGGGTCCACAGCTCACTAGAGGTGTCTCTCCCATAAGATAAATAGCATGTTGGGTGAACAAATTACAGTCGGGCAATTGACAAATAAAGAGAGCATAACAATGCACATACATGATACGATGAGTATTGTGAGATTTAATTGGGCATTACGACAAAGTACATAGACCGCTATCCAGCATGCATCAATGCCTAAAAAGTCCACCTTCAGGTTATCATCCGAACCCCTTCTAGTATTAAGTTGCAAAACAACAGACAATTGCATTAAGTATGGTGCGTAATGTAATCAATATCTACATCCTCGGACATAGCATCAATGTTTTATCCCTAGTGGCAACAGACACATCCACAACCTTAGAACTTTCTCATCATCGTCCCGCATTTAATGGAGGCATGAACCCACTATCGAGCATAAATACTCCCTCTTGGAGTTAAGAGCAAAAACTTGGCCGAGCCTCTACTAATAACGGAGAGCATGCAAGATCATAAACAACACATAGGTAATAGATTGATAATCAACATAACATAGTATTCTCTATCCATCGGATCCCGACAAACACACCATATAGAATTACAGATAGATGATCTTGATCATGTTAGGTGATGCGTGTAATTGACACGTCCATTGGGAACCCCAAGAGGAAGGTGTGATGCGCACAGCGGCAAGTTTCCCTCAGTTAGAAACCAAGGTTTAATCGAACCAGTAGGAGTCAAGAAGCACGTTGAAGGTTGATGGCGGCGGGATGTAGTGCGGCGCAACACCAGAGATTCCGGTGCCAACGTGTAACCTGCACAACACAACCAAAGTACTTTGCCCCAACGAAACAAGTGAGGTTGTCAATCTCACCGGCTTGCTGTAACAAAGGGTTAACCGTATTGTGTGGAAGATGATTGTTTGCAAGAAAACAAGTAAAACAAGTATTGCAAGCAGATTTGTATTTCGAGTATAAAAGAATGGATCGGGGTCCACAGCTCACTAGAGGTGTCTCTCCCATAAGATAAAAGCATGTTGGGTGAACAAATTACGGTCGGGCAATTGACAAATAGAGAGGGCATAACAATGCACATACATGTCATGATAAGTACAAGTGAGATTAATTGGGCATTACGACAAAGTACATAGACCGCCATCCAACCGCATCTATGCCTAAAAAGTCCACCTTCAGAGTTATCATCCGAACCCCTCCAGTATTAAGTTGCTAACAACGGACAATTGCATTAAGTATTGCGCGTAATGTAATCAATAACTACATCCTCGGACATAGCATCAATGTTTTATCCCTAGTGGCAACAGACACATCCATAACCTTAGGGGTTTCGTCACTCCCCGCATTCACGGAGACATGAACCCACTATCGAGCATAAATACTCCCTCTTGGAGTTACTAGCATCAACTTGGCCGAGCCTCTACTAATAACGGAGAGCATGCAAGATCATAAACAACACATAGGTAATAACTTGATAATTAACATAACATGGTATTCTCTATCCATCGGATCCCGACAAACACAACATATAGCATTATAGATAGATGATCTTGATCATGTTAGGCAGCTCACAAGATCCAACAATGAAGCACAATGAGGAGAAGACAACCATCTAGCTACTGCTATGGACCCATAGTCCAGGGGTGAACTACTCACTCATCACTCCGGAGGCGACCATGGCGGTGAAGAGTTCTCCGGGAGATGAATCCCCTCTCCGGCAGGGTGCCGAAGGAGATCTCCAGAATCCCCCGAGATGGGATTGGCGGCGGCGGCGTCTCTGGAAGGTTTTCCGTATCGTGGTTCTTCCTACTAGGGTTTTCGCGACGGAGGCTTTAAGTAGGCGGAAGGGCAACGTGGGGGGCCACACGAGGGCCCCACACCATAGGTCGGCGCGGCCAGGGCCTGGGCCACGCCGCCCTATGGTGGCGGCGCCTCGTGGCCCCACTTCGACTCCTCTTCGGTCTTCCGGAAGCTTCGTGGCAAAATAGGACCCTGGGCGTTGATTTCGTCCAATTCCGAGAATATTTCGTTACTAGGATTTCTAAACCAAAAACAGCAGAAAACAACGAATCGGCTCTTCGGCATCTTGTTAATAGGTTAGTTCCGTAAAATGCACGAATATGACATAAAGTGTGCATAAAACATGTAGATATCATCAATAATGTGGCATGGAACATAAGAAATTATCGATACGTCGGAGACGTATCAGCATCCCCAAGCTTAGTTCTGCTCGTCCCGAGCAGGTAAAACGATAACAAAGATAATTTCTGAAGTGACATGCCATCATAACCTTGATCATACTATTTGTAAACATATGTAATGAATGCAGCGATCAAAACAATGGTAATGACATGAGTAAACAAGTGAATCATAAAGCAAAGACTTTTCATGAATAGTACTTCAAGACAAGCATCAATAAGTCTTGCATAAGAGTTAACTCATAAAGCAATAAATCAAAGTAAAGGTATTGAAGCAACACAAAGGAAGATTAAGTTTCAGCGGTTGCTTTCAACTTGTAACATGTATATCTCATGGATAATTGTCAACATAGAGTAATATAACAAGTGCAATATGCAAGTATGTAGGAATCAATGCACAGTTCACACAAGTGTTTGCTTCTTGAGGTGGAGAGAAATAGGTGAACTGACTCAACATAAAAGTAAAAAGAATGGTCCTTCAAAGAGGAAAGCATCGATTGCTATATTTGTGCTAGAGCTTTTATTTTGAAAACATGAAACAATTTTGTCAACGGTAGTAATAAAGCATATGAGTTATGAAAATTATATCTTACAAGTTGCAAGCCTCATGCATAGTATACTAATAGTGCCCGCACCTTGTCCTAATTAGCTTGGACTACCGGATCAACCAAGTGTCACAATGGGGTACCTCCATGCCGCCTGTACAAAGGTCTAAGGAGAAAGCTCGCATTTTGGATTTCTCGCTTTTGATTATTCTCAACTTAGACATCCATACCGGGACAACATGGACAACAGATAATGGACTCCTCTTTAATGCATAAGCATGTGGCAACAATTATTATTCTCATATGAGATTGGGGATATATGTCCAAAACTGAAACTTCCACCATGAATCATGGCTTTAGTTAGCGGCCCAATGCTCTTCTCTAACAATATGTATGCTCCAACCATTAAGGTGATAGATCTCTCTTACTTCAGACAAGACGGACATGCATAGCAACTCACATGATATTCAACAAAGAATAGTTGATGGCGTCCCCGTAAGCATGGTTATCGCACAACAAGCAACTTAATAAGAGATAAAGTGCATAAGTACATATTCAATACCACAATAGTTTTTAAGCTATTTGTCCCATGAGCTATATATTGCAAAGGTGAATGATGGAATTTTAAAGGTAGCACTCAAGCAATTTACTTTGGAATGGCGGATAAATACCATGTAGTAGGTAGGTATGGTGGACACAAATGGCATAGTGGTTGGCTCAAGGATTTTGGATGCATGAGAAGTATTCCCTCTCGATACAAGGTTTAGGCTAGCAAGGTTATTTGAAACAAACACAAGGATGAAAGGTGCAGCAAAACTCACATAAAAGACATATTGTAAACATTATAAGACTCTACATCGTCTTCCTTGTTGTTCAAAACTCAATACTAGATATTATCTAGACTCTAGAGAAACCAAATATGCAAACCAAATTAGCAAGCTCTAAGCGTTTCTTCATTAATGGGTGCAAAGTATATGATGCAAGAGCTTAAACATGAGCACAACAATTGCCAAGTATCAAATTATCCAAGACATTTTAGAGTTACTACATGTAGCATTTTCCAATTCCAACCATATAACAATTTAACGAAGAAGAAACTTCGCCATGAATACTATGAGTAGAGCCTAAGGACATACTTGTCCATATGCTACAGCGGAACGTGTCTCTCTCCCACAAAGTGAATGCTAGAATCCATTTTATTCAAACAAAACAAAAACAAAAACAAACCGACGCTCCAAGCAAAGTGCATAAGATGTGACGGAATAAAAATATAGTTTCAGGGGAGGAACCTGATAATGTTGTCGATGAAGAAGGGGATGCCTTGGGCATCCCCAAGCTTAGACGCTTGAGTCTTCTTAGAATATGCAGGGGTGAACCACCGGGGCATCCCCAAGCTTAGAGCTTTCACTCTCCTTGATCATATTGTATCATCCTCCTCTTTTGATCCTTGAAAACTTCCTCCACACCAAACTCGAAACAACTCATTAGAGGGTTAGTGCACAATAAAAATTAACATGTTCAGAGGTGACACAATCATTCTTAACACTTCTGGACATTGCATAAAGCTACTGGACATTAATGGATCAAAGAAATTCATCCAACATAGCAAAAGAGGCAATGCGAAATAAAAGGCAGAATCTGTCAAAACAGAACAGTCCGTAAAGATGGATTTTATTAGGGCACCAGACTTGCTCAAATGAAAATACCCAAATTGAATGAAAGTTGCGCACATATCTGAGGATCACTCACGTAAATTGGCTTAATTTTATGAGTTACCTACAGAGAATTATACCCAGATTCGTGACAGCAAAGAAATCTGTTTCTGCGCGAGTAATCCAAATCTAGTATTTACTTTACTATCAAAGACTTTACTTGGCACAACAAAACACAAAACTAAGATAAGGAGAGGTTGCTAAAGTAGTAAACAACTTCCAAGACTCAAATATAAAACAAAAATACTGTAGTAAAAACATGGGTTGTCTCCCATAAGCGCTTTCTTTAACGCCTTTCAGCTAGGCGCGTAAAGTGTATATCAAGTATTATCAAAGGGTGGTGCATCTACAGCGGGGTTTGGAGTTTTCTCAACCATGCATAGTATATTGGATACATAAGTTTCAGCGTCTCCCTTTTCATTAGTCTTGGGCTTGCTACTCTCATCGAACAAATTTTCGAGAACAAGCCAAGCATAGTTATTTTCTAGTGCATCATTCATAGCTAGGAGTTTACATGGTATTGGTGCTTTGATCTCCCCACCATCATTAATATTATTAGTGTACCTTATTCTATCCATGTCCATTTTTTCAAGGAGACCAACAAAATTAGTATGAGAACCAAGCATGTTAAATTTAGCAAAGACCTTTCTAGCCTCTCTTGCTAGACCACCAAATTCTCTAAGAAGGGTTTCTAAAACAAAATCTTTCTTTTCCCCCTCTTCCATATCACCGAGTGTAAGAAACATGTGTTGGATTATAGGATTGAGATTAACAAATTTAGTTTCCAACATGCGGACTAAAGCAAGCAGCAGCAATTTCATAAGTAGGAGCAAGTTCTACCAAGTGTCTATCTTCAAAATCTTCAACGGTACTAACATGACTAAAAAATTCTTCTATATTGTTTCTCCCAATTATAGACCCGCGTCCTACCGGTATGTCTTTTGTGGTAAAATTAAAAGGAAACATGATGAATCAAGTAAAATAAATGCAAGTAACTATATTTTTTGTGTTTTTGATATAGCAAACAAGACAGTAAATAAGATAAAACTAGCAACTAATTTTTTTGTGTTTTGATATAATGCAGCAAACAAAGTAGTAAATAAAATAAAGCAAGACAAAAACAAAGTAAAGAGATTGGGAAGTGGAGACTCCCCTTGCAGCGTGTCTTGATCTCCCGGCAACGGCGCCGTAAATTTGCTTGATTCGTGTAATTGACACGTCCGTTGGGAACCCCAAGAGGAAGGTGTGATGCGCACGACGGCAAGTTTCCTCGCTAGAAACCAAGGTTTAATCGAACCAGTAGGAGTCAAGAAGCACGTTGAAGGTTGATGGCGGCGGGATGTAGTGCGGCGCAACACCGGAGATTCCGGCGCCAACGTGGAACCCGCACAACACAACCAAAGTACTTTGCCCCAACGAAACAAAGTGAGGTTGTCAATCTCACCGGCTTGCCGTAACAAAGGGTTAACCGTATTTTGTGGAAGATGATTGTTTGCAAGAAAACAAGAAAACAAGTATTGCAACAGATTTGTATTTCAAGTATAAAAGAATGGACCGGGGTCCACAGCTCACTAGAGGTGTCTCTCCCATAAGATAAAAGCATGTTGGGTGAACAAATTACAGTCGGGCAATTGACAAATAGAGAGGGCATAACAATGCACATACATGTCATGATAAGTACAAGTGAGATTTAATTGGGCATTACGACAAAGTACATAGACCGCCATCCAACTGCATCTATGCCTAAAAAGTCCACCTTCGAAGTTATCATCCGAACCCCTCCAGCATTAAGTTGCTAACAACATGACAATTGCATTAAGTATTGCGCGTAATGTAATCAATAACTACATCCTCGGACATAGCATCAATGTTTTATCCCTAGTGGCAACAAGACATCCATAACCTTAGGGGTTTCGTCACTCCCGCATTCACGGAGACATGAACCCACTATCGAGCATAAATACTCCCTCTTGGAGTTACTAGCATCAACTTGGCCAGAGCCTCTACTAATAACGGAGAGCATGCAAGATCATAAACAACACATAGGTAATAACTTGATAATTAACATAACATGGTATTCTCTATCCATCGGATCCCGACAAACACAACATATAGCATTACGGATAGATGATCTTGATCATGTTAGGCAGCTCACAAGATCCAACAATGAAGCACGATGAGGAGAAGACAACCATCTAGCTACCGCTATGGACCCATAGTCCAGGGGTGAACTACTCACTCATCACTCCGGAGGCGACCATGGCGGTGAAGAGTCCTCCGGGAGATGAATCCCTCTCCGGCAGGGTGCCGGAGGAGATCTCCGAATCCCCCGAGATGGGATTGGCGGCGGCGGCGTCTCTCGGAAGGTTTTCCGTATCGTGGTTCTTCCTACCGGGGTTTTCGCGACGAAGGCTTTAAGTAGGCGGAAGGGCAACGTGGGGGCCACACGAGGGCCCCACACCATAGGTCGGCGCGGCCGGGGCACCGGGCCGCGCCGCCCTATGGTGGCGGCGCCTCGTGGCCCCACTTCGACTCCTCTTCGGTCTTCCGAAGCTTCGTGGCAAAATAGGACCCCGGGCGTTGATTTCGTCCAATTCCGAGAATATTTCGTTACTAGGATTTCTGAAACCAAAAACAGCAGTAAAACAAAGAATCGGCTCTTCGGCATCTTGTTAATAGGTTAGTTCCGTAAAATGCACGAATATGACATAAAGTGTGCATAAAACATGTAGATATCATCAATAATGTGGCATGGAACATAAGAAATTATCGATACGTCGGAGACGTATCATTAGGCAGCTCACAAGATCCGACAATGAAGCACATGAGGAGAAGACAACCATCTAGCTACTGCTATGGACCCATAGTCCAGGGTGAACTACTCACTCATCACTCCGGAGGCGACCATGGCGGTGAAGAGTCCTCCGGGAGATGATTCCCTCTCCGGCCAGGTGCCGGAGGTGATCTCCGGAATCCCCCGAGATGGGATTGGCGGCGGCGGCGTCTCCGGAAGGTTTTCCGTATCGTGGCTCTCGTGCATCGGGGTTTCGCGACGAAGGCTTTAAGTAGGCGGAAGGGCAACGCGGGGGCCACACGAGGGCCCCACACGCCGGGCCGCGCGGCCAAGGGCCAGGCCGCGCCGCCCTGTTGTGTCGGCGCCTCGTGGCCCCACTTCCTTTCCCCTCGGTCTTCCGGAAGCTTCGTGCAAAAATAGGACCCCGGGCGTTGATTTCGTCCAATTCCGAGAATATTTCCTTTGTAGGATTTCGAAACCAAAAACAGCAGTAAAACAACAACCGGCTCTTCGGCATCTCGTTAATAGGTTAGTGCCGGAAAATGCATAAATACGACATATAATGTGTATAAAACATGTAGATATCATCAATAATATGGCATGAAACATAAGAAATTATCAATACGTCGGAGACGTATCAGTGCATAGAGAGCCACAAGTCAAATCCGACTTTAGAGAACAACATGGGAAAAAATTCTTCCTTCGGCTTGATCCTTTTGACCGATGTGTTTTGTGGCTATGGGAGATAAAAAAAACATAGAACAATTAGAGCCCTTGATTATTTTAAAACGTTGTGTTCTCAACAAATATGCTTCCAACAGGACTTCTTATAATGTACACTCATGTGCAATTTGTGGATGCACAGGTATCGCACGAGATAGCCAATACATATATCTTGTATTGTGCAAGCATTGGTTTTAATAGGGATTCAAAGTGTAGTTCTCGCATTGTAAAAGTCACCAATGTGAAGGTTCTTGTGTTTTATATAAGATTGCAAAGAGATCACGATTCTAGATATGTGAACATCATCGGTGGAATTTATGAAATCACTAGCACAGTGCTTGTAAGTTGCTACATAAACACCAAAAGGACGAGGAGTTAGCCACCGACATGGAAAATCACTAGGGTTTTTCTTGTGCGACTACTGGTTTGCTACAAAGTTTTGGGACAAAATAATATAGAGAAAACGAAGAGAGGATTGTAGGCGGTGATGCTCTTGGTGTAACTAAAATGACCATGAGATATTCACTACAACATTTGGATCTAGATGAACTCAAATTTTGAGACCTTCTAGGCTAGCAATTGGAAGATATAGGTCACGAAACAACCAATTGAGGAAGTTATACGGTAGAAGAACGCCACCTCTCACCGCTTTTGAATAATTAAGCACAATTTTTTTGAGCAACAATATCGTAGGGAAAGCCCCTACGGTGTAAATTTTATATTAATGATATAGTGAAACTGTATAAGGCTATGGTCTGAAGTCCCAAGAAATAATTTACATCAAGGAGGAAAGAAATGGGCTAGAAAGAAGATCATTATACAAAGATATTCAGAATCCAGTCCACTAGGGGTTGCACCAAAGAGGCCTTCACTCTAAAATGATGTAACATTAAATCTTGTTGGAACCTGACTCTCCAGCGACCAACTGAAGACTGTTGTCCTTGAAAAATGAGATCATTATGTTACTAAGCACAATTATATTCTTCTATATTGCATACATGTGGAGATTTGGTTGGGTGAAGTAGATGGGGATAAAATGTGGTGACCCTGCATACCACTGCATGTTGTAGTATGCCAGTCGTTGATATAACATTCGCGAAGTACCATTCCGCAAATATCACATCCCTCAGAGTAGTACAACAGAACATAGCAAGGTCCATAACTCATTCACATATTATTACAATACATATACACAAGTCGTCTCGGAGCTCCTCTTGGGTCCTAAGAGGATATCTCCTGGGTTCGGGGTGAACCCAACTTAACTTACAATACCATTGTCTCATTAAACAAACATTTATTTAATCGAGCAACAACATGGTAAGAGTTTGTGCTGCTCGGCTACTACTACTCCTCAGATATCTCTAGGCTTGTTCTTCTCCTGAAGCCTCCCGGATCCGTAGACGATGATGTAGTCTACGCCTTCAACTCCTCCCCGAGAGGTCGGGTGCATCATAGCCGATAACCTCGGCTCCTTCATTGTTGTCGTAGTCCTCCTCCGGACGGTTCGGACAATCTAAGCATGGGATTTAAGAGTGGTATGAGTACGAGCGTACTCAACAAGTTCATTATAGATAAGAGGTGTTTAATGCACTAGCTACGATATTAGACCAGTAAAGTCTAATACCAATGCAAGTTTTGATAAACATTTCTTCAAGAGATTGCTTTTATTTCAAAGAGCTATGTCCGTCAGCCTTCACCGGTTTACTAGAACTTCATGGAGCTCCTTTCCGGCCGCGTTCGCAGCTCCTCAATCCCGGAACAGGAGTGACAGTCACAGCTTCTTTACACTCGCAGAGGTGTGTTGCTTTACCCATAAGAGATCTTAACCTTGGTGCCAACCGGCAGCTTTCCCGTCCACACTTCCTTCGGTGTGAGGCCCGGTATAAGGTCTAGCCAATCATGTTCCTCCGCTACCTCGAACACCCACCCTTTGTTGCATGCGCCGACCCTGGGTCCACGTCGGTCCCATTATTCCCGTAATTTCAGGGTGGACCCCGACCACGACAACAGTGCTCGGGCTCTTACCATACACTCCTACGCCGGTGGCTGCAACCCATCATAGACCGCATTACCGTGGGGAATTAGAATGGGATCCCCACCCTCCGGTTGTTCCGCAAGACACAACCGCTACGGCAAGCAATGCTTTACCGTGGGGAATTAGAATGGGATCCCCACCCTCCGGTTGTTCCGCCGGACACAACTGCTACGGTAAGCGCATCCGTTGATGAACGAGAGGTGGAAACACTTTTGACTACTCCGTCCCACTCCGGATCTTATGGTTAACACGGGTATTACGGCACAAGAATCACTGGCGACATTTGTTGTTTAATCCTGGATGGATATAAACCCGTGCAATGGAACCTCCACCATATCAACACAATCCATGGTTCCATTGCCCACCACATAGTCATATTCATAGTTATGAAAGTAGTGGTTTTGGGTTTTATGCAATAGTGATAACCATAGTACTTTGCAAGTAATTTGATATAAATACTCAAATGACATGAGCAAGTGATGAACTTGCCTGAACACTGCAAAGTTCTGCAGTTGGAAGGTGTGGACTGACCCTTGTCCTCTGGTTCTGAAAAATAGCATCATTGTCCGATAAGGGCAATGGTTAAAGAAGCAATAATGCATGATTCCAATTTTAGGTTTTGTTTCCCCCCCTTCCGATGTCGTTGTTATTTTATGAGAGGTTAGATACTAAGAACATCTTAGGGATACTTGATTTAGGGTAAATCCAACCTTGAAATGTTGTCAAGGTGTTTTGAAGTCCAAAGGCATTAATGGACTTATTTTTATTATTGAAAATTATATGTGTGATTTAAATCATTATTTAAATCATCAAATTAAGACTTATTCTTTTTTGTCTTTAAAAATTCTCTTTGATATTTTATTTAGGTAGAGAATTTTATGCTGATACATTTTCATATTTTTATTTATTTTTTTAGAGTTATATTTTATTTTATGAAATTCTTGGAAATTCTTGTTTAAATGGATATTTTGGAAATGTCCAAAATACCCCTCGGCCCCACTTGTCAGGCGGCCGAGCTGGTTTGGTTGGACCAGCCCAGTGGGCTCGGTCCAACCGACCCAGTCGCTTCGTCGTCCTCTACCCCGTAACCCTAATTCCCCTTTCGGGCTCCCGCGACACCGAAATCGCCTCCGCCGTCGTCGCCCTGCTCCGGCCGCCTCCGGCCATCATCGGCGACGATCGGATGGGGATCCGGACCGCCTCTCGACGGCGGACCTGGTGGTCCGCGTCGATTTGACGCTCGCGTCCACCTCGACTCTCCCCAACGCATCCGCGCCTCGGCCGCACGGATCCGCGAAGATCCGCCGTTCGTCGGCGTCCCCGGCGCCGCGGTGCGGCCGTGTGCCACGCCGTGGTTGCCGGTAGCCGCGGCGCCGCTGTGGCTTGGCTTGGCCTCGGCGCTGCCGTGCCCCCGGCGTGTGCCGCCGTGGCCGCCATGGCCGCGCCCTTCATCACGCACCACCAGTGAGTACTCCTTCGCCTCCTTCTCTCCCTCTCTGTGCTACTCTCTTCTCTCCTACATCTGGCTCGGCCACGGCTACTCCACCTCGTGGAGATGCCTGCCGTGCTGCTGCGCTGCTGCTCTGTTGCGCCTGGCTTGCTGTGTTGCGTGTGCTGCTGCTGCTATAGCTATTCTGGCTAGGAATTCCTGTGTATTCAATTTGACTGCCCTGGCTTGATTACCAAGTGTAAACCTTGCAAATTTGCAAGTTCCAGGGCACTGAGATGCGGTCCCTTGTGCTCAATTTCCTGTGTAAGTTTGGTTGGTATTACTACTGGTTAATCTGTATGTTTCAATGATGTGCACCAAGTGTGGTGCTTATTTACCTTGATCTAGAGGTTCATGCTGCCTTGGGTGTGCTTCTGGATATATTCATTTAATTATCTATTTGGTTGCCTGTGAAGTACTTATCTGTGATGCAGTTGTTCAGTCACTTAATTATCTGTTCATGTGCTAATTACTTGGTATGAGTTCTAGCATGCAGTAGCATGCTCTAGCAAGCTTCTGGTGATCATATGATCACCAGTTGCTTGTAAAAACTGCTCCTTGGTGTCTGTGGCTTATTGTTGCTCACCCTGTGCTGTGTGTGTATCACACAGACTTAACCTGGTGTGTATTGTTGTTGGCTTATGCAACTGCTGTTGCTTGCACTGATCCATGGGATCACTGCAAAGCCCTGGTGCTTTTATTTATTTGTTTTGTTCACTTATCTGTGTTGCCTGAATTTTATCGAAGTGGATAAGTGATGTGAGCTGCTGTGCAGTTGTGATCATCTAATTAATTGTGACAGGGCTAGATGGATGCCAACTCTCAGTTGTGTACCCTAGCCCTTCACTGAATCCAAATGGATAATGAGGTATAGGTTCTTGTGCTAGCTCAGGGTTGAGGTGGCCCTGGCAGCCCTTGTGTTGCTGTCCTGGTTGCTCCCCTATCTGTGATTTGCCATGGTTTGTGTTGGCTGGCCGGAATGGATTAGTTGTTTACCGGCTTGATCCAATCTTGGACTTCCAGTGACCTTTTGGTGTTGACAAAATATATAGACAGGTAATTGTCTATAATCCGATGGCCTAGCTAGCCGTAGGTGCTTAGTGAATGGTTTAGGCTAGCTATGGTTTCATTCTTGGCTGGATTATTCTAGTTATGCATGGATTTGCATAACTGTTGTTCCCATAGAATGTGTACCTAGTGGTCTTACCCATCTATGCTTGCACCAAATGGCCTGGTAGCCAGATGATGACACACACAGGGTATTCTACCCTTCCGTGCTTCAGTGATGCATTGTATGCTTATTTATGAGCAAGATATGATCTTGCTCGTGCTCTTGTGTGGTATACCTCACTCCAGCCTCCTAGATTTAAGTGTTGTTGTAGAGGATTGCTTCGTGATTTGCTTGGCTTGCTTGCCCTTCTCCTCCTTATAAGCTTGTGGTGCTTTACTCCATCTCGGTACTTGCTCACGCTGACAGCTCTTGGTGAAACTGTCCCTCGGATGGTTTCGATGGCTTGTGATTTTTCCCTGTTCTAAGTGTTCTTGGTGTTCTTGATGAACTTACCACAGCTCGCTGTCGATGGATGAACAAATGACTAGGGTTCACTCGTTGGAGAAGCTTTTATATGATCTCCCTCTCCTTCTCCGGTCGACAACACAGTCCTAGCAAGCTGCCGGTGACTCACCGAGCAGGTGTGTGTGTGGTGTGCTCGCATGCACACCGCTCGTGTGAGCAGCCAAGCCGTGTGTGTGTGCAAATTCATGGTACCCGGCTTGTGTCTTGGCCGTGAGATGATCAGCTCGGCGAGCTGATCCATATCTCGCTCAATTTCATTATTCTTCTAACCTGCCAAGTGGTTTTACCACTTGGCATAACTTCTCTTTTGTTGTGTTTATGTGCGGGGATCAAGAATGGATCAAAATGGACTTGGAGTTCATCATATACAAGATCAAATGAAGATGATCTTGTAGAATTTAGTCTAGGCTCATTAAATTGTAATTTTTCTTTATTTTCCTTTCTTCTATTCTGCCCATTTATGTAATGTGTTGTATTATTATTTTATTTCACTTATGAATATTGTAATGACATTGTAATGTGTGTGAATATCAATAAAGCTCAAAGTTTTCTCTAATGAGCTTTATATATATTAGTTGTTCTATTTATATCTTAATTATTAAAGATTGTTTATTAAATTATCTCAAGTTTGAATTATGAAATAATAACTTGATGTTTGAATTTGAAATTCAAATTCAAATTTGGTTTGAGCTTGATCAACCATCTTAACTTAGAATTCAATCATGCAACTTAAATTGGTGTTTCAAACTCTCCCTTCTCAACTCAAAACCCTAATCTAGTTAAGTGAGATGCAAGTTTGTCGCACCCTCGAAACCCTAACCTCGTAAGGTGTCGAGAGAGAAACTCGTTCCCCTTCGATGCAGCTTTTGTTTAAAAGCGCGAAATTTCCCGTAATTTGCTATGCAATGCACATCCCTTTCTAAAATCTACCCCTCGATCGACTCTAAACCTGGGATATTACAGCCTTTCCCCCTTAAAGAAAACTTCGTCCCGAAGGTGTGGTTGTAATACCTGAACAGCTCGGGGTATGTTTTCCTTAGGTCTTCCTCTTTTCCCTGTGTGGCTTCCCTCTCGGGATGATGCTTCCATTGTATCTTGCAATACTTGATCGCCTTGTTTCGAGTTGTTTCAGCTCTCTTCGAGAATCTTGGCTGGCTTCTCGATATAAGTTAAGTCTGGTTGTAACTCGAGCTCGTCATGTGATATTGGTTCATCTGGGGTCTTCAAACACTTTCTGAGTTGTGACACATGGAATACATTATGAACTTGTGCTAACCTTCCCGGTAGATCCAGTTCAAAGGCTAAACCTCGATTCTGACTCAGTATCTTGAAGGGTCCTATGTATCTAGGGCTCAACTTTCCTTTTACTCCGAATCTCTGAAGTCCTTTCATCGGGCTTACCTTAAGATATACCATGTCTCCAACTTGTGGCTCCCAAGTTCTCCTCTTTTGATCGGCATAACTCTTTTGCCGACTTTGGGCTATCTTGAGCTCGTCTCTCGATAATGTCAATGATTTGTTGTTTTTCCTTGACATAATCAGGGTTGAACTCTTTGCTTGCTCCGGCTTCATACCAACATATCGGTGATCTACACTTCCTTCCATAGAGAGCTTCAAATGGTGCCATCTTGATGCTGCTTTGATAGCTATTATTGTATGAAAACTCTGCTAGTGGCAAGTGTTCTTCCCACGATCCTCCGAAGTCTAGGGCACATGCCCTAAGCATATCTTCTAAGATCTGATTTGTTCTCTCGGTTTGTCCACCGGTTTGTGGATGATAAGCGGTACTATAATCCAACTTGGATCCCAAAGCTTCGTGGAGTTGCTTCCAAAATGCTGATGTGAACACGGATCCTCGATCCGATACTATCTTCTTAGGTACTCCATGCTTACTCACGATCTCCTTGATGTAAAGATCAATGAGTTTCTCTCCTTTGTCCTGCTGATTTACCGCTAACAAGTGGGCGCTCTTCGTCAACCGGTCCACGATTACCCATATCATGTCCTTCTTTTTATTAGTCATGGGTAGTGGTGGTGGTGGAAGCCATC
>NC_061514.1:125108559-125241035 GCF_022539505.1 Lolium rigidum
ACGTCTTCCCCGCCGCTGTTCGTAGGTTATGGCATGATGACTTGGGCACCGTCACCGCTGAAGTGATGATGCTACTCCGCATGTTTAGTTAGGCCCTTCGAGGCTATTATGTAAGTATTGGTCATGTGACCATGTTGTAATTTTCTTATTCCGCTTTGTAATGGATGGTGTAATTTGATGTCAGTTCGGTTATGTGTTCACGGCACACTGATCATGGGAACGTGAACGGTATACATAACAGGGTATTTCGGACAGCTAGTCCGGGGTCCCCACATAACTCTTATGCAAATCTTATTGATGCTTGTCTTGAAAGTATTATTCATGAAAATTCTTTGCTATATGATTCATTTGTTTACTCATTATCTTCATGATTGCTTCGAATCGCTGCATTCATCTCATATGCTTTACAATAGTATGATCAAGATTATGATAGCATGTCACTTCAGAAATTATCTTTGTTATCGTTTACCTACTCGAGGGCGAGTAGGAACTAAGCTTAGGGATGCTTGATACGTCTCAAACGTATCTATAATTTCTTATGTTCCATGCTACTTTTATGATGATACTCACATGTTTTATACACATTATATGTCATATTTATGCATTTTCCGGCACTAACCTATTGACGAGATGCCGAAGAGCCAGTTGCTGTTTTCTGCTGTTTTTGGTTTCAGAAATCCTAGTAAGGAAATATTCTCGAAATTGGACGAAATCAACGCCCAGGGTCCTATTTTTGCACGAAGCTTCCAGAAAACCGGAGAGGAAACGAAGTGGGGCCACGAGGTGGCGACACAACAAGGCGGCGCGACCCAGGTGCTGGCCGCGCGGCCCTGTTTTGTGGGCCCCTCGTGACGCCCCTTGACCTGCCCTTCCGCCTACTTAAGGTCTTCGTCGCGAAACCCCCAGTACCGAGAGCCACGATACGGAAAACCTTCCAGAGACGCCGCCGCCGCCAATCCCATCTCGGGGGATTCGAGGAGATCGCCTCCGGCACCCTGCCGAGAGGGGAATCATCTCCCGGAGGTCTCTTCATCGCCATGATCGCCTCCGGATCGATGTGTGAGTAGTCCACCCCTGGACTATGGGTCCATAGCAGTAGCTAGATGGTTGTCTTCTCCTCATTGTGCTATCATGTTAGATCTTGTGAGCTGCCTATCATGATCAAGATCATCTATCCGTAATCCTTCATGTTGTGTTTGTTGGGATCCGATGAATATTGAATACTATGTCAAGTTGATTATCAATCTATCATATATGTTATTTATGTTCTTGCATGCTCTCCGTTGCTAGTAGAGGCTCCGGCCAAGTTGATACTTGTGACTCCAAGAGGGAGTATTTATGTTCGATAGTGGGTTCATGCCTCCATTAAATGCGGGACGGTGACGGAAAGTTCGAAGGTTGTGGATGTCTTGTTGCCACTAGGGATAAAACATCGATGCTTTGTCTAAGGATATTTGTGTTGATTACATTACGCACCATACTTAATGCAATTGTCCGTTGTTTACAACTTAATACTGGAGGGGGTTCGGATGATAACCTGAAAGTGGACTTTTTAGGCATAGATGCATGCTGGATAGCGGTCTATGTACTTTGTTGTAATGCCCTGATTAAATCTCATAGTACTTGATTGCGCGTATTTAACACGTCCGTTGGGAACCCCAAGAGGAAGGTATGATGCGCACAGTAGCAAGTTTTCCCTCAGAAAGAAACCAAGGTTTATCGAACCAGGAGGAGCCAGGTTGATGGCGGCGGGATGTAGTGCGACGCAACACCAGGGATTCCGGCGCCAACGTGGAACCTGCACAACACAACCAAAGTACTTTGCCCCAACGAAACAGTGAGGTTGTCAATCTCACCGGCTTGCTCGTAACAAAGGATTAGATGTATAGTGTGGATGATGATTGTTTGCGAGAAAATAGTAAAACAAGTATTGCGATGAGATTGTATTCGATGTAAAAGAATAGGACCGGGGTCCACAGTTCACTAGAGGTGTCTCTCCCATAAGATAAATAGCATGTTGGGTGAACAAATTACGGTCGAGCAATTGACAAATAGAGAGGGCATGACAATGCACATACATGATATGATAAGTATAGTGAGATTTAATTGGGCATTACGACAAAGTACATAGACCGCTATCCAGCATGCATCTATGCCTAAAAAGTCCACCTTCGAGTTATCATCCGAACCCCTTCCAGTATTAAGTTGCAAACAACGGACAATTGCATTAAGTATGGTGCGTAATGTAATCAATAACTACATCCTCGGACATAGCATCAATGTTTTATCCCTAGTGGCAACAAGCACATCCACAACCTTAGAACTTTCGTCACATCGTCCCGCATTTAATGGAGGCATGAACCCACTATCGAGCATAAATACTCCCTCTTGGAGTTAAGAGTAAAAACTTGGCCGAGCCTCTACTAATAACGGAGAGCATGCAAGATCATAAACAACACATAGGTAATAGATTGATAATCAACATAACATAGTATTCTCTATCCATCGGATCCCGACAAACACAACATATAGCATTACAGATAGATGATCTTGATCATGTTAGGCAGCTCACAAGATCCGACAATGAAGCACATAAGGAGAAGACGACCATCTAGCTACTGCTATGGACCCATAGTCCAGGGTGAACTACTCACTCATCACTCCGGAGGCGACCATGGCGGTGAAGAGTCCTCCGGGAGATGATTCCCCTCTCCGTCAGGGTGCCGGAGGCGATCTCCTGAATCCCCCGAGATGGGATTGGCGGCGGCGGCGTCTTTGGAAGGTTTTCCGTATCGTGGCTCTCGGTAATGGGGGTTTCGCGACGAAGACTATATGTAGGCGGAAGGGCAGCCTCGGAGGGGTCATGGGGGCCCCACACGCTAGGGCCGCGCGGGCCCCCCTGGGCCGCGCCGCCCTAGTGTGGCGGCGCCCCGTGGCCCCACTTCATCTTCTCTTCGGTCTTCTGGAAGCTTCGTGGCCAAATAGGCCCCTGGGCGTTGATTTCGTCCAATTCCGAGAATATTTCCTTACTAGGATTTCTGAAACCAAAAGCAGCAGAAAACAACAACTGGCTCTTCGGCATCTCGTTAATAGGTTAGTGCCGGAAAATGCATAAATATGACATAAAGTATGTATAAAACATGTAGATGTCATCAATAATGTGGCATGGAACATAAGAAATTATCGATACGTCGGAGACGTATCAGCATCCCCAAGCTTAGTTCCTGCTCGTCCCGAGCAGGTAAACGATAACAAAGATAATTTCTGGAGTGACATGCAATCATTACCTTGATCATACTATTGTAAGCATATGTAATGAATGCAGCGATCAAAACAATGGTAATGACATGAGTAAACAAATGAATCATAAAGCAAAGACTTTTCATGAATAGTACTTTCAAGACAAGCATCAATAAGTCTTGCATAAGAGTTAACTCATAAAGCAATAAATCAAAGTAAAGGTATTGAAGCAACACAAAGGAAGATTAAGTTTAAGCGGTTGCTTTCAACTTATAACATGTATATCTCATGGATATTGTCAATGTAAAGTAATATAACAAGTGCAATATGCAAGTATGTAGGAATCAATGCACAGTTCACACAAGTGTTTGCTTCTTGAGGTGGAGAGAACTAGGTGAACTGACTCAACATAAAAGTAAAAGAAAGGTCCTTCAAAGAGGAAAGCATCGATTGCTATATTTGTGCTAGAGCTTTTATTTTGAAAACATGAAACAATTTTGTCAACGGTAGTAATAAAGCATATGTATCATGTAAATTATATCTTACAAGTTGCAAGTCTCATGCATAGTATACTAATAGTGCCCGCACCTTGTCCTAATTAGCTTGGATTACCGGGATTATCATCGCAATACACATGTTTTAACCAAGTGTCACAAAGGGGTGCCTCTATGCCGCCTGTACAAAGGTCTAAGGAGAAAGTTCGCATTGGATTTCTCGCTTTTGATTATTCTCAACTTAGACATCCATACCGGGACAACATAGACAACAGATAATGGACTCCTCTTTAATGCATAAGCATTTAGCAACAATTAATGTTCTCATATGAGATTGAGGATATATGTCCAAAACTGAAACTTCCACCATGATTCATGGCTTTAGTTAGCGGCCCAATGTTCTTCTCTAACATTATGCATGCTCTAACCATTAAATGAGTGGTAAATCTCCCTTACTTCGGACAAGACGGACATGCATAGCAACTCACATGATATTCAACAAAGAGTAGTTGATGGCGTCCCAGTGAACATGGTTATCGCACAACAAGCAACTTAATAAGAGATAAAGTGCATAAGTACATATTCAATACCACAATAGTTTTTAAGCTATTTGTCCCATGAGCTATATATTGCAAAGGCGAATGATGGAAATTTAAAGGTAGCACTCAAGCAATTTACTTTGGAATGGCGGAGAAATACCATGTAGTAGGTAGGTATGGTGGACACAAATGGCATAGTGGTTGGCTCAAGGATTTTGGATGCATGAGAAGTATTCCCTCTCGATACAAGGTTTAGGCTAGCAAGGCTATTTGAAACAAACACAAGGATGACCCGGTGCAGAAAAACTCACATAAAAGACATATTGTAAACATTATAAGACTCTACACCGTCTTCCTTGTTGTTCAAAACTCAATACTAGAAATTATCTAGACTTTAGAGAGACCAAATATGCAAACCAAAATTTAGCAAGCTCTATGTATTTCTTCATTAATGGGTGCAAAGTATATGATGCAAGAGCTTAAACATGAGCACAACAATTGCCAAGTATCAAATTATTCAAGACATTTTAGAATTTCTACATGTAGCATTTCCCGATTCCAACCATATAACAATTTAACGAAGAAGATTCAACCTTCGCCATGAATACTATGAGTAAAGCCTAAGGACATATTTGTCCATATGCAACAGCGGAGCGTGTCTCTCTCCCACACAATGAATGCTAGGATCCATTTTATTCAGACAAAAACAAAAACAAACTGACGCTTGATACGTCTCCGACGTATCGATAATTTCTTATGTTCCATGCCACATTATTGATGATATCTACATGTTTTATGCACACTTTATGTCATATTTATGCATTTTCTGGAACTAACCTACTAACAAGATGCCGAAGTGCCGATTCTGTCGTTTTCTCGCTGTTTTTGGTTTCGTAAATCCTAGTAACGAAATATTCTCGGAATCGGACGAAATCAACGCCCGGGTTCCTATTTTGCCCGGAAGCATCCAGAACACCCGAGAGCCGCGCAGAGGGGGCCACGGGGCCCCCAGATGATAGGGTGGCGCGGCCCACCCCCTGGCCGCGCGGCCCTATGGTGTCGTCGCCCCTTCGACCTTCTGACGCCGCCTCTTCGCCTATATAAAGGTCCCAGACCTAAAACCTCGAGACGGAAAAGCCACGGTACGAGAAACGTTCCGCGAGCCGCCGCCATCGCGAAGCCAAGATCCGGGGGACAGGAGTCTCCGTTCCGGCACGCCGCCGGGACGGGGAAGTGCCCCCGAAGGCTTCTCCATCAACACCACCGCCATCTTCATCAACGCCGCTGTCTCCCATGAGGAGGGAGTAGTTCTCCATCGAGGCTCGGGGCTGTACCGGTAGCTATGTGGTTAATCTCTCTCCTATGAACTTCAATACAATGATCTCATGAGCTGCTTTACATGATTGAGATCCATATGATGAGCTTTGTATCGCTACTAGTTGTGTGCTACTCATGTGATGTTATTAAAGTAGTCTATTCCTCCTGCATGGTGTAAAGGTGACTAGTGTGTGCACCGTGTGGTTCTTGTCGTAGGCTATGATCATGATCTCTTGTAGATTGTGGAGTTAATTATCATTATGATAGTATTGATGTGATCTATTCCTCCTTCATAGTGTAATGTGGACAGTGTGTGCGCTATGTTAGTTCTTGGTTTATTTTGCAATGATCTATTATGCTCTAAGGTTATTTAAATATGAACATCGAATGTTGTGGAGCTTGTTAACTCCGGCATTGAGGTGCTCTTGTAGCCCTACACAACGACTGGTGTTTGTCATCCAACAAAAGAGTGTATGTAGCACATATGAGAAAGAGTTATTTATTATGCGATCAATGTTGAGAGTGTCCACTAGTGAAAGTGTAATCCCTAGGCCTTGTTCCTAAATACTGCTATCGCTGCTTACTATTTTACTGTGTTACGACTGCTGCCGTTACTACTGCTCATATATATTCATACCACTTGTATTTCACTATCTCTTCGCCGAACTAGTGCACCTATTAGGTGTGTTGGGGACACAAGAGACTTCTTGCTTTGTGGTTGCAGGGTTGCATGAGAGGGATATCTTTGACCTCTTCCTCCCCGAGATCGATAAACCTTGGGTGATCCACTTAAGGGAAACTTGCTGCTGTTCTACAAACCTCTGCTCTTGGAGGCCCAACACCTGTCTACAAGAATAGAAGCTCCCGTAGACATCAAGCTATTTTTCGGCGCCGTTGCCGGGAGGAAAGGTAAAAGGTACTCACACTCCGGATCTCGGCTACTAAGCTATTTTCGCCGTTGTAAGTACTCGAAGCTATTTCATTTAGATCCTGCAATTGCATCTTTTTATTTCTTGTTTACACTAGTTTGGCATAATGGACAACAATGAGCTTCTTATTCTATTTCCTGATTTAAGACATGGATGGTTTGATGCGAAAATTAAAAAACCTATGGAATCTTATTTGCATGCTTGGTAGTAATATTAGTATGAACGCTTTGAACACCATTGTTGCTAATGATATGGAAAATTCTAAGCTTGGGGAAGCTGGCTTTGATGAGCATGATATTTTTAGTCCCCCAAGCATTGAGGAGAAAATTTACTTTGATGATACTTTGCCTCCTATTTATGATGATTATAATGATATTGGTCTTTTAGTACCACTTGTTATGGAGGATAAATTTGATTATGATTACAATATGCCTCCTATATTTGATGATGAGAATAATAATGATAGCTACTTTGTTGAATTTGCTCCTACTACATTAATAAGAATAACTATGCTTATGTTGGGAGTAGTAATAATTTTATGCATGAGACTCATGATAAGAATGCTTTATGTGATAGTTATATTGTTGAGTTTGCTCATGTTGCTACTGAAAGTTATTATGAGAGAGGAAAATATGGTTGTAGAAATTTTCATGTTACTAAAATGCCTCTCTATGTGCTGAAATTTTTGAAGCTACACTTGTTTTATCTTCCTATGCTTGTTACTTTGCTCTTCATGAACTTGTTTATTTACAAGATTCCTATGCATAGGAAGCATGTTAGACTTAAATGTGTTTTGAATTTACCTCTTGATGCTCTCTTTTGCTTCAAATACTATTTCTTGCGAGTGCATCATTAAAACTGCTGAGCCCATCTTAATGGCTATAAAGAAAGAACTTCTTGGGAGATAACCCATGTGTTATTTTGCTACAGTACTTTGTTTTATATTTGTGTCTTGGAAGTTGTTTACTACTGTAGCAACCTCTCCTTATCTTAGTTTTGTATTTTGTTGTGCCAAGTAAAGTCTTTGATAGTAAAGTGAATACTAGATTTGGATTACTGCGCAGAAACAGATTTCTTTGCTGTCACGAATCTGGGTCTAATTCTCTGTAGGTAACTCAGAAAATTAAGCCAATTTACGTGAGTGATCCACAGATATGTACGCAACTTTCATTCAATTTGGGCATTTTCATTTGAGCAAGTCTGGTGCCTCAATTAAATCCATCTTTACGGACTGTTCTGTTTTGACAGATTCTGCCTTTTATTTCGCATTGCCTCTTTTGCTATGTTGGATGAATTTCTTTGATCCATTAATGTCCAGTAGCTTTATGCAATGTCCAGAAGTGTTAAGAATGATTGTGTCACCTCTGAACATGTTAATTTTTATTGTGCACTAACCCTCTAATGAGTTGTTTCGAGTTTGGTGTGGAGGAAGTTTTCAAGGATCAAGAGAGGAGTATGATACAATATGATCAAGGAGAGTGAAAGCTCTAAGCTTGGGGATGACCCGGTGGTTCACCCCTGCATATTCTAAGAAGACTCAAGCGTCTAAGCTTGGGGATGCCCAAGGCATCCCCTTCTTCATCGACAACATTATCGAGTTCCTCCCCTGAAACTATATTTTTATTCCGTCACATCTTATGTACTTTACTTGGAGCGTCTGTGTGCTTTTATTTTTGTTTTGTTATTTTCATTCTCTGAATAAAATGCTTGTGTGGGAGAGAGACACGCTCCGCTGGTTCATATGAACACACGTGTTCTTAGCTTTTAATGTTCATGGCGAAGGTTGAAACTGCTTCGTTAATTGTTATATGGTTGGAAACGTAAAATGCTACATGTAGTAATTGGTAGAATGTCTTGAATAATTTGATACTTGGCAATTGTTGTGCTCATGTTTAAGCTCTTGCATCATATACTTTGCACCTATTAATGAAGAAACACCTAGAGCTTGCTAAATTTGGTTTGCATATTTGGTCTCTCTAAAGTCTAGATAATTTCTAGTATTGAGTTTTGAACAACAAGGAAGACGGTGTAGAGTCTTATAATGTTTACAATATGTATTTTATGTGAGTTTTGCTGCACCGGTTCATCCTTGTGTTTGTTTCAAATAACCTTGCTAGCCTAAACCTTGTATCGAGAGGGAATACTTCTCATGCATCCAAAATCCTTGAGCCAACCACTATGCCATTTGTGTCCACCATACCTACCTACTACATGGTATTTCTCCGCCATTCCAAAGTAAATTGCTTGAGTGCTACCTTTAAATAATTCAAAATTTATCACTTCTTATTTGTGTCAATGTTTTATAGCTCATGAGGAAGTATGTGGTGTTTTATCTTTCGATCTTGTCATTTACTTTTGACAGACTTTCACAATGGACTAGTGGCACATCCGCTTATCCAATAATTTTGCAAAAGAGCTGGCAATGGGGTTCCCAGCCCCAATTAATTAACTTTCATTAATAATTCTCTTCACATGTTTTGCTCGATTCATCGATAAGCAACTTAATTTTGCAAATAGACACTCCTCCATGGTATGTGAATGTTGGAAGGCACCCGAGGATTCGGTTAGCCATGGCTTGTGTAAGCAAAAGGTTGGGAGGAGTGTCATCCATAAATAAGAAAAACTAAACTAAAGTACATGTGTAAACAAAAGAGAAGAGGGATGATCTACCTTGCTTGGTAGAGATAACGTCCTTCATGGGAGCCGCTCTTGAAAGTCCGGTTGATGAGGTAGTTAGAGTGCCCACTACCATTCGTTGACAACAACAAACACCTCTCAAAATTTTACTTTTATGCTCTCTTTATGTTTTCAAAACCAAAGCTCTAGCACAAATATAGCAATCGATGCTTTCCTCTTTGAAGGACCATTCTTTTACTTTTATGTTGAGTCAGTTCACCTATTTCTCTCCATCCCAAGAAGCAAACACTTGTGTGAAGCTGTGCATTGATTCTTACATACTTGCTTATTGCATTTGTTATATTACTCTATGTTGACAATTATCCATGAGATATACATGTTACAAGTTGAAAGCAACCGCTGAAACTTAATCTTCCTTTGTGTTGCTTCAATGCCTTTACTATGAATTTATTACTTTATGAGTTAACTCTTATGCAAGACTTATTGATGCCTGTCTTGAAAGTGCTATTCATGAAAAGTCATTGCTTTATGATTCAGTTGTTTACTCATGTCATTACCATTGTTTTGATCGCTGCATTCCTTACATATGTTTACAATATGATCAAGTTTATGATGGCATGTCACTCCAGAAATTATCTTTGTTTATCGTTTACTCGCTCGGGACGAGCGAGAACTAAGCTTGGGGATGCCGATACGTCTCCGACGTATCGATAATTTCTTATGTTCCATGCCACATTATTGATGATATCTACATGTTTTATGCACACTTTATGTCATATTTATGCATTTTCCGGAACTAACCTACTAACAAGATGCCGAAGTGCCGATTCTTTGTTCTCGCTGTTTTTGGTTTCGAAATCCTAGTAACGAAATATTCTCGGAATTGGACGAAATCAACGCCCAGGTTCCTATTTTGCCCGGAAGCATCCAGAACACCCGAGAGCCGCCAGAGGGGGGCCACAGGGCCCCCAGATGATAGGGTGGCGCGGCCCACCCCCTGGACGCGCGGCCCACCCCCCTGGCCGCGCGGCCCTATGGTGTCGTCGCCCCTTCGACCTTCTGACGCCGCCTTTTCGCCTATATAAAGGTCCCAGACCTAAAACCTCGAGACGGAAAAGCCACGGTACGAGAAACCTTCCAGAGCCGCCGCCATCGCGAAGCCAAGATGCGGGGGACGAGGAGTCTCGTTCGGCACGCCGCCGGGACGGGGAAGTGCCCCCGGAAGGCTTCTCCATCAACACCACCGCCATCTTCATCAACGCTGATGTCTCCCATGAGGAGGGAGTAGTTCTCCATCGAGGCTCGGGGCTGTACCGGTAGCTATGTGGTTAATCTCTCTCCTATGAACTTAAATACAATGATCTCATGAGCTGCTTTACATGATTGAGATCCATATGATGAGCTTTGTATCGCTACTAGTTGTGTGCTACTCATGTGATGTTATTAAAGTAGTCTATTCCTCCTGCATGGTGTAAAGGTGACTAGTGTGTGCACCGTGTGGTTCTTGTCGTAGGCTATGATCATGATCTCTTGTAGATTGTGGAGTTAATTATCATTATGATAGTATTGATGTGATCTATTCCTCCTTCATAGTGTAATGTGGACGAGTGTGTGCGCTATGTTAGTTCTTGGTTTATTTTGCAATGATCTATTATGCTCTAAGGTTATTTAAATATGAACATCGAATGTTGTGGAGCTTGTTAACTCCGGCATTGAGGTGCTCTTGTAGCCCTACACAACGACTGGTGTTTGTCATCCAACAAAAGAGTGTATGTAGCACATATGAGAAAGAGTTATTTATTATGCGATCAATGTTGAGAGTGTCCACTAGTGAAAGTGTAATCCCTAGGCCTTGTTCCTAAATACTGCTATCGCTGCTTATTTACTATTTTACTGTGTTACGACTGCTGCCGTTACTACTGCTCATATATATTCATACCACCTGTATTTCACTATCTCTTCGCCGAACTAGTGCACCTATTAGGTGTGTTTGGGACACAAGAGACTTCATGCTTTGTGGTTGCAGGGTTGCATGAGAGGGATATCTTTGACCTCTTCCTCCCTGAGATCGATAAACCTTGGGTGATCCATTTAAGGGAAACTTGCTGCTGTTCTACAAACCTCTGCTCTTGGAGGCCCAACACTGTCTACAAGAATAGAAGCTCCCGTAGACATCAACGCTCCAAGCAAAGCACATAAGATGTGATGGAATAAAAATATAGTTTCACTAGAGGAACCTGATAATGTTGTCCATGAAGAAGGGGATGCCTTGGGCATCCCCAAGCTTAGACGCTTGAGTCCTCTTAAAATATGCAGGGGTGAACCACCGGGGCATCCCCCAGCTTAGAGCTTTCACTCTCCTTGATCATATTGTATCATCCTCCTCTCTTGATCCTTGAAAACTTCCTCCACACCAAACTCAAAACAACTCATTAGAGGGTTAGTGCACAATCAAAATTTACATGTTCAGAGGTGACATAATCATTCTTAACACTTCGGACATTGCACAAAGCTACTGAAAGTTAATGGAATCGAAAAATCCATCAAGCATATCAAAACGAGCAATGCGAAATAAAAGGCAGAATCTGTCAAAACAGAACAGTTCGTAAAGACGAATTTTATTGAGGCACCAGACTTGCTCAGATGAAAATGCTCAAATTTATTGAAAGTTGCGTACATATCTGAGGATCACTCACGTAAATTGGCATAATTTTCTGAGTTACCTACAGAGAATTAGTCCCAGATTCGTGACAGCAAAGAAATCTGTTTCTGCGCAGTAATCCAAATCTAGTATGAACCTAACTATCAACGACTTTAGTTGGCACAACAATGCACAAAACTAAGATAAGGAGAGGTTGCTACAGTAGTAACAACTTCCAAGACTCAAATATAAAATAAAAGTACTGTAGTAAAAACATGGGTTGTCTCCCATAAGCGCTTTTCTTTAACGCCTTTCAGCTAGGCGCGGAAAGTGTATATCAAGTATTATCAAGAGATGATGCATCGACAGCGGGGTTTGGAGTTTTCTCAACCATGCATAGTATTTTGGATACATAGGTTTCAGCGGCTCCCTTTTCATTAGTCTTGGGCTTGCTACTCTCATCAAACAAATTTTCAGGAACAAGCCAAGCATAATTATCATCTAGATCTTCATGCATCGCTAGGAGCTTACATGGTATTGCTGCTTTAATCTCCCCACCATCATTAACACTATTAGTGTACTTAATTCTATCCATATCCATTTTTTCAAGTGTTCTTTTAAAATCGGTGATCATACCAAGCCTCTCATGCTTACTAAAAACTTTTCTAGCTTCTTTAGCTATATCCGCAAATTCTCGCACTAAGACTTTTAGAACAAAATCTCTCTTCTCTCCCCGCTCCATATCAGAAACTGTAAGAAACATGTGTTGTATCATGGGGTTCAGACTAATAAGTCTAGCTTCCATCATGCGTACCAAACAAACAGAGGCATCTTCATAAGTAGGGACAGCTTTTGCAAGGGGTATATCTTTAAGATCTTCATGCATACTAACATGGGTGAAAAATTCTTCTATATTATCTCTTCCAATTATAGACCCTTGTCCCACAGTTATATCTTTTACAGTAAAATTAAAAGGAAACATGTTGAAATAAGTAAAGCAAATGCAAGTAACTAATTTTTTTGTGTTTTTTATATAGAGTGCAAGACAGTAAATAAAGTAAAGCTAGCAACTAATTTTTTTGTGTTTTGATATAATGCAGCAAACAAGAAAGTAAATAAAATAAAGCAAGACAAAAACAAAGTAAAGAGATTGGATTGTGGAGACTCCCTTGCAGCGTGTCTTGATCTCCCCGGCAACGGCGCCAGAAAAAGAGCTTGATTGCGCGTATTTAACACGTCCGTTGGGAACCCCAAGAGGAAGGTATGATGCGCACAGTAGCAAGTTTTCCCTCAGAAAGAAACCAAGTTTTATCGAACCAGGAGGAGCCAAGAAGCACGTTGAAGGTTGATGGCGGCGGGATGTAGTGCGGCGCAACACCAGGGATTCCGGCGCCAACGTGGAACCCGCACAACATAACCAAAGTACTTTGCCCCAACGAAACAGTGAGGTTGTCAATCTCACCGGCTTGCTGTAACAAAGGATTAGATGTATAGTGTGGATGATGATTGTTTGCGGATAACGATAAAACAAGTATTGCGAGTAGATTGTATTCGATGTAAAAGAATAGGACTCGGGGTCCACAGTTCACTAGAGGTGTCTCTCCCATAAGATAAATAGCATGTTGGGTGAACAAATTACGATCGGGCAATTGACAAATAGAGAGGGCATGACAATGCACATACATGATATGATAAGTATAGTGAGATTTAATTGGGCATTACGACAAAGTACATAGACCGCTATCCAAGCATGCATCTATGCCTAAAAAGTCCACCTTCGAGTTATCATCCGAACCCCTTCCAGTATTAAGTTGCAAACAACAGACAATTGCATTAAGTATGGTGCGTAATGTAATCAATAACTACATCCTCGGACATAGCATCAATGTTTTATCCCTAGTGGCAACAGCACATCCACAACCTTAGAACTTTCTCGTCCATCGTCCCGGATTTAATGGAGGCATGAACCCACTATCGAGCATAAATACTCCCTCTTGGAGTTAAGAGTAAAAACTTGGCCAGAGCCTCTACTAATAACGGAGAGCATGCAAGATCATAAACAACACATAGGTAATAGATTGATAATCAACATAACATAGTATTCTCTATCCATCGGATCCCGACAAACACAACATATAGCATTACGGATAGATGATCTTGATCATGTTAGGCAGCTCACAAGATCCGACAATGAAGCACATAAGGAGAAGACGACCATCTAGCTACTGCTATGGACCCATAGTCCAGGGGTGAACTACTCACTCATCACTCCGGAGGCGACCATGGCGGTGAAGAGTCCTCCGGGAGATGATTCCCCTCTCCGGCAGGGTGCCGGAGGCGATCTCCCGAATCCCCCGAGATGGGATTGGCGGCGGCGGCGTCTCGGAAGGTTTTCCGTATCGTGGCTCTCGGTGCTGGGGGTTTCGCGACGAAGACTATATGTAGGCGGAAGGGCAGCCTCGGAGGGGTCACGGGGGCCCCACACGCTAGGGCCGCCCCCCCCTGGGCCGCGCCGCCCTAGTGTGGCGGCGCCCCGTGGCCCCACTTCGTCTTCTCTTCGGTCTTCTGGAAGCTTCGTGGCAAAATAGGCCCCTGGGCGTTGATTTCGTCCAATTCCAAGAATATTTCCTTACTAGGATTTCTGAAACCAAAAGCAGCAGAAAACAGCAACTGGCTCTTCGGCATCTCGTTAATAGGTCAGTGCCGGAAAATGCATAAATATGACATAAAGTATGTATAAAACATGTAGATATCATCAATATGTGGCATGGAACATAAGAAATTATTGATACGTCGGAGAAATATCAGTACTCATCATGATATATGTATGTGCATTGTTATGCCTTCTTTATTAGTCAATTGCCCAACTGTAATTTGTTCACCCAACATCTGCTTATCTTATGGGAGAGACACCACTAGTGAACTGTGGACCCGGTCCTATTCTTTACATCTGAAATACAATCTACTGCAATTGTTCTTTACTGTTCTTCGCAAACAATCATCATCTTCCACACAACACGTTTAATCCTTTGTTTTAGCAAGCCGGTGAGATTGACAACCTCACTGTTACGTTGGGGCAAAGTTCTGTGATTGTGTTGTGCAGGTTCCACGTTGGCGCCGGAATCCCTGGTGTTGCGCCGCACTACACTCTGCCGCCATCAACCTTCAACGTGCTTCTTGACTCCTACTGGTTCGATAAACCTTGGTTTCTTACTGAGGGAAACTTGCTGTTGTACGCATCACTCCTTCCACTTGGGGTTCCCAACGGGCGTGTGCTTTACGCGTCATCAGACATGTCGGACCATCCATCTTTGTTTGATCGTAAGCATCGTTGTATCCCTGACCAAAACGCGAACGAGTGGGACTTCGGTATATCGAATGACAAGTGGGGCCATGACGCTGATACACGGGGCAATACACGGGTAGGATTAGATTTTTAAACGGAGCTCTACAGCGATGGCACGGAGGAGGTGGCCTGCGGGGTGCCGAGATGAGATCGACGTCCACAAAGAACTGCATGAGGCTAGACCAGACGCATTAGATAGATATGAACTAGACGCGTTTAACCATGCAAAGAAGAGAAGAAATGGTCGACGACATCGACCTCAAAACTTTGACTGACCGTGTCGGACACGAACGCGAGCAATGTAGAGAAAACTAGTGTCTCTCCTTTCTGGCGTGTATAGATGGGTGCTAGCAGAGTGTGGTGGCGAAGGGAAAGACCTCGCGGTGGTCTGTGGCGTCCAGCATAGCGGGGCGGCGTGGTCGTGCCCACAGCGGCGTGCATGCATGTTCGGCATTGGCCTCGGTGGTATCTCTGGTGTGTCAGTGATCGAATGAGGGGAAGGGATTGAGGGTGCATCCCGATGATAACCTAGCAGTGGCGGCGAGCATAGCCGTTCTGACCATGCCGATATCGGCATCGACATCGTTTGGAGGCTGTGGTGCTCGAATCAAGGTTGGGCAAACTTTTTTGACACTTTTTAGATAGGGTTCCTTGTTGTTACACGTATGGCATCATGTATGGCAAATTTGGGGCCATTTGGAGATGTTCGAAAAAATCACTTTGCTTAAGCGCATGCCGTTTCGTCTCACTGAAACCAGCTTTTCTAACAAGGTGATTTTTTCTACCTTCTCTAAATGACTTCAAATTTCATACACCTGATCTTCTATACATAGATAGATAGATTGTTTCGTTTTTACATTTTTCGAACTTTTTATTTCCCTTTATAATACCCAATTGATTTTCGAGTCAAAACCTCGAAAAACAGCATCATGTATGGCATCATTTTCACCCTAAATTTCAAATTTTGTGAAACTTTCCCTTTTAGATATTCCTTGTTGTTATAGGTATGGCATCATGTATGCCAAACTTGGTTAGGTCTCACTGAAAGGAGCTTTTGTAACAAGTTAGGTTTTTTCAACCTTCTCAAAAGGGATTTTTTTCTACCTTCTCTAAATGACCTCAAAAATCATACAGACGATCTTCTATGCAAAGATAGGTAGATTGTTCCGTTTTTACATTTTTTTGAACTTTTATTTCCCTTTATAATACCCATTTGATTTTTAGGTCAAAACCTCGAAAGTTAACATAAGTAGATGGTGAACCATCCCAAACTTCAAATACAGAGATAGATAGATTGTTTCGTTTATCATTTTTACCATGAATAGTAATGGCTACAAGAAATTGGTGATGGTTTATCATTTTTTGCGTGAAAGTCAAAGACGTGCAATCGTGGACGCGTGTCACGTTGCAGAAGTCCAAGACGTGCAGACGTGCAACGGTGGACGCGTAGTACGCGGGTCACATTAACCACCCCTCGCCTTTATAGACGCGTCCTCGCACTATCTCTGTCACTCTCACTCGCTCACGCAACGCCGCCTCTCTCACGTCCCATCATCTTCTCCAAAGCAAAAAAAACCCTCTCCCTCTCCCTCTCCTCTGCCGGCGAGATGGACAAGGAGAATGCCAATCCCATCGTCCACGACGCCGTCGGCTCCAAGCGCGACGCCTCCCTCTTCGACGCTGTCCCCTCAACGGCCATCGCCGCCGGTGCATCGAAGGCTGCCGCCGGTGGCAGTCAGATCCCGGCGGGATGGGACCCCTATGAGGAGGTGTCGTACGAGGCGCCCCCGAACACCTACGACACCTTCATGGACGACCCATGGAACGAGGTAACTACGGTTTGCTCCCTTTTTTTGTTCCTCATTCCTTTTTGAACCCTATTTTTGCTGGTGTAGATGGATCTATAGATGGATGAGTATTGGGTTAATATTTGCGCCGATTTTATTCCATTTTGTTTTGATCCCTTCTTGATTTCGTTTAAGATTTGGGGTTCGGCCGTTCGGTTAATTTATGCAACTAATAATGGGATCTCAATCAATTAATTTATGCAAATAATCATGGGATCTTAATCAGTTATTTTATGCACGAATCAAAAGATATCAACCGTTTAATTTTGCAAATAATCTGAAATGTGTTCAAGTTCAGATCTGGAATCTGTTTCTTTGCCTATGATGAATCGTTGGGCACAAATCTTTACAGGGAGGGTTCAGCGAACCATTGCTGTGTACAAATCTGTTGTGCATGAGCTTTGGTTCGCTAACCCCTTCCCTATAGATATATAATTGTGTCCACTCTAACTGAGGTTGTCTCTGTTTTTCCTAACTTAGTTATCATGCTCGTTACTCATCGTTGCAACTCATTCACTCATAGTTTCCGTTTGATATGGATCAGCTGTCTGGCAGCGACATCGGCAGCGACGACGAGCACCATGATACCAAGACTCGGCAGGTGCTGCGGAGGCTGCAGGTCGGCCAGTACGTCTCGTACTTCGCCAAGGGTGTCTACAGGTGCCCCTTCTGCACTAGGAGACTCGGCGGCACCGACTTCAACTGCCTCCTCACGCATGCCGAGAACATCGGCAACACCTTCCCCAAGGTCGGCACGACGGTGAACCCCTACTCCTTCCGCGCCAAGCACAAGGCGCTCGGCAGGCACCTCCGCAGCTTCCAGCGGGTGGAGATCGCCGCCGGGCGCATGCCTCCGCTAAAGCCCAAGGTTCCCAAGCGGAGCAACAAGTGGAGGCAGAGCCAGATGGGGTAGGCGGAGTCCTGGACGTGTGTTGTTGCTGCCTCCTCCATTTTGTTGTTAGCTAGGGATCCCTTGTTGTTATGTTGTTAGTATGATGATGTTGTGAAGAACCTCGAACTTGTTACTATGTTGGCTGTTGTATGCAGCTTATTATCTAGGAAGGGATCCCTATTATCTATCTCTATTCTACTATATGACTGTGTTAATTTATCGTACATTACCCTGGAGATTTTCTTCTAGATTTAACTACATACATATGGACCAGAGAGAGTGCTAGATTTGCTGCCATATTGGGCAAACGAAGAGGGCCAAAAGGCAAAATTAATTGAAGAAAGACAGAAATGCAAGCTTCTCTAGATTTGATACTAATTAGGTGAAAAAAGATAGAGAGAAAGAGGGGGAAAAGGTACTCTTAAAAATGCCAATTTGGGCTGAGAGAGACATAACCCAACTCCTGTTCACGTGCAACCAAACGTTGTCTCGTCCTATCCCACGCGGTCCCTTTCTACTAGCCCCACGCGACGCGGCCCCACATGACGCGGCCCCACACGTCAACACGGAATGGTCAACTAAACGGGAATCCTGCCGTCTGAGCTCCTTCTGCGGGTTTCAAACATGGGCTTGGGGAAAGCTGAGGAAAAACTAAGGAGTTGAGGAAAACTGAGTACAACTAAGGACCTGAGGGCACGAGAATAGAAAACCCTTTAAACTATGTCATGCTTTTACACTATGTTATGATGATAAACTTGTTGATGAAGCTATGATCTTAATCTTACATGTTGTGCTTGTCTTAACATTTGTATGAAGCTATGAAATATGTTCATATGTTGTGTTATATATGCAAAGTTTGATGTGTTGCAGCCGCCCACCATCGGCCATTTTTACGGCTCAGAAAAACTGCTCGCATCCGGCATCAGTTTTTTTGGGCATAGTCCCTCCGTCCATAAATAAATGCACATCTAGCTTTAAACTTTGTCCACAAAAGAGTGTACTCCTATATTTCCAATGCACTTTAATTGCTTCTCTCTTTTCGCACGGAAATCAAACCCAATAATAGTGAGCATCTTTTCTCCTTGTTTTCTACAAACACTTAGCTCATTAGAGATGAGAGATACATCTTCCCAATGCATTTTTAACTTCACATCATAATTTATTTTGAAAATCCCGTATGTACACTTATTTGTGGATGGAGGGAGTATGGATAGATCATAGATAGCAGCCACGGCCACGCCATAAACGACGTGGATGCCGCATGCCCTAAACGTGAAATACGGCGCCGCAGTTTGGCGCTGTTGTTAGAGATGGTCTAAATACACCAGTATACCAAACAAGTCGGCCAAACACTTACATCACGCTACAGTTAATCACTAGCCCTATTTGTACATCCAAGATCTGTTTATTTCCTAGCTAACCACTCAATTACCATCTAGTCTAGTGCTAATTTGCAAAAAGAAAAACAGAGGAAAGTAGAAACTAATAAAATCACACGTGCAAAGAACACAATGATGCCAAGCGATGCTACCCTCAACCAGTTCACCTTTCATTCACTGCCTTTCTGTGTGCCTTTCAGACAAGCACGGATCAAATAATTACCGCTGCATGCATGATCTACTTAAACTGGTGACCAGCACGCACACGCAATTTGTCGTACGTCCTAGTGCATGCCAGTCCACCATACAAGGTACATCGGCATGGACGCGATACCACCGCTACTCTTCGTCGCCCTCCTCCTTCTCCCGGCCACGCACTGCTTGCCGTTGCCGCGACAATCCTACCACCTCGAGCTCGCCCGGGTTGACGCCCTGGACACCGAGAACCTCAACCTCACCGACCACGAGCTCCTCCGGCGCGCCATCCAGCGCAGCCGGGACCGTCTGGCCAGCATCATGCCCCGCGTGTCCCCGTCCCGCAACCGCAAGGTCGTGGTGGCCGAGGCCCCGGTGCTGTCGGCCGGCGGCGAGTACCTGGTGACGCTGGGCATGGGCACGCCGCAGCACAGCTTCACGGCGGCCATCGACACAGCCAGCGACCTCATCTGGACGCAGTGCCAGCCCTGCGTCAAGTGCTACAAGCAGCGGGACCCCGTGTTCAACCCCGTGGCCTCCACCACCTACGCCGTCGTGCCGTGCAACAGCGACACGTGCGACGAGCTGGACACCCACCGCTGCGGCAACAGCGGCAATAGCGGCGACGACGAGGACGACGTGTGCCAGTACACCTACACGTACGGCGGGAACGCGACGACGAGGGGCACGCTGGCCGTCGACAGGCTGGCCATGGGCGACGACGTGTTCCGCGGCGTCGTGTTCGGCTGCAGCAGCTCCAGCGTCGGCGGCCCGCCGGCGCAGGTGTCGGGCGTCGTGGGCCTCGGCCGCGGACCCCTCTCGCTGGTGTCCCAGCTCTCGGTGCGGAGGTTCATGTACTGCCTGCCCCCGCCCGTGTCCAGGAGCGCGGGGAGGCTGGTCCTCGGCGCCGACGCCACCGCCGTGCGCAACGCGTCGGACAAGGTCGTGGTGCCGATGTCGAACAACCCGCGGTACCCGTCCTACTACTACCTCAACCTCGACGGGCTGTCCATCGGCGACAGGGCCATGACCATGGTCCGAAGCAGCAGCAGCAACAACAACAACGCGACGACGCCCGGTTCGTCCAACTCAAGCGTGGCGGCGTCTCCTCCCGTGTCCGACAGCGGGGACGGCGGCGGTGGCACGGGCCCGGACGCGTACGGGATGATCATCGACATCGCGTCGACGATCACGTTCCTGGAGGAGTCGCTGTACGACGAGCTGGTGGACGACCTGGAGGAGGAGATCAGGCTGCCGCGCGGGTCCGGGTCGAGCCTGGGGCTGGACCTCTGCTTCATCCTGCCGGAGGGGGTGCCGATGAGCCGCGTGTACGCGCCGCCGGTGTCCATGGCGTTCGAAGGGGACTGGGTGAGGTTTGAGAAAGAGCAGGTGTTCGTGGAGGACAGGCAGAGCGGGATGATGTGCCTCATGATGGGCAAGACGGACGGGGTGTCCATCCTCGGCAACTACCAGCAGCAGAACATGCAGGTCATGTACAACCTGCGCCGGCAGAGGATCACCTTCGTCAAGACCGTCTGCGACTCCGTGCCGTAGATTCATCAGTAATAATCATGTAGTAGTCCGAGATTCCTTCTAGTAGTATCATTGGTCCATCACAAATTTGGACACTCAAGAAGATAGATCATAATGATATACTCTGCAATTAGCTAGCTTCTCTGAACATTCAGATAACTGAACTAGACAATGAGGGCATCAAGCCATCGAAGGAGAAACCACTCCACTCCACTCGCTGCAAATATGACTTACCAACACATGGAAACATGATTTTTCCATATATGGGTACACTTTTGGCAGCGTAGTACAGCATGATTAAAAATAAGGTGATATATGGCTTTTGACAAAACTGGAAATGAAGGAAATGTGCGAGTCAACATCCACAGAACGTACTTGTAGCGAAATAATAAAATGATTTTGGTTTCTACTTTTCTGAATTCCTTCAGTGAAAATAAAATGGAAGGACAAATAATGCTTGTAAGTACAATTGTATTTCCGACAAATAATACCTCATCCTCATTTCCCTTATGTAAGTCTATGGATGGACATGAATATATTAACAACTCACAATCAGTTCAGAACTTATTACAGAAAACAGAAAAAGATGTTCCCAACAATCACTCCTAACTTAATAGTTTTCACCCAGCAAATGAAAGGGTGAGATGCAATATTTTATTTAGATAACATGTCGTCTGAATAATCGCGCACAGCCTTAGCCAAATCCAGAACATGCTGATCCACAACACCTGTCATGAACACATAACTGGTGAACTTGCACTTTTCTAGAAAGAAAAGAAAAAACATAAATGGCGACCTTACCTATTTTGTTCAACGCATCCTCGAGTTTGAACAGATACTCTTTGTTAGGTCCAGTTGGGCCTTCAGCAAGGTAGATTTGCCTGAACATGGCGCGGAGTCACAGTTTATCATAGAAATTAAGCACACTTCCAGTTCAAACAAAATAATGCTTATGTTAAAGAGGTGCATTACTTGGCCATTTCTTCCAATGGAGCAGGACCCAGATAGTTTTCGTTGGCCTCCTTATTTGTTGTAGCTAAATACCTGTAGGTAGAACTGGAATCAGATTTTTTTTTTTACAAAACAGTTGCGCAAAGAGCTCATTTTCAGACTAAAAACCACTTACACCATCACATTTTGGATTGCTGGTATTTTGGGGGAAGAGTCCTGAACATATCAAAAGGCATCAGTAATTACACATTGAACATTCTGGAACAAGAGAAATAAATCAAGTACTAGTTTATACTCATATCTTACTGTATACAAGTCAAGGTAAACCTTCTCATCATATTGCTTCTCTCTTACTTCTAGATACTGCAACATAAATCTGAAGGTAAATAGCCAGTAGAAGAAAGGTAAGCAACTCAAGGTCAGTATATGCGAACACTGATCAAGGACATTATTACTTTCATACTCAGTCGGTATTGCTAGAAGTACCATCTAGACAAAGGTAGCTGCAGATTTTTTTTGATGAATGTTGCTTTGCTCAGGTCATGACTGTTACGACAGGTAAAATAAAACAGCAGAATTACTCCAAGCATGGATTGATTGTGCACAAGTGCCTAATCATGTAATGAATAAACAGCATTGGTGAACAAAACGTATCTGAATACTCTGTTTTCATGTGTGCGTCAGTATGTGTGTTTTTTACCTCCAAAGCTGTCTCCTTATCTTGCTCCTTGGAAATTTTGTAAGCAACTCCCCACTGCAGTTGTACAACAGAAATTCACATGTAAAATCAATTCTAGCACGGAGATGCCAGATCACCAGTCACCACGAAGATGGTACAGATAGAGAATAACATAACAATATATGGAGGGATGCAAAGATATCACTCGTGGCTACGGATTTACTAAACCCATTCTAGGTTTTCATAATTTCTCTGAGATAAGTCAGAGCAGCTAAGACTGACCATTTCAACCTAGCTGTCTAAAGATCATGAAATTGCTTTTGGCCTTAGTATATGTTCCTCCTAGCATGACCTCAGGCACTTCATAAATAACGTTGTCTGATAATCTGATCGAGGGCTTTTACAATTCGCCACACTTTTCTTTACACTTCTATTATTTGCTATATGAAAAGTGTGGCAAGTGATAAAATTGTGGTGGTCAAGTGGCAAATATTAGAAGTCCAGAGAAAAGTGTGGCAAATGATAAAATATCTCAATCTGATCAAGCAACAGTGATGATTGACCAACTATAATTCACTAACAGGAAGGAACTAAAATCTAGGTATTTAAGAGTAGCAGTTCATCCTAAATTAGGCTGTTCTTTCATTCTTTGCGTTGCAAGTGTCATGACACGAAAAGAGAGCTCGGAGCACAGAGTCGAGGAGCGCCGTACGCATGTCGACCCGGGCTGGTGCTCGAGCGTGACGGTCCTCCCTGGGAACTCCGGCGTGCCCCTGTGGTCCGTGCTCCCTGTCGGCCCAAGAAGAAAACTCAGTCAAAGGGTCAACGGGAGAGGTCCTGAGAACTGCGAAAGGTCCGGCAGAGTCAGTTACCCTGGTAGAAGACGCGGCGGTAGTCCCTGACGAAGCCGACGAGGCGGGCGTCGTAGGCGAAGCCCGGGTTCCAGACCAGGGACCCGTAGCCGAACACCCACATCACCATGCCGCCGCCGCCGCCGCCGTCTTCCACTCTTTCTCCGGTGGAAACGAGAGGTGGTTGTTGATGACAGAGTTGCCACCTACGCACTTCCCTGATTGGCCCTGGACTCCTCGTGACAATCGGCAGCGACTGCAAAAGCCTCAAACTGGGCCCTGACAAATTAGACGGCCCACAGGCCTTGTCTTGTTCAAACTCCTCGGCCCGAAGCCAGCAGACTACACGGAAGGTCAGGACCTCCTCTGGTTTAGTACCACATCGTTTGTTTGATGATGTTGGAGAGGATCTCCCGCTATAAAGAGAAGGCAAGGTACAACCTTGAAACTTACTTACCTGGACGGGGTCTATGGCCGATCAAGAAGAGTCATGGCCTAAGCTAGCGGTTCACATTGCACTTAGTGGATGCGCTGGCTTACCATCTCCCTTTTGTGGGAGAGTGGATGTCATAATTTGTGATAGAGGGGGTACGCGTTCGCGCGGCCCCTGCTAATATTTGAATCTAAATTTTGATTTTTTTTCTTGAATTCCAATCTTGCAATTTTCATGTTTTGGTCATTGTTTCTTTCTCCAAGTTGACAAGTTTGTACTTCAAAATTGCTTGGCTTGTTTTCTTCCAGTCTTAAGTGGCATAGTTAATCCACTTCAGTACATAATTTGGTAGTATGAAAAAAGTTTACTTATAAAGTTTTAATTAATGGATGCCACAAGGGGTAACAATTGGCTTAGAGGAGAAAAACTCAGTCCAAAAAGACGTTTGGTCATGCAAGGCACCAAACCCAACTCTGGCTCCATCAAGCAGAAATGCAGAATTGACAAAGTTCACATAACCATCAAATGAAGGCCAGCATTTTCAATCCTAGAATATATTAATTCGAAGTATAAGTAACATTGCTGTAACAATCTGTACTCTGATTGCCAAGCAATAACTTAATTACAAACAAGCTCATCATGTTTTTGCCAAGTAACATTGCAGCAACAATCTACACAATCAACAACGCAGCTGCCGAGAAATAACTTCAGAAGACACTAAGTTTAAACAAAAGGAATCTTGCAGTTTGCTTCTCCACATCATGAATGCTTCAGTAATATAAATATTGCTATGGATAAGTGAAGGGCAGTGCTAGTAGTGCAGCCACCACTAGTACAATCATCAGATAAACCCAAAACACCAGTAGTTGCGCGCTTTGAATCTTTTATGCAGCATAAAGTCAACCATCGCTGTCAGCGTCATCATACTCGTAATCACTGCCACTGCTCGAGTATTCGGCGTACTCAGGCTCCCATGGCTCCCTGAATGACTCGAGAGCGCAGCACCTGTCCTCAATGTCACCGTCAAGCCTGACGTTCAAGCTGCCAAGTATGTCGAGTGTACAGAGCAGAGGACATTTGGTGAGGATAGCATCAAGGCCAATATCACTGAACAAACCATATGGAAGCTCTAGCCGTTTGAGCATCGGCATGGTGTTCGCAACTGCCAAGGCCTCGTCTTCAACCACTATAGGTGCTGCATTGTTGCCCTGAGGAGGCAGTGGTGGAGGCATGTTCCTCTTCAGTTGAACAAGCGACTTGCAGTGTCGGCCTATTGCTTCGATGCCTCTCGACGTGATTTTCAGACAGTTGCTGATGTCCAACACGCTTAGGGCAGGAAAGCACTCGGCGTACTTTTCCACAGCTTGATCAGATATCTCACTCATCGGGATCTGTAGGACATTAAGCAACTTCCCACTGTCCAATGGAAATAAGCATCACAGTCAAAACGTTAATAGTTGCATCGATGCTAAATTAGGAGCCATATTCCAGCTTACAGCAAAAAAGAAAATATTTAGTAACTGTTAAGCTGGTAAATGCACATAACAAAGCAATGGCAAAATATGCCATCACACGGCACTATGGAATTCAAGTATACTTCTATAGGAGTATATTAATCCAAATTTTCTATGGTACTTAGAAGTTAATTAAGCAATATGTGATATGGGTATCACGAAAAGAGATTAGCTAGTCCGTGGTGATTTTCTTCACGTGGAAAGAGTCAAACAGGCATCAAGAAAACCAGAGCGGCATACTCTGAACCTAGCGGTTCTCATTTTATTTTAGAGAAATTGAAGGTTTGCATCCCTAATGTCATCTAAGAGTAGTACAATATAAGTACATACACCAAAAAACACAAATGGCAGATTATCATTCTGTCAAAACGGACAACAAGCTACAAAGTGAGAACAGGCAAAGCATGTGCTGAGATCAGGAGTTGCCCATTGATGGCTCTGGGCTCTGGCCTCCGAGTACCAATCATGTTATTCACATTTGCAGCCCCGCAGGTGCTTGTTGGTAGGAAATTAGTGAGATTTACGCCCGGTTTTCATCAATTATAGTGTGCTATTTGGGAGCGAGCTTACATGGGTGTGTGCGTGTGTGGTCTGTGGTGGTGTGTAATGATGTGTGGGTCTTCCTTGTAATCGCTGAAAATAAGAGGAAAAACATGGCCCTGATCTCCAAGTCAATTCTAGGACATACAAAGTGTACAAACTGTGCTAGTAGAAGAAAATTCAGAGATGTGAGCTACAACATACAAGTAAATGCACATAAAAAAGTAATGGCAAAATATGGCATCACACAGCACTATGGAGAAGTACTCAAGTATACTTTTTTATGGTACTTAAAAGTTAGTTGAGCAATATGTGATATGTGTATCATGAAACATTAGCTAGTCGGTGGTGTTTTTCTTCACATGGAAAGAGTCAAGCAGGCCTCAAGAAAACCAGAGAGTCATCCTCTGAAAGTAGGGGTTCTCATTTTATTTTAGAGAAATTGAAGGTTTGCATTCCTAATGTCATCTAACAATAGTACAATATATATGAATACATCATAAAACAAAAATGGGGTGAGAACATGCAAGATCAGGAGTTGCCCATTGATGTGGCTCTGGGCTCTGACCTCTCAACACGTGTTGCTCACACTTGCACCCCGGTGCCTATCGGTAGAAAATTAGTGAGATTTACATTACAGTGTGATATGTGGGAGCACGCTTACATGGGTGTGTGCGTGTGTATTTGGGAGACACATCTCTGAATTTTCTTCCACTATTCGCAAAAAAAGAAATTCCTTCTACTGGCACAGTACCTACGTTCTGTATGTCCTAGAATCGACTCGGAGATCAGGACCATGTTTTTTCCTCTTATTTTCAGTGATTACTGATGCCTGATGCAGAAAACAAAACAAAAAACTCTAGGAGCAACAGTCCTAGGAAATTGCGCTTCAAAGCAATTGATGCGAAATAGTTCTCAGATACAGGGCAGAACTATTGATGCGAAATTGAAAATGTTCATTAGCACTCATCGCACCACAATTCTAAATGCAGCCCAGAACTAGTAGATAATTAGATACGAAATTCAATACTAGTTACAACTTACAAGTGAGGGGCATGCGAAGCTAGCTTCAAGCTAGACGAAACAACAAGACATGAACATGTCAGTATGTCACGCACGGCAGCTTCCTTCTCCTAGTAGCATTACAAATTACTGGAGTATAAGAACCAAATTCTGGGAGCATTGCGACTTACGAGGAGGCGAGGTAGGCAAGCGCGGCGTCCCCGACGCGGTAGGCGGAGAGGCGTCGGAGCGTGCCCTGCGCGCGAGCCACAACGCGGCGCACGACGGCGTCGGCCTTGACGCGGCTGTTGACGCGGCGGCACCATGCCTCGATGTCGACGTCGCCCCACATGTCCGGCGACGCGGCGGCCTCCCTCCACGCCCTGCACACCGCCGCCGGGCCGCGCGCGACCTCGTCCGCGGGGAGCCTGCCCCGCAGGACCAGAGCCAGTATCTCCGGGCTCACCGCCTCCGTCCACCTCCAGTCGTACATTTCCCCCTCGACCTTGCTGTCGCCTCCTCCATCTCCGGCCGCGGCCGCTTCGACCCCGATTTTGGGCTTCTTCTTCATGGCCTCTGCGTGCGACCACCTCACCACGGGCGGCGCCGGCGCTCTCCCTTCCCTCCCGCCATTAGGCGCCTCCCACCCCGATCCACCGCCGTTGGGAAACCCGCCGCCGGAATTAGCGCTCGCACGCTTCATCGACGGCGATTGCCTCGGCGAGCTCGCCGCGCCGTTTTGGTTTCCGTTTTGGGGAAGATTTGGGGGGGAGGAAGGGAGAAGGACGCGCCCGTCTCACACTCTCACTGGAGCTGAGCCACCTTCTTATGGCAATGGAGCTCCGCCGTACATCGACGGAGGCGATGCCGACACGTCTCCACTCCAACGGCTCGATACCATCGCCTTTTCAAGCTCGTGGGCTCGGGTGGACCGGAGCACGGGTGCACGCTGACGTTTACTCTTCAATAGAAAGAGTAAATTAGATCAGTTACATTTGCAATTTTTGCTAAAAAAAATTGCTAAAAACTTTAGGAGTGACATGCGCGCTATATAAACTGCTGTTTTGCAGCGTGCGGACGCAAAATTGCCCTCCAGCAGGCGCTGCAAATTGCGCGGGCCGGTTTACACTATCCCAAGCGCTAAACTTTGGGTCCGGCTACAGCTCCACGCACGCGAAGAAACCGGCGCTGAAACTTTCCCTCGCGACTCGCCGCCCCACCGCTCAATCCTTCGCCTCTGCGCGGCCGTTGGCGCAATCCCGGCGATGGACGGGCCCTCCGGCACCCCACCGACCCCTCCCTACTCCGTTCCACCCGCTGTCGCTGCCACCACCTCCGTCGCGTCGCCGCCCCATGCGCCAAACCCTAGCGGTGGCGCCGACGCCGGCAACACAACCGCCGTTGCTCGTGCTCTCTTCGTCCCGCCGCGCGCGACGTTGCACACAGCCGCCGCCGCGCAGCTGGCTGCCGCGCAGGCCCAGGCAAGGCGCGGGCGCCGCCGAGGAGGAAGGCGTCGTCGTCCAAACGCTCGTACGGAGCCGTGGGCGCCGCCTCCGTCGCGCCGCCGAAGAAAGTGAAGGCTCCCGCGACCCGCCGCGCGCAGCCCCCACCGCCTCCTCCACCGAAGAACCAGCCGCTGATGCGTGTAATTGACACGTCCGTTGGGAACCCCAACAGGAAGAAGTAGGAGTCAAGAAGCACGTTGAAGGTTGATGGCGACGGGATGTAGTGCGGCGCAACACCAGAGATTCCGACGCCAACGTGGAACCTGCACAACACAACCAAAGTACTTTGCCCCAACGAAACAGTGAGGTTGTCAATCTCACCGGCTTGATGTGTAACAAAGGGTTAACCGTATTGTGTGGAAGATGATTGTTTGCAAGAAAACAGTAAAACAAGTATTGCAGCAGATTTGTATTTCAGTATTAAAAGAATGGACCGGGGTCCACAGTTCACTAGAGGTGTCTCTCCCATAAGATAAAAGCATGTTGGGTGAACAAATTACAGTCGGGCAATTGACAAATAGAGAGGGCATAACAATGCACATACATGTCATGATAAGTACAGTGAGATTTAATTGGGCATTACGACAAAGTACATAGACCGCCATCCAACCGCATCTATGCCTAAAAAGTCCACCTTCGGGTTATCATCCGAACCCCTTCCAGTATTAAGTTGCAAAGCAACGGACAATTGCATTAAGTATGGTGCGTAATGTAATCAACAACTACATCCTTAGACATAGCATCAATGTTTTATCCCTAGTGGCAACAAGCACAACACAACCTTAGGGGTTTCTGTCACTCCCCGGATATCAATGGAGGCATGAACCCACTATCGAGCATAAATACTCCCTCTTGGAGCTACTAGCATCAACTTGGCCAGAGCCTCTACTAATAACGGAGAGCATGCAAGATCGGAAACAACACATAGGTAATAACTTGATAATTAACATAACATGGTATTCTCTATCCATCGGATCCCGACAAACACAACATATAGCATTACAGATAGATGATCTTGATCATGTTAGACAGCTCACAAGATCCAACAATGAAGCACAATGAGGAGAAGACAACCATCTAGCTACTGCTATGGACCCATAGTCCGAGGGTGAACTACTCACTCATCACTCCGGAGGCGACCATGGCGGTGAAGAGTCCTCCGGGAGATGAATCCCCTCTCCGGCAGGGTGCCGGAGGAGATCTCCAGAATCCCCCGAGATGGGATTGGCGGCGGCGGCGTCTCAGTAAGGTTTTCCGTATCGTGGTTCTTCGTATCAGGGGTTTCGCGACGGAGGCTATAAGTAGGCGGAAGGGCAGAGTCGGAGGGCTGACGAGGGCCCCACACCACAGGTCGGCGCGGCCAAGGCCTGGGCCGCGCCGCCCTATGGTGGCGGCCCCTCGTGGCCCCACTTCGACTCCTCTTCGGTCTTCTGGAAGCTTCGTGGCAAAATAGGACCCTGGGTTTTGATTTCGTCCAATTCCGAGAATATTTCGTTACTAGGATTTCGAAACCAAAAACAGCAGAAAACAAAGAATCGGCTCTTCGGCATCTTGTTAATAGGTTAGTTCCGGAAAATGCACGAATATGACATAAAGTGTGCATAAAACATGTAGATATCATCAATAATGTGGCATGGAACATAAGAAATTATCGATACGTCGGAGGCGTATCAGCATCCCCAAGCTTAGTTCTCGCTCGTCCCGAGCAGGTAAAACGATAACAAAGATAATTTCTGAAGTGACATGCCATCATAACCTTGATCATACTATTTGTAAACATATGTAATGAATGCAGCGATCAAAACAATGGTAATGACATGAGTAAACAAGTGAATCATAAAGCAAAGACTTTTCATGAATAGTACTTCAAGACAAGCATCAATAAGTCTTGCATAAGAGTTAACTCATAAAGCAATAAATCAAAGTAAAGGTATTGAAGCAACACAAAGGAAGATTAAGTTTCAGCGGTTGCTTTCAACTTGTAACATGTATATCTCATGGATAATTGTCAACATAGAGTAATATAACAAGTGCAATATGCAAGTATGTAGGAATCAATGCACAGTTCACACAAGTGTTTGCTTCTTGAGGTGGAGAGAGATAGGTGAACTGACTCAACATAGAAGTAAAAAGAATGGTCCTTCAAAGAGGAAAGCATCGATTGCTATATTTGTGCTATAGCTTTTATTTTGAAAACATGAAACAATTTTGTCAACGGTAGTAATAAAGCATATGAGTTATGAAAATTATATCTTACAAGTTGCAAGCCTCATGTATAGTATAATAATAGTGCACGTACCTTGTCCTAATTAGCTTGGACTACCGGATCATCACAATACACATGTTTTAACCAAGTGTCACAATGGGGTACCTCCATGCCGCCTGTACAAAGGTCTAAGGAGAAAGCTCGCATTTTGGATTTCTCGCTTTTGATTATTCTCAACTTAGACATCCATGCCGGGACAACATGGACAACGAGATAATGGACTCCTCTTAAATGCATAAGCATGTGGCAACAATTATTATTCTCATATGAGATTGAGGATATATGTCCAAAACTGAAACTTCCACCATGAATCATGGCTTTAGTTAGCGGCCCAATGTTCTTCTCTAACAATATGCATGCTCCAACCATTAAAGTGGTAGATCTCTCTTACTTCGGACAAGACGGACATGCATAGCAACTCACATGATATTCAACAAAGAATAGTTGATGGCGTTCCCAGAAACATGGTTATCGCACAACAAGCAACTTAATAAGAGATAAAGTGCATAAGTACATATTCAATACCACAATAGTTTTTAAGCTATTTGTCCCATGAGCTATATATTGTAAAGGTGAATGATGGAATTTTAAAGGTAGCACTCAAGAAATTTACTTTGGAATGGCGGATAAATACCATGTAGTAGGTAGGTATGGTGGACACAAATGGCATAGTGGTTGGCTCAAGGATTTTGGATGCATGAGAAGTATTCCCTCTCGATACAAGGTTTAGGCTAGCAAGGTTATTTGAAACAAACACAAGGATGAACGGTGCAGCAAAACTCACATAAAAGACATATTGTAAACATTATAAGACTCTACACCGTCTTCTTTGTTGTTCAAAACTCAATACTAGATATTATCTAGACTCTAAAGAAACCAAATATGCAAACCAAATTAGCAAGCTCTAAGTGTTTCTTCATTAATGGGTGCAAAGTATATGATGAAAGAGCTTAAACATGAGCACAACAATTGCCAAGTATCAAATTATCCAAGACATTTTAAAGTTACAACATGTAGTATTTTCCAATTCCAACCATATAACAATTTAACGAAGAAGAAACTTCGCCATGAATACTATGAGTAGAGCCTAAGGACATACTTGTCCATATGCTACAGCGGAGCGTGTCTCTCTCCCACAAAGTGAATGCTAGGATCAATTTTATTCAAACAAAACAAAAACAAACCGACGCTCCAAGCAAAGTGCATAAGATGTGACGGAATAAAAATATAGTTTCAGGGGAGGAACCTGATAATGTTGTCGATGAAGAAGGGGATGCCTTGGGCATCCCCAAGCTTAGACACTTGAGTCTTCTTAGAATATGCAGGGGTGAACCACCGGGGCATCCCCAAGCTTAGAGCTTTCACTCTCCTTGATCATATTGCATCATACTCCTCTCTTGATCCTTGAAAACTTCCGCCACACCAAACTCGAAACAACTCATTAGAGGGTTAGTGCACAATAAAAATTAACATGTTCAGAGGTGACACAATCATTCTTAACACTTCTGAACATTGCATAAAGCTACTGGACATTAATGGATCAAAGAAATTCATCCAACATAGCAAAAGAGGCAATGCGAAATAAAAGGCAGAATCTGTCAAAACAGAACAGTCCGTAAAGATGGATTTTATTAGGGCACCAGACTTGCTCAAATGAAAATGCCCAAATTGAATGAAAGTTGCGTACATATCTGAGGATCACTCACGTAAATTGGCTTAATTTTCTGAGTTACCTACAGAGAATTAGACCCAGATTCGTGACAGCAAAGAAATCTGTTTCTGCGCAGTAATCCAAATCTAGTATTTACTTTACTATCAAAGACTTTAATTGGCACAACAAAACATAAAACTAATATAAGGAGAGGTTGCTACAGTAGTAAACAACTTCCAAGACTCAAATATAAAACAAAAATACTGTAGTAAAAACATGGGTTGTCTCCCATAAGCGCTTTTCTTTAACGCCTTTCAGCTAGGCGCAGAAAGTGTAAATCAAGTAACATCAAGAGACGAAGCATCAACATCATAATTTGTTCTAATAATAGAATCAAAAGGTAACTTCATTCTCTTTCTAGGGAAGTGTTCCATACCTTTCTTGAGAGGAAATTGATATTTAATATTACCTTCCTTCATATCAATAGTAGCACCAACGGTTCGAAGAAAAGGTCTTCCCAATATAATGGGCAAGATGCATTGCATTCAATATCCAAGACAACAAAATCAACGGGGACAAGGTTATTGTTAACCATAATATGAACATTATCAACTCTCCCCAAAGGTTTCTTTTTAGCATTATCGGCGAGATTAACATCCGGATAACAGTTTTTCAATGGTGGCAAGTCAAGCATATCATAGACTTTCTTAGGCATAACGAAATACTTGCACCAAGATCACATAAAGCATTACAATCAAAATCTTTGACCCTCATTTTAATGATGGGCTCCCAACCATCCTCTAGCTTTCTAGGAATAGAAGTTTCAAGTTTTAGTTTTTCTTCTCTAGCTTTTATGAGAGCATTTGTAATATGTTTTGTGAAAGCCAAGTTTACAACGCTAGCATTGGGACTCTTAGCAAGTTTTTGTAAGAACTTTATAACTTCAGAGATGTGGCAATCATCAAAATCTAAATCATTACAATCTAAAGCAATGGGATTATCATCCCCAAGGTTGGAAAAAATTTCAGCAGTTTTATCACAGGCAGTTTCAGCAGTTTTAGCGGTTTCAGGTAATTTTGCGTGCTTTGCACTAGGAGTAGAAACATTGCCAACACCAATTATTTTATTATTGATAGTAGGAGGTGCAACAACATGTGAATCATTAGCATTGCTAGTGGTGGTAATAGTCCAAACTTTAGCTACATTAGCTAGTTTTTCATTTTCTTCTCTATCCCACCTAGCAAGCAGTTCAGCCATTAATCTTATATTCTCATTAATTCTAACTTGGATGGCATTTGCTGTAGTAACAATTTTATTTTCAATATCCCTATTAGGCATAACTTTCGATTTCAAAAGATCAACATCGGAGGCAAGACTATCAACTCTAGAAGCAAGAATATCAATTTTATTGAGCTTTTCCTCAACAGATTTGTTAAAGGCAGTTTGTGTACTAATAAATTCTTTAAGCATAGCTTCAAGTCCAGGGGTGTATTCCTATTATTGTTGTAAGAATTCCCATAAGAATTAGCATAACCGTTACCATTATTATAAGGATATGGCCTATAGTTATTACTAGAATTGTTCCGATAAGCATTGTTGTTGAAATTATTATTTTTAATGAAGTTTACATCAACATGTTCTTCTTGGGCAACCAATGAAGCTAACGGAACATTATTAGGATCAACATTAGTCCTATCGTTCACAAGCATAGACATAATAGCATCAACCTTATCATTCAAGGAAGAGGATTCTTCAACAGAATTTACCTTCTTACCTTGTGGAGCTCTTTCCGTGTGCCATTCGGAGTAATTAACCATCATATTATCAAGAAGCTTTGTTGCTTCACCAAGAGTGATGGACATAAAGGTACCTCCAGCAGCTGAATCCAATAAATTCCGCGAAGAAAAATTTAGTCCTGCATAGAAGGTTTGGATGATCATCCAAGTAGTCGATCCATGGGTTGGGCAATTTTTAACCAAAGATTTCATTCTTTCCCAAGCTTGAGCAACATGTTCATTATCCAATTGTTTAAAATTCATTATGCTACTCCTCAAAGATATAATTTTAGCAGGGGGATAATATCTACCAATAAAAGCATCCTTGCATTTAGTCCGGGAATCAATACTATTCTTAGGCAGAGATAGCAACCAATCTTTAGCTCTTCCTCTTAATGAGAAAGGAAACAATTTCAATTTTATAATATCACCATCTACATCTTTATACTTTTGCATTTCACATAGTTCAACAAAATTATTGAGATGGGCAGCAGACATCATCGGAACTAACACCGGAAAATTGCTCTCGCATAACAAGATTCGATAAAGCAGGTTTAATTTCAAAGAATTCTGCTGTAGTAGCAGGGTGGAGCAATAGGTGTGCATAAGAAATCATTATTATTTGTGCTAGTGAAGTCACACAACTTAGTATTTTCAGGGGTAGCCATTTTAGCAGTAGTAAATAAAACAAACTAGATAAAGTAAATGCAAGTAACTAATTTTTTTGTGTTTTTGATATAGCAAACAAGATAGTAAATAAAGTAAAGCTAGCAACTAATTTTTTTGTGTTTTGATATAATGCAGCAAACAAAATAGTAAATAAAATAAAGCAAGACAAAAGGAAGGTGTCTTGATCTCCCCTTGCAGCGTGTCTTGATCTCCCCGGCAACGGCGCCAGAAATTTGCTTGATGCGTGTAATTGACACGTCCGTTGGGAACCCCAAGAGGAAGGTGTGATGCGCACAACGGCAAGTTTCCCTCAGTTAGAAACCAAGGTTTAATCGAACCAGTAGGGAGTCAAGAAGCACGTTGAAGGTTGATGGCGGCGGGATGTAGTGCGGCGCAACACCGGCGATTCCGGCGCCAACGTGGAACCCGCACAACACAACCAAAGTACTTTGCCCCAACGAAACAGTGAGGTTGTCAATCTCACCGGCTTGCTGTAACAAAGGGTTAACCGTATTGTGTGGAAGATGATTGTTTGCAAGAAAACGAGTAAAACAAGTATTGCGACAGATTTGTATTTCGAGTATTAAAAGAATGGACCGGGGTCCACGAGTTCACTAGAGGTGTCTCTCCCATAAGATAAAAGCATGTTGGGTGAACAAATTACGGTCGGGCAATTGACAAATAGAGAGGGCATAACAATGCACATACATGTCATGATAAGTACGAGTGAGATTTAATTGGGCATTACGACAAAGTACATAGACCGCCATCCAACCGCATCTATGCCTAAAAAGTCCACCTTCAGGTTATCATCCGAACCCCTTCCAGTATTAAGTTGCAAAGCAACAGACAATTGCATTAAGTATGGTGCGTAATGTAATCAACAACTACATCCTTAGACATAGCATCAATGTTTTATCCCTAGTGGCAACAGCACAACACAACCTTAGGAGTTTCTGTCACTCCCCCAGATATCAATGGAGGCATGAACCCACTATCGAGCATAAATACTCCCTCTTGGAGTTACTAGCATCAACTTGGCCAGAGCCTCTACTAATAACGGAGAGCATGCAAGATCAGAAACAACACATAGGTAATAACTTGATAATTAACATAACATGGTATTCTCTATCCATCGGATCCCGACAAACACAACATATAGCATTACAGATAGATGATCTTGATCATGTTAGGCAGCTCACAAGATCCAACAATGAAGCACAATGAGGAGAAGACAACCATCTAGCTACCGCTATGGACCCATAGTCCAGGGGTGAACTACTCACTCATCACTCCGGAGGCGACCATGGCGGTGAAGAGTCCTCCGGGAGATGAATCCCTCTCCCGGCAGGGTGCCGGAGGAGATCTCCAGAATCCCCCGAGATGGGATTGGCGGCGGCGGCGTCTCGCAAGGTTTTCCGTATCGTGGTTCTTCGTATCAGGGGTTTCGCGACGGAGGCTATAAGTAGGCGGAAGGGCAGAGTCGGAGGGCTGACGAGGGCCCCACACCACAGGTCGGCGCGGCCAAGGCCTGGGCCGCGCCGCCCTATGTTGGCGGCCCCTCGTGGCCCCACTTCGACTCCTCTTCGGTCTTCCGGAAGCTTCGTGGCAAAATAGGACCCCGGGTTTTGATTTCGTCCAATTCCGAGAATATTTCGTTACTAGGATTTCGAAACCAAAAACGAGCAGAAAACAAAGAATCGGCTCTTCGGCATCTTGTTAATAGGTTAGTTCCAGAAAATGCACGCATATGACATGAAGTGTGCATAAAACATGTAGATATCATCAATAATGTGGCATGGAACATAAGAAATTATCGATACGTCGGAGGCGTATCAGCCGCCGCCGGCGCCTTCGTTCGGCGACCCATCCGGCGCACATACGGTGTATGAGGAAATGCCGGAGAGGTAAAAACACTTCTTTTCATCCAAATTTTAGTTTAGATGCATACATAGCCGGAGAATAATGAATTTCATTGCAATGTAGAGTCGATGATGAGTCTTTCATGGAGGCAATGAATGTTGGATCTTCGTTTATGCATGATGAACCCGTTGAGGGATGAGAGGAATATGAGGATATCGATGAGGAAGGAGAAGGGTTGATTGAACCCCGTCATCCCGGTCGGTCGGCGAACTACACCATAGCAGATGAAAAGTTGTTTTGCAAGACATGGTTGACAATTGGAATGGATCCAACAGCCGGTACCGATCAAACAAGAGACACATATTGGATAAGGATGAAGGAGTACTTCGACGCCCACAACACAAGTGGGAACGAGCGAACCATGCATTCGCTTCGGTCTCGTTGGTCTGGCATCAACACCGATTGCCAAAAATGGGCGGGCGTGCAAGCCAACGTTGATGTCATTAACCCAAGTGGCCTCCATGGATCCTACTATTCCTCCTTCAACCCAAGATGACGAGGAAGAAGAAGCAAACGAAGGTGATGACTTGGAAACTGCGAAAGTGTGAGATGCATTTGTGATATGCAAATTGTGTGTTGCACTTTGTGTCCATTTGAACCATATGTTGTGTGTCGTTGTTGAACTACGTCATGTTGTGTGTCGTTCTTGAACTATGTGATGTGTGTTGCACTTTGTGTCCATTTGAACTATGATAGATCATTTGTTTCATGATTTATATGTGAGTGTTTGATTTTGTTTAATGCATATTAGTGTAGAAAGTTGTTTTCCGCGCCCACGCGTACTGTATTTTGGCGTGCCCGGCGGAGGAACCATTTTACTGTTCGAGCACGCGCTGCATTTTGGCGCGTTCGGCGGGGCAAATTTCAGCGCAACGCACGCTATACATTTACAGCGTGGCGAAAGAGAAATTTAGCGCGAAATATAACGCGTCTGTTGGAGATGCACTAACAACAGACCGCACAAAAAGTTGTGTAATAGCAGTTTAAGGGATGAGGGTCCACCGCTAGTGCTCCTGGCAACGGACGGTACGACTGCCTCATCACTGACGCCTCCCGCGTCGCCGCCATGTACGTTTCCTACTACGTCGGCCGGTACCTGTGGGGGTTCAGGAACGGCCTCCGCGACGCCCTCGCCGAGGACCTCGTCGTGTCGCTTCGGTCGTCACCGACGTGGGCGGCGCACGGCGCGCGGGACCACTTCCTCATAGGAGGCCGCATCACATGGATTCCTAGCATCACGACGGGTGCGAGTGGGGCATCCGGCTGTTCCTCCTCCCTGAGTTCACCAACATGACGATCTCGCCATCGAGTCGAGCCCGTGGCACGGTAATAACGTGGGTGTGCCGTACCCGACCTACTTCCACCCATCGCGCACCGCCGAGGTGGCCTCATGGCAGCGCGTAGGTGCGCGCGACGGCCGTGGTTGTTCGCGTTCGCCGACGGCACGGAACGTCAACGGCAACGACGTCGTCCGCGACGCCATCATCGAGCAGTGCGCACCGGGCAGTCGCGGAGGTGCGGCGCCCGTGGCCACTGGCCAGCGGAATGACTGCTACGCGCGGGTCAACGTGATGCGTTTGTTCAACAGTGTCGCCTTCTACCAGCAGTTGCAGGGGGACTCGTGCACCCGAAAGTCGACGTTCGACGCCATGCAGCTGTGTGCCGGTGTTCTTCCACCTAGGATCGGCGTACGTGCAGGTGCAGTACCGGTGGCTCCCGCCGGCAGACCATCGCATGTTTTTCGGTGTTCGTGCTAGAGGACGGCCTTCGAAACGACACGGTGACAGTGGAGGACGTGCTCCAATGGATCAACGCGAGGGAGGTGGTGGCCATGAGGGACCCGAGGGCCTAGTCAGCACTGGCAGTGGCCCCTCATCCCTTAAACTTCTATTGGACGACCTTTTGCGATTTGTTGTTGGTCATCTCAAAAGTGGTAGTTTTTAACAAAACAATATCAGAAATTTTACTGACCTGAAACCACTGCCTCAATTATGGTACTTGTTCCGATTCATATTAATTAATGCTAAAACGGTTGTATGTGTCTAGATATATTTATATTAGCATGAAGTAATATGAATCGTGCTTCAATGAAAGTGACATAATGACAGGTTGGGCCGGGGCAGACCCTATGGGCCCAATTTCGTACCAAATGGGCTTTATTTTCAGCGAAGCTTTCCTTAGCGGGCTGGACCAGCAGCGCTTGGCACCTTCCAGCCCATCTAGCAGGAGTCCATCTGCCCTTCGTTATAAAACCTTCCATGGAGCCATGCCCTAACAAATCGCGCAGCCACCCACCGTTCTCCCTCCCCGCGAGCAACTGGCGGCGAGCCTCTCACGCTCGTCTCCGTTCCCCTACACACACAGGACAGCCCCCTCCAGCCTCCTCCACCCAGTGCCCGCGAGCGCGCACCATCCCGCAGCAGCCATGGCCGTCTCCGAGAGCTCGCGCAACGCGCTCCTGCCCGGCTTCCTGTACGCGGCCCCCGTCGCCGCTGGCTCGACCACCACCACCACCTCGGCCGCCGCTGGCCTGGGTGGCCGCGGGCTCGTCGCGCCGTCTGGCGCTGCGTCGGCGAGGCCCGCGGTGTGGGCGCAGTCGCCTAGCGAGCCGGCCCGCAAGATAGAAATGTACTCCCCGGCGTTCTACGCGGCGTGCACGGCCGGCGGCATCGCCAGCTGCGGTCTCACGCACATGACTGTTACGCCGCTCGATCTCGTAAAATGCAACATGCAGGTGAGCTTCTACCTTTTGTTGTCTTTGTGATTTGCCAATATTTTGTATGCATTGTGTGGTTCTTTAATCGCACCTTATTTGTCAGTGAGGTCGTAGACATAGCATATAATTGTGTTGGTGCGACAGGCGTGTGTTCCTCGTGAGATTTTTTTCGGTCATTTTGCATAGTTTTATGATTCCTATCTATCACGTGATCTGGGCCAAATGCGCCTGACGCCGTGTTAGTTAACTCCTTGAGAATGTTTGTATATTCGACAAATTGGATACTGCTTGACTGTGACTGTGCATAGACCCGTAGCTACATCATGTAATTGCTTACATTTCTTACGCGATTTTTATGCTAGATCATGTAATTGCTTTAAACTAAGTGCAAACGACATATGTCATCCCTTGATTTCATTTCATGGTTGGTAATACTTGATCGGTATCATCATTGTTGTTGTGAATCAGCTAGTATCATCATTGTTGTCAATCAGCTAGTAATGAAATTTTACCTTGCCTGTTTTATCAGATTAATCCAGCCAAGTACAAGAGCATCTCTTCAGGATTTGGTGTCCTCTTGAAAGAGCAAGGGGCAAAGGGTTTCTTCAGAGGCTGGGTGCCTACCCTGATCGGTTACAGTGGTCAAGGCGCATGCAAGTTCGGCTTCTACGAGTTCTTCAAGAAGTACTACTCGGATATTGCTGGACCTGAGAACGCAGCCAAGTACAAGACTTTGATCTATCTTGCTGGTTCTGCTTCGGCTGAGGTCATTGCAGATGTTACCCTCTGCCCTATGGAGGCTGTGAAGGTCCGTGTGCAGACGCAGCCTGGCTTCGCAAGAGGTTTATCTGATGGGCTCCCTAAGTTTGTGAAGGCTGAAGGATATGCTGGGTAAGTCGATGCAAGCAAATGAAATATTAGAATTTATTGCTCTCTGTAACTGTAACCTCACTCTACTGAAACAATGTTGGGTTTGCAGATTGTACAAGGGTATCGTTCCACTCTGGGGCCGTCAAATTCCATGTAAGTTTCTGTTCCCTCCTTATTGTAACCAAAATTTTGTTTCATTCTGTTTTTTTTAGAATGTTTGGCTTCCTTGTAGACATCTGCTACTCTAATTCATATATAGATATAGATCTTGAAAACTAGCTTTCCTGTTCTTGGAGGATAAGCTGTGCTCCTTACGACTACTTGTGGCGATGATACCTTGACTTGCTACCAGGGATGCAATGTAGTGAATTAATGATAACTTAGTGTTTTTTTTCAAATATGTGGATGTATGTTTGTGTAATTAATAGCGACATACGGAGTAGGCATCAAAGTCAGGCATTTACTTGCACACCGTTCTTCTTGAGATCACAGTATGATTTCCAAGATTTTATGTGTGCATATAGCGATATTTTCACACTGCTTGAGATATGCCCATTATAACATTAAGTGGGCATAGGCTCCAATGGAGTGGTGTACACTATTTACTTGATTTTTTTTCCATTGTGGACAACTTGTTGTCGGTAACATTCTTTCTTTCTGATGATAAGTCAGTTTATCTTACTTTATAGGAATGCCATGTTATCATGATTTTAAATATTAGTGTTGCACTACAATTTAGTGATGATGTGTACGCGAGAGAAACCGGGTGCTCCCTGAGCTCTTGTTAGCACATGTATCAGGACAATTCTAGTATAGTTTTGGTAGAGTGTTAACTTTTTCTTGTTGCACATATTCATGTTATTCTTGAAACCAGATCATGATTTTCAAGGTTTATATGTGCATATATGGATCATCCACAACTGCTTGAGTTCTCTCCGCTATTCTGGAGTGAAACTCCAATTAAGTGGCGTATATGTTCTGTGTGCGCAGTAATCAATACTACTTTTCAGTCTTCAACACATTCTTTCATTTCGACTTCAGTATAGATTTCTAACTCCTCGTTGCACATGGTCTTGTTATTCTTGAAATCAGATCATGATTTTCAAGGTTTATGTATGTGCATATATCGATCATCCACAACTGCTTGAGTTCTCTCTGCTATTATGGAGTGAAACTCCAATTAAGTGGCGAATATGATTTTTGTGTGCAGCAATCGTTACTATTTGTTCAGTCTTTTTCACATTTACTTCCACTTGAGTGTAGGTTTTCTAGTACATTGACTCCTAGTTGCACATAGTCTTGTTATTCTTGAAATCAGATCATGTTTTTCAAGGTTTATGTATGTGCATATATAGATCATCCACAACTGCTTGAGTTTTCTCTGCTATTCTGGAGCGAAACTCCAATTAAGTGGTGTATATGTTTTTTGTGCGGAGAAATCATTACTACTTGTTCTGTCTTGAGCACATTCTTTCGTTTCAACTCCAGTATTGGGTTTCTACTGGTACATTAGCTCCTTGTTGCACATTATCTTATTATTCTTGAAATCAGATCATGATTTTCAACTTTTATGTATGTGCATATATAGATCTTCCACAACTGCTTGAGTTCTCTCTGCTATTATGGAGTGAAACTCCAATTAAGTGGCGTATATTTTTGCGTGCGCAGCAATAGTTATGTGTGCGTATAAAGAGTATCCACACTGCTTGAGTATAGATTTAGTGCATTGTTTCATTTGAACTCCAGTATAGATTTTCTAATACATTAACTCCTTGTTGCACATACTCTTGTTCTTCTTGGAATCACTCAATGATTTTCAAGATTTTATGTGTGCATATAAAGAGTATCCACACTGCTTGAGTTCTCTCTGCTATACTAGAATGAAACTCCAATTACGTGGATTATATTTATTACAGACAGATTACTTATTGCTATATTGTAGAGAATTTGCTCTTTTAGTGTCAATACACATATTGAGGATCTTATGTTTTGACTCTGAACACTGGAGCTCTAATCATGCTGTAGTGATCAAACTGCCATCTTGTTGATGCTTAAGCACTATCTAATCCACTATCTAATCCTTTTATACAATGCAGACACCATGATGAAATTTGCCTCTTTTGAGACGATCGTTGAGATGATCTACAAATATGCAATTCCGGCGCCCAAGAGTGAGTGCAGCAAGCCTCTCCAGCTGGGAGTGAGCTTCGCAGGTGGCTATGTTGCTGGAGTGTTCTGCGCAATAGTTTCACACCCAGCAGACAACCTTGTTTCGTTTCTCAACAATGCTCAGGGTGCAACTGTTGGTGATGTGAGCTTTCTACCTTGTGTTCAGTTCTTAGCTACCTTTCACATTTGTCTTGGGATTTTCTTCTCAAAATATGTTTATTGCATGCTCAGGCTGTGAAGAAGCTTGGTCTGTGGGGTCTGTTCACGCGTGGACTGCCTCTGCGTATCGTGATGATCGGTACTCTCACTGGAGCACAGTGGGGTATCTATGATGCTTTTAAAGTCATGGTTGGATTGTAAGTATTTTATGTTCTATTGTGACACGTATCCCCTTATTGATATGCCATATAGTTCACGGCGACTTAATCAAAGATCATTGTCTTTTCCAGGCCAACTACTGGTGGAGTTGCTCCAACACCTGCAGCTGCTGGAGAGCAGCTGAAGGGCTGAGGCTGGATTCTATACCTGATTTCTAACAACATTTTTTGGCGCCGAATTGGATGATGACGAAATAGCTCATCCTTTTAAGAGCAGATGATTATTTTCTGGAATGCTTAGATGCAACCCTGGTAATTAGGTTTTCAAAACAGTTTAGGAACAATGTTTAGCTCAATATTGCCCGTTGAAGGATGGATTTCCTGGAACCCATGAGATCACTGTCTTACTTATGAGGCAGTTTTTGCAGTAAGAGCTGTACTGGAACCTTGCATAACACTGTTCAGCTCAAGATATGTACTGCTGGTCTGATTTCTCCTCTGTGGCATTGTGAAGGGTGTTGTCTTCCTCAGTTCAAAGAGCGTTCTTGCAGTGTCTTTGAAATTTAACTTTTGCTATGTTGTACTAGCTCTATGTTTTGACAGCAGTGCATTGACGGGCCGACGGGGCCGTGGTGTTTGCCGTGTTTTCACTGCCGACAATTGCCAGTGAGTTTTCACAGTTGCTGACATGGATTGGTGATTGTGCGTCAACCAAGCACTCCCGGTACGCGGGAAGTACCTTGTCGACATAGCCACAGGTCTGGATACTGCGTACAGTTGTACAATCGACCAAGTAAAAACCAAATGGTTTACCTTATTTCAGGCCAAAAACTAGGCTGGGAAGGCCAGATGTGTTCAGCTGTCGTTCTCGGAAACAGGCACTCCATCAGGAGAACCAGTGGAGCCATACGCCAACCGGGAAAAGATCTCAAAACTCCTATGAAATAACAATCTGCCACGTTTCGTTTCGTGCTTCTCTAGTTGTTTTCGTGATCCCCTGTGGCAGCTCAGTGATACGATAGTACGATACACAAAGGTATGCGGACTATTTATCTGCAAATACGGAAACGGAAAAGAAAGCGTGAATTATTATATGGAAAAGGGAGAATAATGCAACGTGGCCAGTTGTTGGAACGTTAACATGGCAGAAGTCAAGAGGACAAACTTCAATACTTCCTTGTCCATAAAAGAATGTCGGACAAACTTGAGACATTTTTTTATTGACAGGTACTACCTCCGTCCCAAGGAATAAGGCGCACACGTATTCCAATGCAAACTTTGACCATAAAAATTGAGCAACAAAATCATTGTTATATTATATGTAATTAGTATCGTTGGATTCGTATTGAAAAACACTTTCTAATGATGTTAATTTCATACAAATAATCTTTATACATTTGAAGTAATTCTTAGTCAAACGAAAAACACGTAAAACGAGGGCGCCTTATTCCTTGAATCGGAGGTAGTAGTACATTGTGAGAAGTAATGCAAATACAAGACAGAGACGCCTAAATACAATGAGAAAAAAGAATGCTCTACTGCCTCGCTTAACATGTACCTGGGGCTCAGAGCATCTCGAGTCGCGTCCCCGAAAGCAATTTGGGGCGCGCCGGACCAAAAAAGGTTCCAGCCGCGTCCCGCAAAGCTCATTTTTGTCCGGCGCGTCTCGATACGGTGTCCGGCGCTCCGAGCCCATTCCCGTCCCACAGGGGATGCTCCGGGCACGCCGGACACAACGAAAAGCGACGCGAAGCGACGTGGGCCAGACGCATCAGCGGCTCGGAAGTCTAAAAGCCCGTCGCCTACCTTTGGTCAAGCGACATTAATGGCGTCCCAGTATTCCCAGGCGACGCAGGGACGCGTCTCGTCGTGCATGGCCGCGTGGCCGTCCGCGTGGCCGTCCGCGCCGGCGTTATTGCGTGCAACCACCCGCTGCCGCCCCTGTACATAAAGACGCCCTGCAGTTCGTCCCCCAATTTCTCACCGCTCCCAAACCTTCTCGTCGCCGCCGCCTCCCCCCTCCCAGATCTTCTCCTCGCCGCTCCAAAAAAATATCGAGCTCGTCCTCCCGCAAGATCGCCACGGCGAACGGCTTCGGCCGCGGCAGCCTAACCGTGCCGGAGGCGTGGGCGCTGTACCACGCCCAATATCCAGTCCCGCCGTACATGCGGCTGCCAAGCAGCGGCAGCTGGAAGATGGCCGTGAACGGCATTGGCGTCCCGCCACCGCCGAAGCCGGGGATGGAACAGTGGCGGGACGGCATCAAGGCCCGGCGGGCTCAACTCACCGCCGACGAGCGTTTGGATCCGACGTGGGCGGCCAACGACAACGACGAGTGGTGGAAGACGTACTTCAAGGCGAAGTACGACATCGAGATGCACAGCACCCACGGGCTCGTCGGCGGGCCCAACAGCTGGAACAAGGACGGCCGCGCCCTGTTCTGGGACGTTCCGGGGCGCACCCTCGAGAACGTCATCCGCGGCATCCGCAACGGCGCTCCAAGGTTGGAGACGCCGTCGTCACCGCCACCGTCTCCTCGAGGAGGACCAGCGCAATGGCAGCCGAGGAGGACGACGTACTCATCCTCCTCGAACTCTTCTTACTCAGGACCGGCCTGATCGACGCCGTCCTCGTCGTACCGCTCGGCGCCCTACATCGTCCCCAAACGCGAGGTGAAGGAGGAGCCGGCGACGCCCGTCAACACGAGGCGTGGCGGCAGCGGCAGCCGGCGGCAGCAAGAGAGGCGCGGCGGCGCCCTCCTCATCCCGAAGCCGGAGGTGAAGGAGGAGCCGGAGGAAGCGGCGTAGGCGGCGCTGCTGGCTGAGTACGAGCGGCAGCAGCGGCTCATCGCCAGCAGCGACGACCCCGAGGACTGCCCAGGTCTGCGGGCGGCGTTCTTGGCGTCGCTCAACGACAAGGACGCCTGGAGGGGCGACGTCGAGACAGCGATCGCCATGTCCATCCGCGACTCCGGCAAGCCGCTGGTGGACCTCACCGACGACGGCGAGGCAGGACCAAGCGGTTTGGTGAAGGACGAGCCCGTCGACGAGCGTGTCAAGCAGGAGGTCGTCACCGACGACATGTACAACTTCCACCAGTACTACGACGCCTCCGGCCGCCGCAAGTACTTCTAGATTAGGTTTAGTTTAAATTTAGTCAAATTTCGTTCGAATCTATGTAAGTTTGGACGAATCTAATCGAATCTCGCTTAAGTTTAAAATTTTCGAAATTTTGTTTGGGGGACGCGACTGGGAAGCGACGTCCCCCAAACGCGGCACGAACGAAACACGTCCCCCAAACGCTCAATCCGGCGCTCTTTGGAGATGCTTTGGGGAATGCGACTGGAGATGCTCTCAAGTGGGAAAATTAAGAGCACATCATCAACCATCTAAATGACAAATCAGTACTCCTCCAATTCATAATAAGTGTCTAGGGGTTTTTAAACTAAAACAATGACAATCCGGAAAACCAAAACTGAACCCGGCTGCATATGCACCCTTTATGTATAAGACATATTTCAAAAAATGCAAAATAATTAGGAAAATAATTTCGCATGTAGAGAGACATGTTCTATGTGTGCACGTAAAATTTCACATAAAATCGACATTTTTTCTACCCTATGTAAAAAAGACAAATAATGCCTCGAGAAATAGACTATTTTAGCACTAATTTTTTTAATATACGCAAGCCACAAAACATATCGCTTTTTGTTGAAACAGCTTTGTGAACATGTAACATGTCAAGATATAAACAAAACATTTTTATTTGTATTTTTATATTAATAAATATATTTAAAATGCATTTCAAATAAAGGGTAAACACCATGCTATGGTCCAGAGGGACTATTAAATTTCAGTTTCACGACCTATTTTCGCCAGATGGAACTAAACAACCAACAATTAAAAATTGAATATGGGATACACACGTTTTACTCGAGTAGCTTAATGAAGGCATCCAGGGGCGAAGCTGGGCAGCTGCCCTACCGTGATTTTTGGTGAATATAAATAGATGCACATGTCTTCTATGAATATTTTAAGTGGTCATAAATCGAAAACTGAAAGGTATGCTTATTTTAGTGAACATTGCGCAAAAAATTAACTTCAAACTGAAAACATGACTAGGTATGAAAACATAGACTAATTTTTTAGGTTCAATGCGTATACGATTACTACACATGCTAATTTTGATTTATTTTGGTTTGTGTAGAAAAAATGAAAAGCCGGGCAATCTTTCTTGCATCCGAAATGTGAAATATTTATACAAAGAGGGAGAGATGAAGACAATGCAGCAGGGTTGGTTATCTAATTGGCTAGTCAAACATGAGGTAGTTCATAGATCTTTGGGCTTTGATCACCGAGGAATAGAGACTTTACAAATAAAAGCAGGGGATTGGGATTCCATTGCTGTCATTTTATATGTATATGGTTACAATTATTTACGCTCCCAATGTGCTTATGATGTAGCACCCGGTGGATCTTTAGCTAGCGTGTATCATCTTACGAGAATACAGTATGGCATAGATAATCCAGAAGAAGTCTGTATAAAAGTCTTTGCCCAAAAGGATAATCCTAGAATTCCGTCTGTCTTCTGGATTTGGAGAAGTGCCGATTTTCAAGAACGCGAATCTTATGATATGGTGGGAATCTCTTATGATAATCATCCGCGCCTTAAACGTATCCTAATGCCTGAAAGTTGGATAGGGTGGCCCTTACGTAAGGACTATATAACCCCCAATTTTTATGAAATACAAGATGCTCATTGAATGATAAAAAATTCATGCTCACTTATACAACACAATTCCAGATTTTATTCCAGTAAAGGGATATTTTTACGTTCTGTTCCTAGATGAAACGGAATACCTATTTCTAATTAAATCCTATTATACAAAAGCAGTCCAGATAGACTGAGCAAAAAAAAGGTTTCATTTAGATTCCCTATTTTGAAAATCACATATTAATTTCCTTCATAATGAACAGAAAGATAGGATGACTCAAAGAAGTTCTCTACCACGAACTTTGTATCGCGCACATGACTTAGCACAACTAGGAAAGTAAGATTAAGATAAGCAAGACTAAAATAAAGATTCGTCGGAATAGCAGAATATAAAATTAAGAAATGCAAAAAAAAATAAAGGGGGAGCCTAATCTAACCTCCTTCTGTACCATAAAGAAAAGATATATTTTTTTCTTTCTACTTCTATAAAAAGAAGTGCTTCTTTATTCTTTATTATAGACTTATCCACTTAGATGAATAAATCATACTCTATTTATATTATTAATGAATATGTATCCCAACCCATCTCGAGGTATTTGTATCAATACCTATTCGGTAGATCTTTTTTTTTCTCTGCCAGGAACCAGATTTGAACTGGTGACACGAGGATTTTCAGTCCTCTGCTCTACCAACTGAGCTATCCTGACCTTTTCTTGTGCATCATCCTAGTAGAGTATTTGTATCTATGTCAATTAAAGGGACTAAAAAATAAATTAAATAAAGGATTTCAAATTCGAAATTGTAAAATGGGGGGTAGTCCTATGCATTGTACATGGCTTACTTAATAATACTGAAAAATAGAGCGAATAACCGGGATTCTTTCCCGATACTCTAATAAAAAACAAATATATTATATTCTAGGATAAGATCCATTGAGTTCTCTTCGCACTCCTTTGTGAAGCTTTTGTAACTAATCGTGTAGGAGATTTTGGTTTATTATTAGGAATTTTAGGTTTTTTTGGATAACAGGTAGTTTAGAGTTTAGGGATTTGTTCAAAATAGCTAATAACTGGATTCCTAATAATGGAATCAACTCTTTACTTACTACTTTGTGTATTCCTTGGCGCAGTTGCGAAATCTGCACAATTCCCTCTTCACGTATGGTTACCAGATGCTATGGAAGGACACACTCCCATTTCCGCTCTTATACACGCAGCAACTATGGTTGCTGCCGGGATTTTTCTTCTAGCTCGGCTTTTTCCTCTTTTCATATCTCTACCTTTGATAATGACTTTAATTTCTTTAGTAGGTACAATAACACTTTTCTTAGGAGCTACTTTAGCTATTGCTCAAAGAGATATTAAAAGAAGCTTAGCCTATTCTACAATGTCTCGCTTGGGTTATATGATGTTAGCTCTAGGTATAGGTTCTTATCAAGCTGCTTTATTTCATTTGATCACTCATGCTTATTCAAAAGCTTTATTGTTCTTAGGATCTGGATCCATTATTCATTCAATGGAACCTCTTGTTGGATATTCACCAGAAAAAGTCAGAATATGGTCCTCAGGCAAAATAAGAACAGCGCCCACATTCAACCCTCCCTTTTTTCCATTAGCAAGAACTTGTTTCAATTGCATATCATAAGGAATTCGAAGAACTGCTTCAAATACAGTATCGGGAAGCACCGCTTGGGGAAGTTCAATATCCACGGGCTTGCTAGCTAAATGGCAATTGGCACATACAATTCGTCCAGTTGCTTCTCGTGGGTTTTCATAACCCTGCTGCGCAAAAATGGGATATGCATTTGAAATGGATGTCTGAGTTATTACGTATATCATGATCGATAACGGCACATTATGGCAAAAAAAATTTTGATTCAGAGGGAGAAGAAGAGGCAGAAATTAGAACAGAAATATCATTTGATTCGTCAATCTTTAAAAAAAAGATAAGAAGCAAAGTTTCTTCCTTGAGTTTGAGTGCAAAAACGAAAATGCGAGAAAAATTGCAATCCCTACCACGTAATAGTGCACGTACACGCCTTCATCGACGTTGTTTTTTGACCGGAAGACCTAGAGCTAACTATCGAGACTTTGGGCTATCCGGACACGTATTTCGAGAGAGCCACTATGAGTTTGGAACCCTGAACGGACCGCCGGTGTTAAGCCGGAGGAAGGAGAGGATGAGGCCAAGTCATCATGCCCCTTATGCCCTGGGCGACACACGTGCTACAATGGGCGGGACAAAGGGTCGCGATCTCGCGAGGGTGAGCTAACTCCAAAAACCCGTCCTCGCTCGGATTGCAGTGCCGCAACTCGCCCGCATGAAGCAGAATCGTTAGTAATCGCCGGTCGGCCATACGGCGGTGAATCCGTTCCCGGGCCTTGTACACACCGCCCGTCACACTATAGGAGTTGGCCATGTTTGAAGTCATTACCCTTAACCGTAAGGAGGGGATGCCTAAGGCTAGGCTTGCGACTGGAGTGAAGTCGTAACAAGGTAGCCGTACTGGAAGGTGCGGCTGGATCACCTCCTTTTCAGGGAGAGCTAATGCTTATGCTTATTGGGTATTTTGGTTTGACACTTCTTCACGCCCAAAAAGAAGGCAAATAAGACGATAAACAAGATAGTCTTGAGCTATTCATCATTCATCTGAGGGGAATTGGAGACTTTGATACGTCTCCGACGTATCGATAATTTCTTATGGTCTATGCCATATTATTGATGATACCTACATGTTTTATGCACACTTTATGTCATATTCGTGCATTTTCTGGAACTAACCTATTAACAAGATGCCGAAGTGCTAGTTGTTGTTTTCTCGCTGTTTTTGGTTTCGGTAAATCCTAGTAACGAAATATTCTCGGAATTGGACGAAACAAAGACCCGTGGTCCTATTTTGCCACGAACCTTCCAGAAGACCGAAGAGCATACGAAGTGGGGCCACGAGGTGGCCAGACCACAAGGCGGCGCGGCCAAGGAGGGGCCCACGCCGCCCTATGGTGTGGGCCCCTCGTCAGCCCCCCGACTCTGCCCTTCCGCCTACTTAAAGCATTCGTCGCGAAACCCCTGATGCGAAAAATCACGATACGGAAAACCTTCCAGAGACGCCGCCGCCGCCAATCCCATCTCGGGGGATTCTGGAGATCTCCTCCGGCACCCTGCCGGAGAGGGGATTCATCTCCCGGAGGACTCTACACCGCCATGGTCGCCTCCGGAGTGATGAGTGAGTAGTTCACCCCTCGGACTATGGGTCCATAGCAGTAGCTAGATGGTTGTCTTCTCCTCATTGTGCTTCATTGTTGGATCTTGTGAGCTGCCTAACATGATCAAGATCATCTATCTCGTAATGCTATATGTTGTGTTTGTCGGGATCCGATGGATAGAGAATACCATGTTATGTTAATTATCAAGTTATTGCATATGTGTTGTTTATGATCTTGCATGCTCTCCATTATTAGTAGAGGCTCGGCCAAGTTTTTACTCTTAACTCCAAGAGGGAGTATTTATGCTCGATAGTGGGTTCATGCCTCGCATTGACACCGGGACAAGTGACGTAAAGTTCTAAGGTTGTGTTGTGCTCGTTGCCACTAGGGATAAAACATTGATGCTATGTCCGAGGATGTAGTTATTGATTACATTACGCACCATACTTAATGCAATTGTCTCGTTGCTTTGCAACTTAATACCGGAAGGGGTTCGGATGATAACCCGAAGGTGGACTTTTTAGGCATAGATGGCGGTCTATGTACTTTGTCGTAATGCCCAATTAAATCTCACTCGTACTTATCATGACATGTATGTGCATTGTTATGCCCTCTCTATTTGTCAATTGCCCGACCGTAATTTGTTCACCCAACATGCTTTTATCTTATGGGAGAGACACCTCTAGTGAACCGTGGACCCCGGTCCATTCTTTAATACTCGAAATACAAATCTCGTCGCAATACTCGTTTTTACTGTTTTCTCTGCAAACAATCATCTTCCACACAATACGGTTAATCCTTTGTTACAGCAAGCCGGTGAGATTGACAATCTCACTGTTTCGTGTGGGCAAAGTACTTTGGTTGTGTTGTGCAGGTTCCACGTTGGCGCCGGAATCTCTGGTGTTGCGCCGCACTACATCCCGCCACCATCAACCTTCAACGTGCTCCTTGGCTCCTCCTGGTTCGATAAACCTTGGTTTCTTTCGAGGGAAAACTTGCTGCTGTGCGCATCATACCTTCCTCTTGGGGTTCCCAACGAACGTGTGAAATACACGCCATCAAGCATATTTTCTGGCGCCGTTGCCCGGGAGATCAAGACACGCTGCAAGGGGAGTCTCCACTTCTCAATCTCTTTACTTTGTTTTTGTCTTGCTTTATTTTATTTACTACTTTGTTTGCTGCATTATATCAAAGCACAAAAAAATTAGTTGCTAGCTTTACTTTATTTACTGTATTGCACTCTATATCAAAAACACAAAAAAAAATTAGTTTACTTGCATTTACTTTATCTAGTTTGCTTTATTTACTACTGCTAAAATGGCTACCCCTGAAAATACTAAGTTGTGTGACTTCACTAGCACAAATAATAATGATTTCCTATGCACACCTATTGCTCCACCTCGCTACTACAGCAGAATTCTTTGAAATTAAACCTCGCTTTACTTAATCTTGTTATGAGAGAGCAATTTTCTCGGTGTTAGTTCCGATGATGCTCGCTTCCCATCTCAATAATTTTGTTGAATTGTGTGAAATGCAAAAGTATAAAGATGTAGATGGTGACATTATAAAATTAAAATTGTTTCCTTTCTCATTAAGAGGAAGAGCTAAAGATTGGTTGCTATCTCTCGCCTAAGAATAGTATTGATTCATGGACTAAATGCAAGGATGCTTTTATTGGTAGATATTATCCCCCTGCTAAAATTATATCTTTGAGGAGTAGCATAATGAATTTTAAACAATTGGATAATGAACATGTTGCTCAAGCTTGGGAAAGAATGAAATCTCTGGTTAAAAATTGCCCAACCCATGGACTGACTACTTGGATGATCATCCAAACCTTCTATGCAGGACTAAATTTTTCTTCGCGGAATTTATTAAATTCAGCTGCTAGAGGTACCTTTATGTCCATCACTCTTGGTGAAGCAATAAAGCTCCTTGATAATATGATGGTTAATTACTCTGAATGGCACACGGAAAGAGCTCCACAAGGTAAGAAGGTAAATTCTGTTGAAGAATCCTCTTCCTTGAATGATAAGGTTGATGCTATTATGTCTATGCTTGCGAATGATAGGACTAATGTTGATCCTAATAATGTTCCATTAGCTTCATTGGTTGCCCAAGAAGAACATGTTGATGTAAACTTCATTAAAAATAATAATTTGAACAACAATGCTTATCTGAACAATTCTAGTAATAACTATAGGCCATATCCTTATAATAATGGTAACGGTTATGCTAATTCTTATGGGAATTCTTACAACAATAATAGGAATACACCCCCTGGACTTGAAGCTATGCTTAAAGAATTTATTAGTACACAAACCGCCTTTAACAAATCTGTTGAGGAAAAGCTCAATAAAATTGATATTCTTGCTTCTAGAGTTGATAGTCTTGCCTCCGATGTTGATCTTTTGAAATCGAAAGTTATGCCTAATAGGGATATTGAAAATAAAATTGTTACTACAGCAAATGCCATCCAAGTTAGAATTAATGAGAATATAAGATTAATGGTTGAACTGCGTGCTAGGTGGGATAGAGAAGAAAATGAAAAACTAGCTAAAGAGGAAAATGTAGCTAAAGTTTGGACTATTACCACCACTAGAAATGCTGATTCTTCACATGTTGCTACACCCCCTACTATCAATGGTAAAATAATTGGTGTTTGCAATGCTTCTACTCCTAGTGCAAAGCGCGCAAAATTACCTGAAACTGCTAAAACTCGTCGAAACCGTCCGTGATAAAACCGCTGAAATTTTTTCCAACCTTGGGGATGATAATCCCATTGCTTTAGATTGTAATGATTTAGATTTTGATGATTGCCACATCTCTGAAGTTATAAAGTTCTTACAAAAACTTGCTAAGAGTCCCAATGCTAGCGCTGTAAACTTGGCTTTCACAAAACATATTACAAATGCTCTCATAAAAGCTAGAGAAGAGAAACTAAAACTTGAAACTTCTATTCCTAGAAAGTTAGAGGATGGTTGGGAGCCCATCATTAAAATAAGAGTCAACGATTTTGATTGTAATGCTTTATGTGATCTTGGTGCAAGTATTTCTGTTATGCCTAAAAAAGTCTATAATATGCTTGACTTGCCACCATTGAAAAACTCGTTATCCGGATGTTAATCTCGCCGATAATGCTAAAAAGAAACCTTTGGGGAGAGTTGATAATGTTCATATTATGGTTAACAATAACCTTGTCCCCGTTGATTTTGTTGTCTTGGATATTGAATACAATGCATCTTGCCCCATTATATTGGGAAGACCTTTTCTTCGAACCGTTGGTGCTACTATTGATATGAAGGAAGGTAATATTAAATATCAATTTCCTCTCAAGAAAGGTATGGAACACTTCCCTAGAAAGAGAATGAAGTTACCTTATGATTCTATTATTAGAACAAATTATGATGTTGATGCTTCGTCTCTTGATGTTACTTGAGTTACACTTTCGCGCCTAGCCGAAAGGCGTTAAAAAAAAGCGCTTATGGGAGACAACCCATGTTTTTACTACAGTATTTTTGTTTTATATTTGAGTCTTGGAAGTTGTTTACTACTGTAGCAACCTCTCCTTATCTTAGTTTTGAGTTTTGTTGTGCCAAGTAAAGTCTTTGATAGTAAAGTAAGTACTAGATTTGGATTACTGCGCAGTTCCAGCATTTCTTTGCTGTCACGAATCTGGGTCTACCTCCCTGTAGGTAGCTCAGAAAATTAAGCCAATTTACGTGCATGATCCTCAGATATGTACGCAACTTTCATTCAATTTGAGCATTTTCATTTGAGCAAGTCTGGTGGCCTAATAAAATCCATCTTTACGGACTGTTCTGTTTTGACAGATTCTGTCTTTTATTTCGCATTGCCTCTTTTGCTATGTTGGATGAATTTCTTTGATCCATTAATATCCAGTAGCTTTATGCAATGTCCAGAAGTGTTAAGAATGATTGTGTCACCTCTGAACATGTTAATTTTTATTATGCACTAACCCTCTAATGAGTTGTTTCGAGTTTGGTGTGGAGGAAGTTTTCAAGGATCAAGAGAGGAGTATGATGTAATATGATCAAGGAGAGTGAAAGCTCTAAGCTTGGGGATGCCCTGTGGTTCACCCCTGCATATTATAAGAAGACTCAAGCGTCTAAGCTTGGGGATGCCCAAGGCATCCCCTTCTTCATCAACGACATTATCAGAGTTCCTCCCCCGAAACTATATTTTTATTCCGTCACATCTTATGCACTTTGCTTGGAGCGTCGGTTTGTTTTTATTTTTTGTTTTGTTTGAATAAAATGGATCCTAGCATTCACTTTATGGGAGAGAGACACGCTCCGCTGTAGCATATGGACAAGTATGTCCTTAGGCTCTACTCATAGTATTCATGGCGAAGTTTCTTCTTCGTTAAATTGTTATATGGTTGGAATTGGAAAATACTACATGTAGTAACTCTAAAATGTCTTGGATAATTTGATACTTGGCAATTGTTGTGCTCATGTTTAAGCTCTTGCATCATATACTTTGCACCCATTAATGAAGAAACACTTAGAGCTTGCTAATTTGGTTTGCATATTTGGTTTCTCTAGAGTCTAGATAATATCTAGTATTGAGTTTTGAACAACAAGGAAGACGGTGTAGATTCTTATAATGTTTACAATATGTCTTTTATGTGAGTTTTGCTGCACCGTTCATCCTTTTGTTTGTTTCAAATAACCTTGCTAGCCTAAACCTTGTATCGAGAGGGAATACTTCTCATGCATCCAAAATACTTGAGCCAACCACTATGCCATTTGTGTCCACCATACCTACCTACTACATGGTATTTATCCGCCATTCCAAAGTAAATTGCTTGAGTGCTACCTTTAAAATTCCATCATTCACCTTTGCAATATATAGCTCATGGGACAAATAGCTTAAAAACTATTGTGGTATTGAATATGTACTTATGCACTTTATCTCTTATTAAGTTGCTTGTTGTGCGATAACCATGCTTCGGGGACGCCATCAACTATTCTTTGTTGAATATCATGTGAGTTGCTATGCATGTCCGTCTTGTCTGAAGTAAGAGAGATCTACCACCTTAATGGTTGGAGCATGCATATTGTTAGAGAAGAACATTGGGCCGCTAACTAAAGCCATGATTCATGGTGGAAGTTTCAGTTTTGGACATACATACTCAATCTCATATGAGAATAATAATTGTTGCCACATGCTTATGCATTAAAGAGGAGTCCATCATCTGTTGTCCATGTTGTCCCGGTATGGATGTCTAAGTTGAGAATAATCAAAAGCGAGAAATCCAAAATGCGAGCTTTCTCCTTAGACCTTTGTACAAGGCGGCATGGAGGTACCCCATTGTGACACTTGGTTAAAACATGTGCATTGCAAAGATCCGGTAGTCCGAGCTAATTAGGACAAGGTGCGGGCACTATTAGTATACTATGCATGAGGCTTGCAACTTGTAAGATATAATTTTCATAACTCATATGCTTTATTACTACCATTGACAAAATTGTTTCATGTTTTCAAAATAAAAGCTCTAGCACAAATATAGCAATCGATGCTTTCCTCTTTGAAGGACCATTCTTTTTACTTTTATGTTGAGTCAGCTCACCTATCTCTCTCCACCTCAAGAAGCAAACACTTGTGTGAACTGTGCATTGATTCCTACATACTTGCATATTGCACTTGTTATATTACTCTATGTTGACAATTATCTATGAGATATACATGTTACAAGTTGAAAGCAACCGCTGAAACTTAATCTTCCTTTGTGTTGCTTCAATACCTTTACTTTGATTTATTGCTTTATGAGTTAACTCTTATGCAAGACTTATTGATGCTTGTCTTGAAGTACTATTCATGAAAAGTCTTTGCTTTATGATTCACTTGTTTACTCATGTCATTACCATTGTTTTGATCGCTGCATTCATTACATATGTTTACAAATAGTATGATCAAGGTTATGATGGCATGTCACTTCAGAAATTATCTTTGTTACCGTTTTACCTGCTCGGGACGAGCAGAACTAAGCTTGGGGATGCTTGAAACGTCTCCGACGTATCGATAATTTCTTATGTTCTATGTCATATTATTGTTGATACCTACATGTTTTATGCACACTTTATGTCATATTCGTGCATTTTCTGGAACTAACCTATTAACAAGATGCCGAAGTGCCGCTTGTCGTTTTCTCGTCGTTTTTGGTTTCGTAAATCCTAGTAACGAAATATTCTCGGAATTGGACGAAACAAAGACCCGGGGTCCTATTTTGCCACGAACCTTCCGGAAGACCGAAGAGCATACGAAGTGGGGCCACGAGGTGGCCGGACCACAAGGCGGCGCGGCCAAGGAGGGGCCCGCGCCGCCCTATGGTGTGGGCCCCTCGTCGCCCCCGACTCGCCCTTCCGCCTACTTAAAGCCTCCGTCGCGAAACCCCGATGCGAAAAACCACGATACGGAAAACCTTCCGCAGACGCCGCCGCCGCCAATCCCATCTCGGGGGATTCTGGAGATCTCCTCCGGCACCCCGCCGGAGAGGGGATTCATCTCCCGGAGGACTCTACACCGCCATGGTCGCCTCCGGAGTGATGAGTGAGTAGTTCACCCCTGGACTATGGGTCCATAGCAGTAGCTAGATGGTTGTCTTCTCCTCATTGTGCTTCATTGTTGGATCTTGTGAGCTGCCTAACATGATCAAGATCATCTATCCGTAATACTCTATGTTGTGTTTGTCGGGATCCGATGGATAGAGAATACCATGTTATGTTAATTATCAAGTTATTGCATATGTGTTGTTTATGATCTTGCATGCTCTCCGTTATTAGTAGAGGCTCGGCCAAGTTTTTACTCTTAACTCCAAGAGGGAGTATTTATGCTCGATAGTGGGTTCATGCTCGCATTGACACCTGGGACGATGCGATGAAAGTTCTAAGGTTGTGTTGTGCTGTTGGCACTAGGGATAAAACATTGATGCTATGTCCGAGGATGTAGTTATTGATTAAATTACGCACCATACTTAATGCAATTGTCTGTTGCTTTGCAACTTAATACTGGAAGGGGTTCGGATGATAACCTGAAGGTGGACTTTTTAGGCATAGATGCAGTTGGATGGCGGTCTATGTACTTTGTCGTAATGCCCAATTAAATCTCATTGTACTTATCATGACATGTATGTGCATTGTTATGCCCTCTCTATTTGTCAATTGCCCGACGGTAATTTGGTGACCCAACATGCTTTTATCTTATGGGAGAGACACCTCTAGTGAACTGTGGACCCCGGTCCATTCTTTAATACTGAAATACAAATCTGCTGCAATACTCGTTTTTACTGTTTTCTCTGCAAACAATCATCTTCCACATAATACGGTTAATCCTTTGTTACAGCAAGCCGGTGAGATTGACAACCTCACTATTTCGTTGGGGCAAAGTACTTTGGTTGTGTTGTGCAGGTTCCACGTTGGCGCCGGAATCTCTGGTGTTGCGCCGCACTACATCCCGCCGCCATCAACCTTCAACGTGCTTCTTGGCTCCTCCTGGTTCGATAAACCTTGGTTTCTTTCTGAGGGAAAACTTGCAGCTGTGCGCATCATACCTTCCTCTTGGGGTTCCCAACGAACGTGTGAAATACACGCCATCAGACTTCAGAGATTTCTTTCTTTTTATTCGAAGGCACATCAAGTTTCTTCCGACGATATTATCACCTCATTGAGTAGGTTTTCCGTTTACCGGTGGCAACAATAACAATTGAAAGGCATTTCCCGGCGAAAAAATATCATCAAAATTGAGTTACACATTGAGCGGGTGATATTCAAAAGTCTTGATCAATAGAATAACATGATATTTTCAAGAAAAGAGGTACGCTTTGCCATTGAGTTGGCATTATTGATATGTTTGTAGGTTCTACTTATAATCAAATATATTTCTACTTTTACTGTTCTTGCTGATTTTGTTATATAGTATGAGACTATTTTGCTTTTTTGCATCATTTTCTAAGAGTTCATCCTACCCTAGATTATTTCCATCCTTCGCCACTCAAGGTATCTCCAAAAGACCAACCCAAATAGGACACAAAAAGTGTCTGATTTGATTCATTTGGGTGAATCCAACGTGAGCTCATTTTCCGCATCATAATATTGGATTCAAAATTGCTATAGATAAGAGGCCAAAAAAGCGAAAAAGGAACATCAAATAATCGAAGCTAGTTATACTAAATGAAATCCCTAGTTAGGATTTGCTTCGCCCATGGCATACGTGGATCTTCCTCGTCATCATCTATGTGATGACCACCTGCAACCAAGGCGGCGTAGGAGCAGCAGGCCAAGGCGTAGGCGTTGGCCCTTCTTTCGTGGCCATCGTCATGACCGACAATAGGGGAGGTAGCTAGGGTTCGGGGACTATAGTGGGGATGGGAACGTGGCGATGAGCATCAACAAGGACTACCACACCGAAATCGAGGAGACGGTGGGTCATGGGGTGGGTGCGAGAGTCTGTGAGTGGCACACCATTGTGCCACATTTTTACTGTTCTCTTAATCGCGTAGACTGAAACCAGCTCAATTAGTGATCTACCGTTTGTATCGCGTCGATGAAGACGAGGGCGGCAGCGTGCCGTCAGCTCACTTCAATGCTCCTAGTCTTTGCTAGGTGGTTTAAAGGTCTATTTGTAATTTTTTTTATTATTTATGCTGTTAATGTTAATGATGATTAAGCGTATTTTCCCGGAAAAAAAATCACCCACCGCTGCACACACTGTGTTGCGCGCGCAGAGGATGTGGAGGACAACGGCAAGATAAAATCCTGGGCCACCATGATCCGACGTTTGCAAATGGAATCGAGCGATTGGCTACGGCTCGTCGTCCCCTCGCCACCACCAGTCCGCTCCCCTTCACAGCTTCACTCCCTCTCCACAAACTCCGAGCCCCAAAGTTCTAGAAGCAACGAAGCTTAACTAAGAGCTCCTCTCGGCCACAGCTCCACTTGCCCAACACATTCTCCTACCGCGAGCGAGCTCGGAGCAGTCGCCCATGGCGCTCCTCTCGGCCACCTCCGCCGCCAAGACGCACCTCTTCTGCTGCCACGACGAGCACCCGGCGCCGCACCAGAGCGCCGGCGGCCTCCTCTTATCGGCCCCGCAGCGGCCGAGGGCGGCGCGCGGCGCGAGGCTGGTGGCCGCGAACGCCGCGTCCGTCGCGGAGGCCGCGCCGTCGGGGACGCCGTCGGGGCCGGCGAGCGGCAGGAAGCCGCGCGTGCTGGTGGCGGGCGGCGGCATCGGCGGTCTGGTGTTCGCGCTGGCGGCGCGGCGTAAGGGGTACGAGGTGACGGTGTTCGAGCGGGACATCAGCGCGGTGCGCGGGGAGGGGCAGTACCGCGGGCCCATCCAGATCCAGAGCAACGCGCTGGCGGCGCTGGAGGCCATCGACATGTCCGTCGCCGAGGAGGTCATGCGCCAGGGCTGCGTCACCGGCGACCGCATCAACGGCCTCGTCGACGGCATCTCCGGCTCATGGTAACACTAACAACCCGCCGTGCTTGCTTCCTCGCTCGCTCGCTCTCCCCTGCTGCCCTGCTCTGCTTCAGTAGCTCGCTGTGTACTGATGCTGAACGGAACTGCCAGTGAGCTTGCTGCTCACTTGACACTTCAGTAAACAGTTAGTAATACGTAACGTGCGTCACCAAATCGAATAATTACTCTGCCGATCCCACGAAAACATGTCCGTTTCCCCGTCTGGGTGCCCCGACACCGCGCCGCCCCACCCGGCAGGGCAAAAGAGAAAAAAAATGGAGTCCCGACAGAGCTGCTTGTATAATTGGTTGACCACCCTCACGCGCGGCCGCTTTCCATTCGCCCGCCCGGCCCCGGTGCTCCCACCACCGGCGAGCAGCCAGCGGCCGCCACGTCGCCGACCGCCCAAACGCACCGAGGCACCACCAATCCTCGAGTGCACTCGTCCCCCATCACCACCGGTCCCGGCCGACAGCGACGTGCACCGCCGACTTCAGCTCCGCTTCCGTGCTCGAGCATCGTGTCTTGAAACTGCCGTACAGGTACAAGCCCCCTCGCGCCCAATGAAACCATTTCTGGGCGCGTTCGCGAGTACCGGAGCAACCCCTGCCACCCCCATGTGTCTCTTCTTGGCTCGTTGCCGCCGGCCCCATCCCGATCCCCAGCCTAGCCTGCCTGCCGAGAAGATCTTTCTCTTCATGTAGAAAAGCCAGCCTCCCTGCCTGCGAAAAGCTCCTGCTACATTTGCAGCTCCTGCGCATGTCCGCTGAGTTGACCGACTCTGCAGAGGAGAGCCAGTACCGACCGGCAGCAAGAACTCTCTGCTCAGCTCAAGCTTAGCTCTCACTCCTGCTCCAGCCTGCTTCTCCCGCCGAGACAAGCTCCACTTCCACTTCCACTGTCTGCCATGCCAAGCTCCAGCTGCACGCGCGCATCTCCCACGGCGATCTCCGCCCCCTCCGCCTCCTCGCGAACTGCCCGGGCAACCGCACTCCACTGCCCATGCGCGCCGCGTGGGCACCGGCTGCGCCTGTCTGGCCCCACGAGGTGCGCCGGGGACCAGGCCGTCCACGCGGCAATGCCCGCGCCGGCGGCAGCGCCGGACCGCAAGCCGCGCGTGCTGGTCGCCGGCGGCGGGATCGGCGGTCTGGTCTTCGCGCTCGCGGCCAGGCGCAAGGGCTTCGAGGTGCTCGTGCTGGAGCGGGACGTCAGCGCCGTCCGCGGGGAGGGCAGGTACCGCGGACCCATCCAGCTGCAGAGCAACGCGCTCGCGGTGCTCGAGGCCGTCGACATGCCCGCCGCCGACGAGATCATGGACGCCGGGTGCGTCACCGGCAACCGCGTCAACGGGATCGTCGACGGCGTCACTGGCTCCTGGTATAGTAATTAGTTTAAGTGTCAAAAGTCGTTTTAGTGACACAGGCGGCTGCTTTAGTATATGATGAATCGTTTGCTTGCGCGTTTCGCCTAGAAATGTTGGAATTTCTCCTTGGCCCTTTTTTTAAAATTTGCTGTGGAATTCAGCGTGAGAAGACTTTGTTTCACCTACGGTAACGGCACTTGGTACACCCGGATCGGTACATCATAGCAGCCCAAGATAGAAGAACCGTTATTCATAGACATACAGTGTCAACGCTAGCAACACAATTCAATGTTGCTTACCTGTTGATGTCGATTTGTGCAACCAAACAAGTACATGCGTGCGCTTACTGTACTGCATTCTTTTTATTTGCTTGTCGATCAGAGTTCATTTGCCGGAGGCATCCGTTTGACCAAGCCATGTTTGTTTTCAGGTACATCAAGTTTGATACCTTCACCCCTGCAGCCGAGAGAGGGCTCCCAGTCACAAGGGTTGTTAGCCGCATGTTGCTGCAGGAGATTCTTGCCCGCGCAGTCGGCGATGATGCCATAATGAACGATTGCCATGTAGTTGATTTTACAGACGATGGCGACAAGGTGAATAAACAGATGGATTTCACGTTCATCTCACTAGATAACTGGATCACAATGCTATGGAGATCTTTAATGTTTGTATCATTTACCCGAGGAAGTGCAGGTTACTGCCATACTAGAGGATGGGCGGAAATTTGAAGGTGATCTTTTGGTTGGTGCAGATGGCATACGGTCAAAGGTAAATGTAGTTACCTGCCTTGTCAAAAACAGGAGCAAAGTTGACCAGATTGAGGTTTTCTTAGTTGAGATTGTCTTCAACTGATAGGTGAGGAAGTCGCTTTTCGGGGAAACGGACGCATCTTATTCAGAATACACTTGCTACACTGGAATTGCGGACTTTGTGCCTCCTGATATTGACACAGTTGGGTATGTAACTAGATCCACCAATGAGTACTCTTGTTTTCTCCCTGTTGGGAAATGCTAACGCCCTCATCTTCTTCCTCTGTTGAAGGTACCGTGTGTTTCTTGGTCACAAACAATATTTCGTCTCTTCAGATGTTGGTGCTGGTAAAATGCAGTGGTATGCATTTCACAAAGAACCTGCTGGTGGTACTGATCCTGAAAATGGTGAGTGCCCAGAGTGAAGCTTTTCCTAAGTCAGTTAAATGAAACCTCCCTCATCATAAGTTACAATGCAAATGAGGGAAATATAGCTGATATGCCTTGCCTTTTATCTTGACAGGTAAAAAGAAAAGATTGCTCGAGTTATTTAGCGGTTGGTGCGATAATGTCATAGATCTGCTAAACGCAACCGATGAGGAAGCAATTCTTCGCCGGGATATCTATGACCGACCGCCTACTATCAACTGGGGTAAAGGTCGTGTCACCTTGCTTGGTGACTCTGTCCATGCTATGCAGCCAAATCTGGGTCAAGGTGGTTGCATGGCTATTGAGGTACAGAATTACTTACTTAGCCATGGCTACGATATCATTGTCAGTATGAGCAAATCAGCATGGTGTATGGGTGATCAGTAATGACTTTTGTCACTTGTTTTTATAGGATGGTTACCAACTGGCTGTAGAGCTTGAGAAGGCCTGGGAGGAGAGTGTCAAGTCTAGAACTCCCGTGGATGTTGTTTCCTCCTTGAGAAGGTAACTATTTATTTCCTTGTGTTGTAACATGTTGATATTATTTAGATGGTATTGCTTTTAGCTTTGACTGAATATTCCAAAGCCGTCCTATTATTATGTTTAGCTTTTCAGTTTAGTCCTTACTAGGTTGACTGATGGGCACAATATTCGTTTGAATGTTTGGATGCAGTTATGAGAAGGAGAGAAGGCTACGTGTTGCTATTATTCATGGATTGGCAAGAATGGCTGCAATCATGGCTACCACCTACAGACCATATCTGGGTGTTGGTCTGGGACCGTTGTCGGTACGTCAAGAATCACACAGTTTTTTTACTTGTGAACACTTTAAGTTGGTTGTTTCGTCTGTCAGACAAAATAAAATTGTTGAGTATGTCACCCATGATTTTATTGGATTCATGAAACAGGGTTTAAAATTAAATTTCCGGCATCATAAGAGTATTACCGAAAAATGCAGACTAAATTTCTATATATTGATATGTGTTACATGTAGTTTTTGACATCGTTGAGGATACCACATCCTGGAAGAGTTGGCGGAAGATTCTTCATCAAGTTTGGAATGCCTTTGATGCTGAGCTGGATTTTAGGTGGCAACAGGTGATTATCTTGAGCTATAACACTGTTTCATTTTGATCTCCTATATATAAATTAATACATTGTATTTTTAATGAAATCTGTAAATAGTACTTGATCTTTCTTAGTGTTTGACGCGTCACTACACACAAAAATCTTCCCAGTTGTTTCTTCTTAATCTCCATCTATCGATCATTATGGAAATGGGAAATAAAATTTGTATTTGATATACAGCTCAAAACTAGAGGGAAGACCATTAAGTTGCCGGCTTTCCGACAAGGTATGCTCATAAAAGACATGTAAATATAAAAATGGAAATTATGTGACCATTCCTGACATTTAGCATCAACTGTAGGCAAACGACCAGCTTGATCAATGGTTTCAGGATGATGATGCATTGGAACAAGCAATGGGTGGAGAGTACGTTCATTGCCTATCCTCTAGTTCCAATTTTGAGTCAATATGTTCCGTTAACTCCTCTCAGCAACTTTGAAAGTAGTTATCTGAGTAACACTATCCACAGGTGGTTTCTCTTCCCTATGAGCTCTGGCGACAAATCCCTCTCGCAGCCCATTCGTTTGATCAGGGACGAACAGAGGACACTCTCTATTGGGTAGGTCTACATAGCAAAAACGTTCCTCTTTATAACACACCTTTTTCTTCGAGGCATTGTGGAATAAAACAATTGTATGTTTTCTTTTCGCAGAAGCCGACCAGATCCCAGCAATTCTGGTTCTTCCTTGTCGTTGCCTTTGCCACAAGTAAGTAATCAAAACAATGTCGCAAATTATTAGCGGAATGCGTTTCGTGCTTGAATCATACTACATGCCCTGTCTTCATGGCTGCACTCCACAACTTTCAGCTCAGCTTACGAATAGTTGAATTTCCTTTTGTCCATAAACTTGTGAACTTTCCTTTGATCTGTTGAACTTCCTTGCAGGTATCAGAAATCCATGCCACTATCACATGCAAGAATAAGGCCTTCTATTTGACTGATCTTGGAAGTGAGCACGGTACATGGTTTAACGAGTAAGTTCTGAAAGCTGCCTGATTCTATTCCCTTGCGCCACAACTTGAATATTTACATGTAAAATTAACTCATTTCCATGTGGACTCTGCAGCAATGAAGGTAGACGTTACCGCTTACCTCCAAACTTTCCAGTTCGATTCCACCCCTCAGATGCCATTGAGTTCGGTTCAGACAAGAAGGTAGCCAGCCTTGCTCCTCTCGTCGCCTCTCCGCTCTTTTTCTCTAACTTATCTTTCATCTGGCTGATGATCCAACTGATGGCCAACTATCATAAAAATGCCCATTTCTGAATTCAGAACCCTGACACGATTTGTGCAAACTTGCAGGCAATGTTCCGGGTGAAGGTGCTGAACACTCTCCCATACGAATCCGCGAGGGGAGGTGGGGAAGTTCTGCAGGCAGCATGAATGGAGACTCCAGCGAGCCCCTGTCATTAGCCCCTGTACAGCATTCAGTAAACAGCCGACATTGCATCGCAGAAAGGAGATAGCTGCCACTGCCAAGGAAAGAAAATTGATTGTAAATTTTTGCACTTCATCCAGATATCCCATACAGGATTTTGAATAGCTTCTGACAAAAAAACTACGTTGCAGTTCTACGTAAAAGAACTGAGGTGTACAATAGGGATAGGCAAGTTTAGCTGTTGCCACTGTAATGTACATTGTTTGCGCTGTTAGCACATGTTCATATTGCAGATAAAAGACACGTTAATATTGTATCATCAAGGCGAAGGTAATTACAGGATGCACATAATTTCCCAGTGGACTCTTAGAACTTGTGCAGTACTTACGCTTGAGAGTTGAGACGATGTTGAACCAAGGAGCTAACTGAGAAAGAAATAATCTTCAGCAGTTTAACCTCCGGATCATAGCAGCGAATCGCAGCCACGCAGTGGTCTCCGACTCGCCTACCGTGAAACTTCGCTGCGGCGGTGGTCGCCGTCGAGGTGAGGGGATCTGCGGAGCAACTTCTCGACAGTCCCCCCATCACAGTAGGATTCCACAGCCGTTGGATCATCCATCTTCGGCCCAGATTTACGCGGGGTAGACATTACCCCGCCGGTACACGCCAAGAGTGAGGTGTTCGCCCTCGGCAATGTCAAACCCCGCCGCGGCCGCCGGCGAAGGCGGCCGCCGTGAGACCCTAGCCAAGGTCTCGCTCTCGTCGGCCTCGGCCGCTGTGGCGGAGATTTCCACCTTCCCCATCGACGCCCTCAAGATCCGCCTGCAGCTCCACCGCGGCCCCGGTGGCGGTGGCGGCGGCGTCTTGCGCGTCGCCGGGGAGCTCGTCCGCGACGGGGGGCTTTACCGGGGCCTCTCCCCCGCTGTCCTCCGGCACCTATTCTACACCCCGCTCCGCATCGTCGGCTACGAGCACCTCCGGTCCTACCTCGCCAGCGGGGGGCGGGAGGCGGGCCTTGTCGAGAAGGCGATCGCTGGGGGAGTCTCCGGCGTTGCCGCGCAGGTAACATGTCCCCGCAATCAGATCCGTCGCGTTACGTCAGGGTCGCAGGTGCTTTGTTCTGAGGCGCACAAGAGTTGATGTGCAATTAGCTAATCTGGGAAGTTTTCTTAGGTGAAAATCCGGGAAGTTTTGATTTGTGCTATCCTGCTAGGATGAACTAGGTTGTTTAGAAGTTACAATGGTGCTGAGAGTTGGTCGGAATGTTGATCCGAAACTAGCATGGATGTTACCGTATGAGCGATCTATTGAAGCATCATCATTACTTTACATCTATGGACAAAATTACACCATTAGACATATATCTTGGCCGTGCTAACTGCTAGTAATTTAGGTTTGCGCTCTCCTATGCTTGCGCCCAGCTCTCGCGCACGTTATTGAGAAAAAAAGCTATACATTTTGAGCAACAAAATAATTAGCATTTGATCTCTGTCCGTAAATAACAAACCTCGCTGTTTGGTTTCAAAACCAAACATGCTTGCCTACAGAAATGAACATGCAGATCATAATAGACATTCCAAATAGATAAATTCCTGCAATGAGGTGTTTTGTATGGTCGGATCAAATTTGTGAATATATCCCAATCTGTATCACGGTACTTGATTATTCTTTTCCCTCTAGAGTTCACAGTCCAGGACCAAGAAATATATACAACCAGCAGTTCACCACTCTTTATGCTATAAAGGATGCCTGTTTGATTGTATCACCCAAAAGAATGATTTTTGTACAATGAAAAAGACATTGAGTGATCAACATTCAGTGATCAGCATGGCTATCTGTTGGAAGTAGAAGTATGGTATCCTAATAGTTGCAGCTATTTCTTTGACAAATATATCGCTACCTGACACAATACTTAATGTTCCTACTGCTCTGCAGTGCAGGTGCTGGCGAGCCCTGCTGATTTGATTAAAGTTAGGATGCAAGCAGACAGCAGATTGTTGAGCCAAGGAATTCAACCTCGGTATACAGGAACCTTAGATGCCTTCACAAAAATCGTGCGTGCTGAAGGCCTTTTAGGACTTTGGAAGGGTGTTGTTCCTAATGCCCAACGAGCGTTTCTTGTCAACATGGGCGAGTTGACCTGCTATGACCAGGCAAAGCATTTCATCATTCGCAAGCAGATCTGCAACGATAATCTGTATGCTCACACATTGGCCTCTGTTGCCTCTGGTCTATGTGCGACTACATTGAGCTGTCCAGCGGATGTGATCAAAACTAGGATGATGAACCAGGGCCAGGAGGCAAAAGCTCTGTACAGGAATTCTTACGATTGTTTGGTCAAGACCGTCAAGTATGAGGGTGCAGCAGCATTGTGGAAAGGTTTTTTGCCTACATGGGCGAGGCTTGGTCCATGGCAGTTTGTGTTCTGGGTTTCTTATGAAAAACTGCGACAAATATCAGGTATTTCGTCATTCTGACAGAGCTGGCTGAGTTTTCATACAAGAGGCATTTAGATCGAAGAAATTGTAATTTGTAAACCTTTAGTCTGCGGCTACGCATTACAGTGTCCATGCTCCTTTACATCTAATTTGAGCCTGAATTATGTATCTCACAAGGTGCAGCACACTCCGCTTATCAACTCGACATTTTGTCATGTTCTTCCTTTTGGATGCTAATAATATACTACTACCTATTGTGTCCAACAATTATAACGGTTTGCCTTTTTGTTCCCATTCAATTGACAACACTTTTTTCTCTTCGCGTGGCTACAAAGTGTGTAGCCAAATTTATTTAAGAGAGTTTAGGGTTTAGGAAGGGAGTCACTTCCTTGGAGTTATATTGGCCAGCATGAGTACCTGCTCCTCTTCCTAAGCACTGCTATCTTTTCTATCATTTGCATTGTGCTGTGACTCGTGGGTATTCAGATGAGGTGCAGGGAGATATTCAAGTTGTCGCAGGAATCCATTAAGTCTGAAAAATGATTTGTGTGTTCAGTTAAATTCGGCTGATGAAAGACAGGTCGATCCAATCTCCCTGATGTTGTTCTATATTGCAATGGAAGTGGTGACAGCGCTGGTATCCCATGTGGTGGAAGAGCAAGTTTTCAGTCCTTTGTCAGGGATCTCAGACCTTCAGAGGCTGGTATCCCGTGCGGTGGAAGAGCCAAGTTTTCAGTTCATTGCCAGGGCTTTCACACCTTCAGAGACTTTCTGTATATGCTGACGATGTGGTTTTGTTTTTAAGGCCAACAAAGCTTCCGGACTGAAGATTAACTACAAGTCAGCAGCGACACTAATTCGAGGAGAGACGTAGGATGAGCATCTGGTGAAAGAGATTGAGAATTTTCCCATCAAGTACCTCGGTTTGCAATTGTCGCTACGCCCCCTTACGAAAGCGGAGTGTGTCAGCCCATGCTTGACAGGGCCATTTCCTTTGTCCCAGTATGGCAGAGAGGTTTGATCGCCAGAGCTCATTCTGGTCAAGACAGTGATTACAGCGAAGCCGGTGCATCAGCTCATAGTTGCAGAAGCTCCTGTGTGGCTGATCGAGGAACGAGAGAAATGGCAAAGAGCGTTCATCTGGGCTGGGAAAAAAGAAGTCAACCTTGGCCAGTGTCTAGTAGCATGGCAGAAGATTTCTTTACCTAATCAGTTTTGAGGCACCATTGAGCTAATTACCACGCAATGTGTGTTTGCCAGAGAGACTTTGTTTGTCTGTTTTCAGAGCGCTGGCATTACGGCTAATGTTCCTTTAGTCTGCAGCTACATATTCAGTATCCTTTACATCTAACTTGAGCCTGAATTATGTATCTCACAAGGTGCAGCACACTCCACTTATCAATTCGACATTTTGTCATGTTCTTCCTTTTGGGTGCTAATAATATACTACTACCTATTGTATCCAACAATTCAAACGGTTTGCCTTTCTGTTCCCATTCAATTGACAACACTTTTCCTCTTCACGTGGCTACAAAGTGTCTATCCAAATTTATTTAAGAGGGTTTAGGGATTAGGAAGGGAGTCACTTCCTCGAGTTATTATTGCCTAGCATGAGTACATGCTCCTCCTACGCACTGCTATCTTTTCTATCATTTGCATTGTGCTGTGACTTTGTGGGTATTCAGATGAGGTGCAGGGAGATATTCAAGTTGCCGCAGGAATCCATTACGTCTGAAAAATGATTTGTGTATTCAGTTTAATCCGGCTGATCGAATTTCCCTGGTGTTGTTCTATATTGCAATGGAAGTGGTGACAGCACTGGTATCCCATGTGGTGGAAGAGCAAATTTTCAGTCCTCATGTACTTAGTGTCCAGGGAAGCGACCGATTTGGCAGTAGCTCCCGGGCCAGGCCCAATGGTGTTTTGAGAACCGGTTTTCTCACAACGCGGAGGCCTTTAGGGCAATCAAACGCCCCATTTTAGCATGGGGAAAGTGAGGCATTCCATGCCATATGTGGTCCAGACCGTTCGATTTGAATACGTGGCGCGATCCTAGTCGTTGCCTCTTGTCCGCTTTTCTTCTCGCATTCACACAAATCTAACCAACCCCACTGAACAAAGGGATTGCTTCTTGCATGCCATGCTTGTCAGCGACGCCGGCTACGTGGTGACTCTGTGCTTGTTCGTGGCAGACTGGGACACGCATGGTGCAACAGAGTCCCAACGACGGACACGAGATGATGAACGTGCATAGGTCGGTGGCGCCGTCTGGCATCATGGCAGCATCAACGATGGCCCAACAAGGTCAATACGTTGATCCCACTTGGATGGGTTCGCGGAACACGCCAATAGTGACTCCTATGCTGAGGGTTTGCTACATTGGTTGTGCTCCTTATTCGCCAACGGGCGGCTTGATGGGGCATTCGGTTTCTTAGATGATGCACGTTAATGTTATGTCAGCGCACATGGCCCTGTTCATTGTCACCCTCTTTATCAGTCATGTGTTAATCTTTGTATTCTTCTTGTAAGGCTTTGTTGAATATTTTAATTAAAACGGCTATGTGCATCCTTTGGATGCAAAGTATGGGGGTAAAAACCTCCATTATATTTTCGAAAAAAGGCTTTTGCTACCAAACCTAAGTGAGAGCAAGGTAAATGCCGACGCACCTCCATGACGCCTCCAAGGAGGGGACGACACCCACGGTCGCCATATCCGCTAGCACATCCGAAGATTGGTGACACTTTTGGCTGTATCAACGCATGCAACCATCCATGTTGTTCACACCGCCACCACATCACCTTGCCATCGTAGTGAGAATGCCATGATCCACCTGCAATCCACACAGCCGAGAGCCCACATAACTTCCATCTCCGGCATGCATGGTCAAGGACCCGTAGCCACCACCTTCTTCCACCTTTGGCATGATTGAGGACCTGCCGCACCGTTGCGGGCATACTCTCTAGACAATTGCGGTATAGCCCAAGCTGCCATCGTCATGGGTGTCGGAGCCGACACCTCCGTAGCTACTCACCGCCTTCGGGGCCACCAGCCCACGACCGATGAACCAACCGCGCAGACGTAGACCTCGCGCTGCAGCCTCTATACCGTTGCATCCAGGCATGCGGCGCCACACCTCCATGGCCGCGCCTACTCTGAGCTTCGGGACCTCCGCCTTGCCACCAAACAGCTCCGCCGCGTCACACCTTCTCCCTCCGTGCACCACTGCTCACCACCGCTCCTTAAAAAAAGCATGATACTGCGAATAATGTGTTCCTTTGAAAAAGAAAAGGAAAAAAAGAAAAAGAAAGTATTTTTTCTCTCACACATTTAATATGTTTCCCTTTTTAGAAATCACATTTTGTTCACCACTAACAAGTCCCATTTAATAGAGCTTCGACATGTGCAAGCGGAAAATATAAATGCGTCTTTGCTTAGGCTCACGAGCTTCACAAGTCACAATGTGGACCGTCGATCTACGATCGAACCGCCTGGATGCTACCCGGCTACCTGCCACCTCTTTATAAGGGCCACCCCGCCGCCGCCTGGTAGACAAAACCCTACACAAAGACCCGGAGACTCCGGAGCGCGCTCGAAGACGCCGCCGCCGACCTCGCGCCGTACTCCTCGCGCTCTCGTCCTCGCTCGCCCTCGCCATGGTAAGATCGATCGCCCGTACTTTCATCTCGACTGCGTCGTGCGGTCCAATGCCGGTCTGACCCGCGCGCTCTCTTTTGCTTCTGTAAATCGCAGACCGTGAAGCGCCGGAACCACGGCCGCAACAAGCACGGCCGCGGCCATGTCAGGTTCGTCCGCTGCAACAACTGCGCCAAGACCATCCCAAAGGCAAGTTTGATCATGTTCCCGTTGTCCAAAACCATCTTCTTGTGCGCAGATCGCCATGTCAGTTTTGTTGATTATGGTGGGTTTTCTTTGGTGGTGCGCGCAGGACAAGGCGATCAAGAGGTTTCGTGTGTCGAACGTCGTGGAACCGGCAGCCATGAGAGATCTCCAGGAGGCGTGCGTCTTTGATGGTGTGGTTTCGCTTCCTCCTTTGATTTTTTGTTTTTTGCTTTTAGCTGTTGGATCAGTGATCGCGACCACGCTGCAGTATTCCAAGAATGCAACTTGTTAATTTCATTGCGCCCCTGTTCTTCGATCCTCATGTGAATTGAAAGCTTCCAGCTTTTGATGCGTTTGATACATGATTGACAAGTCTTTCTGTGCAGGTTACGTTCTGCCCAAGCTTTACGAGAAGATGCATTGGTGCGTGGGCTGCGCCATCCACCAGCACAAAGTCCGTGTCCGCTCCCGTAAAGACCGGAAGAACCGGGCACCTCCGCAGCAACGCTTCCGTCCCAGGGTATGGGCTCCTAGTTTATCTTTGTACCTTACCCTTCCTTGTCACCTGAATGCTTGATCTGGGGACATCAACTTGTCTTTCGCATTTAGTGTTGATTTACTAAAATTTGTATTTTTTTTATGTTCCTTGTTTAACAACTTCGTTAGCTATTTGCCGACCAAGGATCATAGTAATATAGTTTGGTCTCCTCTCTTTCCCTATTGCTTACATTGTGTGAATTTCTAGTCAAATGTATCCTTGTCCAGTTTATGCTATTGGTATTTTTTTTTTGTTTCAGTTGTTCCCGAGACTTTTAAATACAGAGTTATCTGAATTTAAATTTTCCACTAAATGCTAGCAAATATTATTGCCAAAAAGATCAATTGCCCCTATTCTTTTGGCGTGGCCGAATGGACGATGTCTGTGGTATAACACATTGCATGAGGAAATCTGTTTTGCTGTAAATCGTCAGTATAATAACACCACTTGTTTCCATCCTTACGGCTTTGTTCTGGCGTGGTAGTTGTTACTGTGATTCTGTACTCATGGACTTAGTGTGTCCTAACAGCGGTTAGTAATCGGTTAGGCCAAGTGCTAAGTGAAGGATACACTGAAAAGGTTTAGTCTTGATAGCTCTTTTAATCTTGTTAGCCAAGGCTGCACAGTGCAGCACAGATTGTTTTAAGCCAAAGCTTAGTCTTGATAGCTCTTTTTTCTTTGCTAGAACATCATATATTGCTGTGATTTCTACTGTCTGGTATAATGCTTGTTGCGCCTTCTGGCTGATACTAGTTTCATTTTGCAGGAGGAAAGACCTGGGGGCCAAGCTCCTCGTCCTGGTGGTGTCCCTGGGGGTCCTGGTGGTGTCGGTGGGGGTCCTGGTGGTGTCGGGGGTGGTTTCGGCACCGGTGCTCCAGCTCCCAATGTCGCTGGCACCTGATTTGGCCTCCTCTGAGTGCTCTGCTTGTTTTAACCAGTCAAGATCTTACCGTAGAACTATCGTAATGCTAGTAGTGGGTACTGGATGAGTTCCGTACTTTTTGCATCGAAAAACCTGTTATGTGGCCAGGCCAAATGTTATCTATGATCTACCTAGTTGTGAGCATCGGTTATGGACAAGGCTATCTGCTACCTTCATATGTTATTACTCAGTAGGCACCACTTGTTATTATCTCTTTTCATCTGGTTAACTGCAGTTCCATATGGTTTTAGCCCCAACTTGTTTCAGTTACCTTGCATTGCAAAATCTTGCTTGATTCTATTCGTTTACTGAATTTAATTGTTTGCAATTGCTGGTGGGCGTGAACTGCTCGCCTGTGAGTGGACGTGCTCACCTGACAGCATACATTTTCTTTGTGTGTTCATGAATTTAAATGTTCATTTTTAAAATTTTAATTACGTAACATTACCGTGTCTTTAGCTGTTATGTTTACCCATGTGGGGAAAGAAAACTTGAGAGCCCCTGGCAGTGCATCGGACATCCAACTAGAAGGATTTTAAAAAAATGTTACTCTCTCCGTCCATAAAAAGATGCCAAAGATTTGACTGAATTCAAATGTATCTATACACTAAAGAGTACTTGTCGACTTTTGGTTGGTTATACCTGAAAGCGTCTTAGATGTTCTATACAATTTCCTGATAATGCTGTTTTCAGATTGGTGTTTCAATTGATAACCGAAAAAACAAAAGAACAAAGATAAAACTTCTAAGCTAAACCTACGCTTGCCAACTGAGTACAAAAGCAAGCAATAAGGCATCGTCGACAAGGGAAGATCAGACTTGAATCAAAGAAACAAAAGTCGCGGGGCTCTCAAATAATTTCTAAACACCCACTATTGTATTTTGTAACAATAAAATTGATAGATAGATATATACTGAGAATAGTGTGTTCCCTTCGGGAATCGGGAGTGATGTTTTGGCTCTAAGGTGCATATGCTTCCTTTCTTTTGAAATGTTTTTTCATACATTTTGAAATGTCAAAAATTTCAAACGAAAAATTCACGTCTACATCTTCACATGCTACGCGCGCACAAAGTATATCCATTAAAATTCGACTTGTCCTTTCGGTTGTGCAAAAAAAAATGGTGCTAAAAATAAGCCTCTTTGGGACACATATTTTGTTTTTTTACAGCAAACATAAAAACTAGCTGTTTTCGCGAAACTGTATCAACGAGTACATACATTGTTGAAATGTAAATGCGAAATATTCGCAAAAAAAGATATGTAAATGCAAAAAATTTACTGGAATTTTTTAATAATTAGAAAAGAAAATGGGTGGAGGGAGCATATGCAACCGGAGCCGAATTGAATTTCCGGTTTCCTTTTACTCTGAAAAAGGTTTTGATATTTGAAAAGATGATAATGTAATTAGTTTATGTAAATTGTTATTCCTACATGTCCAACTAATAAGTGCTCAAAGAAAAGCTTATAAGGGAGCGCCCTTGTCTTAGTTGACTCTGAATTTACAAAATCTTAGTTTGTTTTACTAATTTGTTAATGCAGTAGGTTTTTAAATATTCACAGTAATGTAATATTTGTTTTATTGCGGAAATTGTACTTTCTTATCTATATTAAAAAATGTTATATTGACTGATCTACTCTTGATCGGTTAAACCCAAACGTGTATATATGTAGAACAAAATATGATTTCTAAATACCCAGCATTGTAATATGATAACTTCAGATAGATTCCTTTTGCGAGTAAATTCGGAACTTTATTAATCTGAGAGGGTTACATTACATTGATTAATCTGCATTCTTATTGTTCTATATACATAACAAAAATTTATTACTAAACACCCAGCATTGCATATTTTAAAACAATACAATGGATATATAAATGTGTAGTGAGAATAGTGTGTTTCCTTCGCTCCGAAGAAAGGATTTTGATATTTGGAAAGATGGTAATGAATTAGTTTATGTAAGTTGTTATTCCTAAATGTCCTACCAATAACTTCTCAAATAGAAGTTTATAAGGGAGTGCCTAAGACTTAGACTCTTAGTTGACTCTGAATTTACAAAGTATTAGTTCATTTTACAAATTTGTTCACGGCAATCTTTTTTTACGGAAATTGTATTATTTGTTTAAAAAGTGTAAATTCTTGCTGGGATATCAATCTTGGATCGACGGTTCTAGGCGTTGACTACCTAAGAAGTGGAGTATGCTTAAAAGTACTGATTGACTCAACTTTATCTAAAATGGAGGGGGTAAGTTTTTTCAGAAAAATATATGTAAATTCTTGCTGAGATCTCAATTTTAAAAAGACTCATTGTTCGAGGGTTAGCAAAACCGTTTATGAGAAGAAGAAGGTTTATCAAAATAATTTCCATAGCCCCCGACCGAGACGAACAGCCACGATTGCCAAAATTAAAGCCCAAGCTAATTAAGTTAGTCCACCAACTGAACGCCATTGGGGTAATCCTCGCAATGGCGGACGTGCCGGACCAGGTTGCCACTGTCAGCGCGCGCCCTGGTTTTGCAGTCGTAGTGCGGCGCGTTGTGGAAGCAGGGCTCGATCGTTGGGGCGAGACGGCACGGTGGCTCGGGTCCCTTCCCGTCGACGGGGGTCATGAGCACCCAGGGCCTCAGCCCGGCGAGCCCCTGGCTGACGTACCCGAACGTGGAGGCGGCGGACGTGATCACCACGTCCGAGAAGCTGAGCAGCACCATCTCCGCGAAGGCCTTCTGGTTGTGGTGCCGCTCCTCCGAGTGCTGCGCGCCCAGGTGCGTCGGCTGGAACACGCTCACCGCCCCGCCTCCCGCCGCGCCGTGCTCGTAGTACATGCTGCTGAGCTTCTCGTAGTAGTCCCCGCGCAGCGACACGACGAGCACGGCCTTGCGCTTCGTCGCCGTCGTCGGCTCCTGGTGGTGATCAGGGGCACCGGCGGCGGCAGAGGTTGCGTTGTTGTCGACGGAGGGGAGGATGCCCTGGCCGTACGCGCACCAGATGATCTGGCTGTAGCGTTCGTCGGCGGAGATGGGAGTGAACTTGAAGTCGCGCACCTGGAGGCCCACCCGCTCCTCCGCCGGGGCGAGGTACGAGGTGTGGTACCGCGCCACCATGGCCCACACCGTGTTGCTCGGGTGGAACAGGTAGCGCCCGAGGTGGTGGAACACGGCGTCGCGGCGCGGGAACAGGCGGTCCAGCTCGCGCTCGTACCGCGGGACCAGGAAGAGGCCCGGCACGAAGTAGTTGTCGGAGCGGAGCACCAGCCAGCGCACGCCACGCACCGCGTCCTGCCCGTCGTCGCAGAAGAAGCGCCGGTCGTTGGGCTGGTAGTTGTTCTGTAGATGCAGGTACATCAAGGTTTTGGATTTCGTTTTGCAAATTTTACCTCCCCTGGACGAAATGGGCGAATTTCGTCTTTTCGGAAAATTTTCTGAAACTCTCAGACGAAAAGCACAATCCAAATTTTGAATTTCTGAACGAAAACTGCGCGAAAAATGAACGAAAAACAAACGAAATTGTACAAACAAATTGAAATCCTGTAACAATAGAACTAATCTGAGTAAAACTGAACTAATCCGTTGCTTGCTTATACACTCACGAATCGCTCGAGTTACAACAAAAGGACACCAATCAGCAATTCGAATTAGCTCGTTGACTCACAAATACTCACTGGAATAGTTCTACTAGGTGGAATCTCACACGCGTTTGCAGGACGAGCGTGCGCAGGGCCATGGCCGCAGGGACGGGCGCGCACGAACGCCCTTTGGCCAATGACCGCTCCAGGGGCTTCCGGGCACTCCTCGATTTGCACCGAGCTGCCGCGCAGGCATGTCCAGCACCATGAGGCCGTAGCCGGAGAGAGGATGGGCTGCACGGACCACGGCTCCAGGAGGAGGCAGCGGGGCAGAGGAGAGTTTGGGGAATTTTCGTGTAATTTAGGGTTTGGGGGGTCTGTTTTGACCCTTTAAGTCACGGAATAGCAACACTGGCTTGGGCCGGAGACTGGGTCGGCCCAAGATTTCAAATAAGGCCGAAATTATTTGTCCGGCAAGCAAAACTACCGGGCCTGAACGAAATGGGCGAATTTCGGACGAAATTATGTTTTTTCGGGCGAAATTCGAAACTTTGGTACATCCACGGCGCCGGCGGGTCCCTGGACCCCTCGCCACGGCGCAGCGCGTTTCCGAGGCTCTCCGGGGTGCGGGTGTTGAAGCGCTCCATGCTCCGGATGGGGAAGTCTTTCTCTGGGAGCACCCAGGTGCTTGAGCCGGGGAACGGCTCGCAGAAGATGTCGTCGAGGTCGTGGCCGGGGTGTTGGACGAGGAGGACGCGGTCGGTGAGCAGCGCGTAGAGGAAGGCGGCGGCGGTGGAGATGATGCGGTTGCCGAGGCCCGCTTGGGGTGTCCACACGATGTAGCTGCACTCGGCCGCCGGGTCGGCCTCGGAGGTACTGTTCGAGGACGCCGGCCCGGGCGCCGGCGCATGCTCGTCCATGGAGTCACGCAGGCGGGCGACGGCGCGCGAGTAGGCCGAGGTGCCGGGCCCGCAGCGGCGGTGGAGGGACTCGTAGCGTCGGAGGCGCGAGACGAGGTGCGGGGACAGGACGTGGAGTGACGGCCGGCGGTAGAGCGATGCGCGGTAGCGGCTGAGGCAGGAGTCGTCGTCGAAGTCCGGCGAGAGGAGACCGCCGAGCAGCCGGTCGCGAGTGTCCGGTACCGTCGCCGAGGAGCCGGCTCGGCCTAGGCCTTCGTCGGACACTACGTACAGTTCAAGCATGTCGATCGTCTGGTTACTTTTTGGTATACCGATTACTGAGTTACTGCAAGATCAACAATTCAACATGCATGCATGTACGTACCAGCGCTTAAGAATAGCCGGACTCCGGCCGGCGAGACCCACGTAGACATGAGCAGCACGGCCATCAGGCTTAACGTGATCACTATTAGCACCATCGGCCGCACGACGCCGGACGAGTGCCCCTGATCGGAGGTCTTGCCGTCCTCCATCTTGAGTATCACTAGCACGACGAAGCTGGTGCACACAAGCGCGATATGGTGATCGATCCAATCTGTTTTCGCATTGTGGACTTGTGGTAGTCAACTGGTTAATTAAAACCACCAAAAGGCCTAAAAAGCGCGAGTTGCGACGGCTTGCACGGTTGCACCTTCGTCAACCAAAAGTTTCTGTGGAATGAAACCACCGGACCTGAACCACGCGCAGGAGATCAGCGATGAGTGGCAACTTTGGACTTCTAGTCGTGGTTTAGGTAGACCCGAGGGCGAGGAGTAGTCGTTGTTTTCGGTGGGTGGTGTGGTCGGCTCCGTCTGTGGTTGCCTGGCGCAACAATCTATACCGACGATGTTCTTTTTTCTTCGAGTTTAATACAAAACACGCAGATCTCCTGCGCGTACTCGGGAAAAAAAAATTAGATGGAAGGCTCGAAATAAGCTCGACCTTAAATTAACGAAGCCATCAACAAGAGCTGGATACAATCATAAGTTCAAAACTTTCCCTATACCGTACCAAAGGCCCGTTATAGACGTGCAACCTAAGAATGCATGCAATTCTAGAGGTGTCCTAAGAATCAATAATCTTGTGGAAATTTAATTCAGCTCCCGGGTGCATATGGTTCCTCCACCAAAAAATAAAAATAAAATATCGAAAAATTTTAACAAAAAATTCTACTTGTATATTCTTTACTATTAAATGAGAGTTGGTCGTTTGACACTCAACGCACTTTGGTGGTCGTCGTTGAAAAGATCCTGGCCATCCAATCACCTCTCTCAACGTTCGCCGTCGGATGGGTTTTGTCAGAGCACCTCTTTCCCCCGCTCGCTAATGGCCCCATCAAAACAAATTATTGCTTTCCTGTTTCGTTATTTTCTTGCCTTTTCCGCTAATTGTTAATAGATCAAAACAAATCAAATAATTTAATACTTTCCTTTTCCGCTCTACTATCTCCGCTCTATTCTGCGCACACACCTTTGATATACCGCCCCATTAGCAACACCTCGCACCGCACGTGCACACCTTCAATCTGCCACCGCCATTGAAGAAACTATCGCCGTTGAAGGAGGAGACGGAGGCCTTCAAGACCTCGCCATCGAGTGGCCTCCTAGGGCGGACGTGCGCCGCCGCTGGCATCGCCACAATTATTTCCTCTGCCCCGCCACTGTCAACTTCTTTCTCTACGTTGCCCGCCCACGCAAAGGGGTGAGTGAGGGCCCTCGCTGATGCGTCATCACCAACTCCCAAGTGAGCTGTATTATCCGCCTCACCCCTCGGATTCTAACACGTTGCTGTGGTTTTAGTTTCCATGGATTGGAATCAGATGGATCGGCTTGATCTGCTCGTTGTGCTCCACTCATCAAGGTTCCTGGCGTTTATTAGAGGTGATGCGGTGATGCCTGCTGGGCTGTTGGGACATCAACACCTCGTTCGTGCTGCTCCCGCCCCTACCCTTCCCTGCGCTACTACAAGAGTTGGATCGTAAATTCAAGTGTTTGGGTAAAGCTCCCGGTGAACTCTCGCATTTTTTTACATAGTTTTTTTCGGGACAGACTATGGATCATGGAAAGAGATGCAACCGGATGAAGGAGTAACTTGTATTAGTTTTGTTCTTAGAAGATTGGATTTTATAACAATTTTGGCAGTTACCAATTGGAGGCTATTTGTTCCGTATATGCAAACAGATAGATTCTTGATTATACAGGGTTATGCATAGGAAGTCTAGCAGGCAAGATTATTGTTTTTGTTTTTAGATCATTCTATTTTATACCACAAGTATACCTTTACGCCATGAATTAATCTGCACTAAATTTCTTGAAGAATTTCCATTGTTCCGGAGGAACCAGGGGTGAGCACGACGGTGGCCCCTGGGTTCTGATCTTCTTTTCGATGTCCTGCTGTCACTGTGTCCGCAGTCTACGCCGACGGCCGGATGCCCTTGATTGTTGTCACCGGAGCCCCAACATACTGCCAATACTTATTCGCGCAGCAGTATCCAAGCCCCTGAGGGGTTCTTCCGAGCGATCATTCATTTATTTTGTGGTTATGCAATTGATGCTAAACATGTTAGGCTAACTAAAAACTTCAGCCGGACTAGGGTGTAAGGAGAGAAACACTAGGGCCTCTTTAATTGGTTTGTGCTAATATTTGCCGTTCTTGGTGTTTTCTTCTGAATATTAGATGATTTTCTACCCCTGGGTCCATGGTTTTTTACTCATTATTTTTTTTTATTCCTTGCAGGCTAATTTGTTTCAGTTTATGGGAGTACCTTCCGAAATATCTATACATCTTATATAAAAATATTTAACATCATTCTATACTTCCTTATATTTGTGTCCCTTGAAACTTAGTATGGTGCCTTGTACTGTAAATTTATCATCGTTAGTAATGCTGCTGATTTTTTTTCTTATACTGTAAATTAAAAATATTCCCTTGTACTGAAATTTGATTCAAGATGCTTAGTTTTCCTATTATTTTGTACTTATTCCCTTGTACTGAAATTTATAATATTCCCTTGTACTGAAATTTGATTTTTTTATACTTATTTTGTTTTTAAGATACTCAGTTTTCTTGCACCAAGATTTACCTTGTTGCTGAACTTTCATAGGAAGGAGAAGCTCAAGGGAGCAAACAGAACAAGGAGGATGGAGCTAGACTAGAAAGGAAAAGTTATGGCAATAAGCATGTACAGTAAGCTTCACTCAACTCATAATTCCTAACCACAATGTGTTTGATGGTTGCCATGGATAAAACCAGCATAGTTTTCTTTTGATTAAGGAGTTTGTCATAGAGCCTAGCCGCACATGCCCATCAGATTTGAAGATGTCGCCTCACCGGACACAGAAAGTTGATTGTATTGTAAGTTTCTCATTGTTTCTTGTACTTCCTAAACGTATGGCTAGCAGAATATTTTCTATGTCGACTTGTAACAAGCACGAGCATGCCGTTTATAAACAATAGTTCATAGGTAAAAGTGCTGATGCGAGTATACTTATTTTCATTGTAGTAGAATTTATTGTTTTATAATGTGCTATATTTCTTCTTCTTTCTCATTTTTTTGGGGAAAACACTATTTTAATATAAAAAAGGTGAGCTGCAATCTTGGCTTCCTGCACTTGAAAAGATTACTCATTTGATTGCTTTGACCACTTTTGTAGGTTCTGGTTGAGTTCCCCAAAATAAATACCCATGTAACTTCATCAATGGCACAATGATTTGCAATTTTTTTTTTTTTGCTTACTGGTGTAACTCTAGGAAGACAAACTGATATTCAGGTGCAAAACTTTGTCATGTACATTGTTATTTTCTATCCAAATGTGCTGAAACATCTATACTGCCTTAACTTTGTGTCCCTTGAAACTTAGTTATGCTGCCTTGTACTGTAAATTTATTATCTTCAGTCATGGTACTGAAAATTTTCTTATACTGTAAATTTTATAAAGCTAGAAAATATTCCCTTGTACTAAAATTATCAGAAAGTATTTCCAAATATGTTGCAATTTATTAGTGAGTGAAGGTGCTTTTTTTCTTCGAGAAAACGCAAAAGGGTTGCAGCTCATTTCATTGAAAATGTTAGGGAAAATTTACAAGCCTAGAGAAGCTGATTACATAGCATGAAAAAGATGTTTTAATGGACATCCCATGTCTCTCTCAGTTACACACGAAGACCTAGAGGATTTAGTGAGTGAAGGTGCTTGACAATACACAAAAATGTACTACCCCATTTGTGCTTGAGTTTGAGAAAGAGGGTATTATTTAAACCATGTAAATTTTGAATTACATTTTAGGCCAGTTGGAGTCCCACGGTGATGGTCAGTTTTAATTAACCAGACCTAATTTGGATGTTATTATCAGAAAATTATGCAAAGTCACTATTGGAATTTCTGATCAATCATTTAGGATTCTAGCCTTTATTTTACAAGTGGCAAAATTTTGCTTTCCTTGTAGCTTTCTGGTGCAGTACTGTTCAGGTGCACGTCTCTTAGTTAAAAGGGTCTTGGAAAAACATGATCTTTAGTGCAGGTTGATCGGATATATAGGATTAAGTGTATACAAAAAAAAAACTTAGCATGATATGCGCTTTGTTTCTTCTTTTACATATTCGTCTTCAGTGAACTTTTTTGCAGCAAGCCTGCATTATGCACTTCGGTTCTCTTTTTTACATTTATCCTTCGCTGAAATTCTCTTCAACAACAATGTATCCATCTATGGCTCACACATTTAACTTAATTAGTAATGCTTTTAACAATTGTACGATAATGTCATAGCCACAGTGGCAATAAACTAATAATTGCAGGTCTTAGTCAAGCAGGAGCTGAAGAGGGCAAAGTGACGGTAGAAAAATCATATATGGACCGACTGAAGGAGTTCAATTCTCTTTCCGAACTGTTGTAACTGTCTGAATTAAACTTAATTTGATACATCAAGGTGTCTGGCTTGTCAAAATCCTCTAGAAATACAATGCATTGGCTGGTTAACTATTTTTTCAATAAATAGGTTCTGATTGTACGCAAAAAAAAAGCCTGTAGTGGGGAGCTAGCAGAAATGAGAAATAAGCGAGAAGGGTGGTTGTTATTAGAAAGGGAGAATGTGCAAAAAAGCATGATCAATTTTGTTTGTGAATGTTGGCACCATCTGTATAATGAATTCCATGTCATTATTGTTTTGTTATAGAACATATTTATTTTGTGCATCCTAGACATGGAACATATCTCATCCAATAATGCCATGTTAAGCTCCATCACTGTCAACCATAATACTTTTGTAGGTTGTGTTCTGCTTACTCACAAACCTGCTATCTATCCTAAGACCGATGTACTTCTCAAAACTAAGATAACGACTATAGACGGCAAAATATGTTAGCCATATTTCTAGGTATATATGAGAGCAAGAGAAGGTTTGACTATTCAGTTGGTTAGCTTGACATATGGCTAGCACAAGTGAGCGATATGATCTAGGCGACATTTTAGAAGTGTTTTCTATGAAAATTATTACTTGAAGTTGTACACAAGAGTTTGGATATGATCTTGATAAGGGAGATGTGGTTTGGGTAACCCAAACTGCAAGAGGCAAGTAGGGAGGGAGATGTGGTTTGAGTAAACCAAACTGCAAACTCTCGTGTAAGGTATCGTCGTTGAAAATGACGACTTCAAATGTGCCTTTGTCTGCATATCCTCCACATCATTAGGAGTATTCATGTACATAATATTTACATGTGAGATATGTAACAAACTTGAGGTTCCGTAGCAACGCACGGGCATTCAACTAGTCTTCACAATATATGTGTGTTCGTCAAGTTTCGTGAGGAACCAATATTTTGTGTGGTCTACGTACAAAAATAGAAAATTTATCTTCCGAAAAACCTCAATTTTACATTGAATTTTGTCTTTTTTCACATGTCACACGATAAGTCGATTTTTCATGAAACTAGCATATGAAGATGTACGTGTGCATTTTTCTTTTTAATTTTTAAAATTTCAAAATATATATGTCATGCATTTTAAAATAGACAGGGCATATGCTCCCATGTGGCAAAACACCACTCTCGTAATCTTGAAAAATTATAAAGAGCGCATGGTTCGAAATCTTCTCCCGCGGAGCGGCGGTGGCTATCAGATCTTCAAGTGGACAGCGGATGATAACTTCTGAAAATTACCAACTTTTTTTACTAAGTGGCAATTCTAGGTTGGGTTGCTAATTAGCTTCAGTTGCAACCGGCGTACGTGCAAACCCATGTATAGCAAGGAAAAAAGAGTTCTAACTCACGTGCAACTCATGTATAACTAGAAGAATCTAAATTGTAACTCACATGTAACTAAAAATCTCAGTTGCAACTCAAATGCAACGAATGTGCAAGGGAGAATTATTTTCCCAGTTACAACTCCCGTGCAACTCATATGCAACTAAAAAAATCTCACTTACAACATATCTACAACCCACAGGGCAAACGAAACATGATTTAAATTTAACGGTTGTACAGTTGAATGCGCTCTAACTTAATTATCACTCTTGATTGAGAATTAGTAAAAATGTAATGTTTACATATATGCATGTTGTTTCTTTTTGGTTTGGCGTTACTTCATGGCCTACGCTATGTTGACCTTGTTCAGTGTGTGCCCTCATGGACGGAATGAATAACGCGGGGTAAAGTGACAATCATAATTCCACCCTAAGCTAGCGCGAGCCGACCAAATCAAACACCACCATGTGGTATACGTGGTGAGCAACTAAAACAATTGTTATACAAAATGAAATCAAACAGCACCAGCTCATGTATTACCATGTAAGTATATGTTATACTACTATAGTTGCTACTATGAATACATGGTATTGGTTGTAAATAAAAAAACACTACCACCAAATGCTCCCTAGATCTCACCCGCTTGATGCACAGCCGACAGCGGCGGGCATGGTTTCCAGCTGCGCTCCCAGGGCAATAGTGCCGACAGCGTCCAAGCGACGGTTGTGCAAATCCTGCGTATTACGGTTGTGCCGACACTCGGCAAAGTGGCCGTGTTGTAAAGCCTCAAGAAGCTCAAAACCGTAAGGAAAAAAACCTAGCTGGTCATTGTTTTAGGATGTTTTTCCAGCACATCTAGAATATAGATATATAAAATCCAGCTGAATTTTCTAGTTTAGGCGACTAGGTATTTGGGAGCGTTCTTTCTTGGCAACGAAAGAACAAAATCTACGAGTCCAACACTAGTTAGGTTTTCTTATTTTATAATTTTAAAACCATGTTCCAAACTATGTAGTAGTTTGTGTTTGTTTCTATCCATGGTTAAATAAAAAGGAAAAAATAGGTAAAAATATTTATGCGTCGGCCCACTGTGAGCACTCCAGACGTAAAACGGACCCGTAATAAAAAATAACGATTTTCATGTCCGCGAGACGACGCAAACGACGCGCGCGACCACTTTCAGTGGCATCGCCCTGTTTGGAGGAGATGTCCTAAGAAAAGATGGAAGTGGGAAGAGTGAGGTGTCAGTCACAAGGCATGTAGGGAAATGCAGATTGATGAACTACCAGCTTACATGTGCTGAACCCACATGGTGGTAGCATTTCACATGGCAAATGCTTAGTACATAAATACAGGCGCGACGCCCCTCCCCTCCTCTCTCCCTCGCGTCGGCCCTCTAGGCGACTGTGGGAGAGAACCCTAGATCACGCTGCCGCCACCTCTCCCAATCATCCCTCCCCTTCTCATCGCCCCTGGAGGCGTCCGTCGGCAAGTCTGTGTGGCGCCGGTGATGGGGGCGGCGGGGAACTACTCTCGCCCCCCCCCCCCCCCACGTGCAGCTGCAGGGAGGAAGGAGGCCGTGTGCGGTGGGTGGGGGATGGACTCTGTCGATGGGACGCTGTGACGGCCCTCCTCCCTCCGCTCCCCTCTCCGGCTTGGCATCACCGGCGCATGGTAGTGGTGCCTGGTGGCTGGGTGCTATGCTCCGCTGACCGGGCTGGGACCATGGATTCAGGACGGCGGCCTTGGGCGCAGGGTGGGGCCTCATCGATAGCGGCATGTGGCGGTTGCCGGTGATGTTGTCTGTGCTCTTCTGCCATGTGGTCGGTGAAGGGGCGGCGGCCGCGGGCATGGTGCGGAGGTCGCCCGGCGGGCCTCCATCATCAGATCTGAAGACGGGTGTTGTTCCTCCCTGCGGTGCTCATCCCACCTCCCCGGCCCCAGACTCCATCCGGTGGTTTGGTGAGGGCGGTCGGATGTGGGCTGACAGTGGCGGCCACGAGGTCGACGACACTAACGGCGATGTGCTCCTTCTTGAAGGCGCATCGAGGTTGTATCCCCTCCCTCCCTGCTTTTCCTATCTCAGGTGAAAGCCCAAGACTTTGGTTTGGACGGCGGCGGCGCTCTGGTGCCGTTCCCTCGGTGGAGGCGCCGTTTTGAGATAGTGAGTATGGGTGGACGAGCTCAGCGGTGGTGGTAGGCTTTGTCTTTGCCTGCTCTTGGCAGCTTGGTCTGGTGTGTTGTGGTGTGGCCTGCGAATGGCGGTGATGTTCGTGGGTGGCGGCGCGGCGAGCCGAGTGCTCGGAGTCTTTCTCCCCGGCTGTGACTTCGGTATTCGTGCGTGCTCATGGAGAGCGGTCTACCTCCGACAGGTCCGGCGTCCTTCAATCCGGGGAGCTTTTTTTGGAGGTGGAAACGGATGGTGCTTGGGTTTTTGTTTGGCCTCGGGAGGTTGACGATGGTGCGAGTCACACGATGCCGGTCTTCTTCACCAGCTTTAATGCCTCTTCAGATGGATCGCAAGGCTGGACAAGGGAAACGAAGATGTGTTTCATTTCTTCTCTTGTATGCTTGTTGTTTTTTTTTTTCTCTTGTTAGCTGTTTATCCTTATTAATTTAAGACGGGACTACAGAGGGACTACAGCCTTCTGTTCAAATAAATACAAGCGCACAGTGATAGAGCCTACAGCTACAGATTGGTACCAATGGCCTTAAGAAAAATGCCAGCAGCGGCAACTCAAGACAGGAATTGCTACTAATTTCCTAGCACAAAGGGTATTTACAATGGAAACATGTTAAAGGGGCTGCCTTGACGGATATTCATAGATGTTTGCATTCTGTCACAATCTCCTTAAGTTTTAATTACAGTGTTGAATAAAGCATGATCCTTACAGGTAACGAGCCAAGTGGCCTTAACTTAGATCTGCCCAAAAATGAATTTAAGAATCTCACAACTAATCCTACTTGAAAAATACAATGACGCGGCTATGTGTCACACTCTACGCGATGGATAATTTACATGATGGTTGACCATAAAAGAGTTTGGCCGTTCTTAATTAACAGGCCTTTGGCCTGTTTATGTGCCACCGCTAGAAGGCCCACTGAAGATGTTGATGTGAACAGACAGGGTAATAAGTATCTTTCACTTCAGTAGTGATAGGCTCTTCAAGACTGGCACCTCCGCCAAGTTAATAAAGTAGTTCACTTTGTATCCTAACTCGATGATAATCCATCTAACAGATCAACCGTTGCAAGAATTCCAAATGTCAGCTATGCATAGGTCTTTCGGCATATCGTTAGATGGTTGCTTCATGATGACTCATACCCTTGGTTACTACTCGCTTGACCCGCTATTTCTGGAAGAGGAATCTGCAGGTGTGGGAAGGTTTATTCGGAATGTGGATTGCAAAGTGGTTAATATTACAGTAGGGAGCGGGAAGACGCATACCTCGTGAGGGACGCTTTCCCTCCATTGCTTCTTTCTTCTCCTGACAACTGTGACAAAGGAACGGACCATCCCAGGGAGACAGCTTTCCTGGCTTTGACAAGCCCTCGTGTATTGATATGCCCTGACCAGTCTCTAGCTCTACTTGACAAATTGCGCATACAAAAAGCTTGAACATATTTCGGACTGGATACTCAGAGTCTAGCCTGCATTCACAGAAAATATAATGTCAAAAGTTTATGGAGACTAACAATCATAAAGTTTAGATGAGACCCAACTGGCAAGTCGTTCAACTTCATACGGTGTTCTGCTTTGATTTCTTTTTGCGTTGCAAAGTCCACTTTTTCAGCACTAAACTTTTGGCGAAGTTCACTTTTCAACTCCGAACTCGAACCATTCGAATTGCAAGCTCGGACTGTTGAAATGTTTCACATTTTAACCTCAGGTCGTTTAACAGGTGGCTTCGGTTGACATGGCAAGGCAGTGAGGTTGTGGACATATGGCATCCACGTCTGTCAAAACTACTCGTCAGACTGCTTGACAGTGGAACATTGACTTTCAACAGCTCAAGTTTGTATTTTAAATGGTTTTGAGTTCAGAGTTGACAAGTGAACCTTTGTCGTAGTTCAGGCCTGAAAGTTGAACTTCTGGCATAGATCATGGGTTGAAAACTTGTGTTTTCTTCCTCCACTTCCAATGATTGTGTCAAGTTCTGGTTGAACACTATGGTGGGACATGTGGCTTGTTCCATTATTTTCAGTACGAAAAGCATGTCAGAAACTGCATTAGAAGTCACTAGAAGGACACGGATATCAAAAAAAGTTTAAGAAGCTAAAAGGCAAAAGTATTAGACAACCAAATAATCAGTCTCAACCAACTGAACTTTTTTGGTAGATACATAGACGTATGGCATCAAACTTTGTCACAGATTTCGTTCCAGCATGTACAACTTCAGACTGCAGAGTAAGGCCTCTTCAGAAGGCATTCTAGGCCTCCCGACCTGCAGCACATGTCTGCTCTCCTCTGTTGTGTTTTGCTTCCTTTGTCCAATTTCTAGCGTAGCATAGAATTGGTTTCGTTTTGCTTTTCCTTCCTGATATGTTTAGTTTTTTCATGGTTTTATTATGTAAATTCACTGCACCTAATCGGCGTGCTTCTTGTAGTACAAATGATATGCATTCTGATGCGTGCTAAAAAAATAAAGGTTTTTAAAATTGAATATGAGGTGTCACTGTAAAAGGTAATATCTTCCAGCTCAAATGGATTATTATTTTAGTACAGGTAGCGAAGGAATGTCCCCAAGTGACAGTTTATTGATTAGAGAGGAAAAGCTGTAAGTTCACTGGGTTATGTGTGAACAACTATTATGCATCCATTGACAAGATCGAGCAAGGGAACATACCATCTTAAGAGCGACGGGCATCCATCCTCAAAGACTTCCTCCACCAAGTCAGGCTCGGAAGTTTGTTCCGTATCAGCATGAGATAATGAGTCTGATGTTTTTTTCTTGAAGAAAATATTTTTGATAAGATTAAAGCCATTCCGCGCCTTCTTTCGAGAATGTATAGTGGATTTCGGTTTTTCTGGCGGCATCATGTCAATAACAATACAAGTTGTATCATCTCTTAATCCTTTTGGTTCTACGGCTTCCTGCAAAAGACCAATAGTAAGGGACAATATTCTTCAAATACACAGAGACGAAGACTTGGCTGAGTGTTCAAGGAAAAAAGTACAAACTGAGGATTTCAGCTTTCAGGTTGTATGACAAGAAATGTGGTGTTAGGTGACTGTACTTTGACAATCTGGTCTGCTGCAGCCTCTGGTGGAAGCCCTCGCGCGCAATTAAAAGCCATTTCCGCAGTCAAGGCGTCCCAAACACCGTCACTTGAAATAATAAGACGACCTCCAGCACTAGATAGCTGCAGCAAACATTAGAAGACATTAGTGATTTCAAAATTTGTTAAAAATCAAGGTATTTAAAAAAACAGTTTATTTACAAGAACACGGGTGTTTCACACATCGGTGCAGGCACACCCTTTTGTAAAGTTAACCTGGTATATTTAATAATAACATGTACACTTGCAATAGGTGCGCAAGGACCCATGTCTATCAAAATGTACCTAGAAAAGGGGCATTTCACAACTATTCATCAACCACACAATAAGTCTATACTGTGACGACTCGCTATATTTGCAAATACATCTTATGTTTATTGTACAATACACAAAGTGGTACACAAAATTTTGGTCTTTTTCAGATTATTTTGAGTGTACAAGTTGTGTTTCTTGCAATAGGGTGACGCCGCACCCACCCATGTTACTCGAATGTACCTAGACAAGGGATATTTTACAAACTAGTAAAAAATGCAGATGACCAAGAGAAGGAGAATGTCCAGACAATACTTCTGGTGCTTGACCTACTATGTATCTCTATTATTGCGGAAGTTTTGACTTTGATTTTCTACAAAAGTGACGCATGCAAAAGTTTAAGGCAGTGTACCTTGATCTGCTTCACAAAAGGAACAGCAATGATGAATTCACCTACATCCTGATCACCAATTGATCTTGATAGGCATAAACCACCTGGCCAACATCGAAGGGGCCCAATCTGGATGGACAACCAAGGAAAAAAAAGAGTCAAGTGTGAGGTGCGAACCATGCCTATAAACGCGTTTTCCAAGAGAAAAAAAATATGAAAGATATTCGACACCCGTAATCATGAAAATGTGCAAGCGCAAAGTTTTGAAATGAACCACTCAGGTCAACATTGAACACTCAACAGTCAACAGCACGTTAAGTGACGCTCATTAAAATTCATTTGGTACAATGAATATGGAAAATGCAGCTGTAAACCAAAAGAGCAGTTGTAAGTACTTTGCTTCATTGGTCTGGCGCCAATTCAAATTACCAAAAAAGACAACAGAAGGAGAGAGCTTAAATATAATGAAAATAGGCCCCGAAGACCAGATGAAAAGTCTACAGTTTGAATAGCAAAACTTTGGAAAGCTACACTTTGTACAAACTTGTTGAAATATTGCTCAGGTGAAGATTCAAAGAAAGAAAGTTCCTTGGCTGCGAAAGCTTGAAGAGAGACAAGATGTGAAGATGAAAACCTCAGCTCCACCAATAACATTCAGTCTTCCAACTTCGCCTCCGCACTCCGTTACGCGTCCAACTCTGCAACCCGAAACCAACAAGCCACAGTAAGAACCAACGGTATCAACGATTTGAGGAGGAGTAGGAACTGTTGGCAGCCAAACAATCTTACTCCTCTCCGCAAGCATCGAAGCGGTGGTCCGCGGACAGGTAGTAAATCGAGCCGTCGGCTTCAAGGACGCAGCGTGAATCGCCGACGGACGCGGCGGTCACAACGGACCCGTCGATGATGACCAGCGTCACGGTCGTCCCTGAAGAGTGCGCTGAAAAACACAGACAGACAGACAGGGTAGAGAAACAAGATTCAGCGCTGGTGCCGTACAAACAGATGGACAGACAAGAGTAGTGCCCACGCACAATTTGAATCGAATTGAATGAGCGTTTAACTACGGCTCGCGATAGATAGAGCTGCGTGCTAGATATGGCAGTAAGCAGTAGTACTACAAGTAGTTGTTGTACTTGTGTCTACGGAGAGACTTAATTGGGAGTACGGGGGGGGATTTTCACCTCTGGTCTGGAAATCCTTGTCGGTCTTGACGAAGCCCGCGACGAGCGCCCTGGGCAGCGCGGCGAGCCACTCGTCCCTGGTGAGATCTTGGGGGACGCAGCCGAGCACATTGCGGAGGAGGTTCTCCTTGGCGTACACCGCGGCGGCGCCCCCGTTGTGGCCGTCGAACATCTGCAACAAAAAAGCAGCCCGTCAGAAATCTGGAGTTGACCCCGCGCGCGGAGCGACGGAGCAGATCGGCGGCCGCGCGGCCGGCCGGACGGACGAGGACGAGATGGGTAGAATGCGGGCGGGTGAGAGAGAGGGAGGAGAGCAAGCGTCTTACGGCGAAGGCGGAGAAGGATGCGCCCGGGTGGCGCTCGAGGCCCTGCTTGAGCATGGCGTAGTCCTCGCCCTTCCTGGCCCGCCCGGCCTGCCCCGCGGCCAGCACCGGGCGCGCGGCCCCCGTCGCGTCGGCGAGCTCCGCCGTCAGCTCCCGCCGCAGCAGGTCCTCCAGCGTCATGCTCCCGTGGCGCTGCCTCGGCGTCGTCGCCGCCGGCGACGACATGGTCGTCGTGAGGGAGTCGTCAGATCCCGGGCGCGGATCGGGCAAGCATGGTTCGCTGGCAGGAGCGCGGGGCGAGCTGAGAGGAGAGGCTCTCAACTCGCACTCGCTCGCGCTGGCTGGCCTGGCTGTGGTGCGTGGGTGGCTGGCTGGCTGGGTCTGGTCGGGAAGCGCGGCGCTTTCCGCTGGCTTGGCGCTGGGCGCGCAGCGCGAGCTGTTGCTTTGCGGGAGGAGCGAGGGAGAGGGAGAGTGGAGGGCCCGGCGGTCACATGGGGCGCCGCGCGGCAACAAGAAAGAAAGAAACAAGACGCGGAAATCCAGCCCGCTCCCACGCGCGCGCGCGCGCCGTCCCCGGCCGGACAAACGGAAAATTATATCACGCCACCCCGACCGAATGAATACCCTGCGTTTTTAACGCCCGCCGCGCGGCACACCACAGCTGGGCACTGGGCAGACGCGCACCAGCCGTGGACCATTGCCATTTCTTTTCGAGGCGTCGGCAGCTCTGCTCCTCCAAAGTCCAAGCCGGTCCCGTGACTTACCGTGGTGGACGTGTCCATTCGTTGCCGTGTTCTCTCAACGTGTCCATAAGTTAGTTTCTTTTTATTGGATGAAGATAAGATATTTGAAAACTGTATTTTTATGTTTCAAAAAATTATAAAATTATTCCATGAATACAGACGTATGTCATGAATACTCGTGCAAAGTTTCGGTAAAAATTATGTTGTATTTTTAGCTAAAGAAAAAATTATGGCCGTATATGGACAAGTTTTGTCAGAAATTTGTCTCTTTTATATAGTTCATAATACAACATAATTTCTTCCGAATTTTTTACAGTACATTCAGAAGATTTCTATGTATGTGTAGATTTAAGCTCATATTTTTCGGAATCTCAGAAATATGTTGCTTTTCTCAAAACCGGGAGCGCTAGTACTCATGTGTCAAAGTCACTTTTCGCCTTTTATTTTGCAATCTCTAGATGTTGAACGCACAAGCATTTTCTAGTCTTTACAAGCAAAAAATAAAATTCGAGTTTATACAATATGTTTCATGAATGGAAATATAACATACATCAAATCCAATAATTTGAAGTTCAACTTCATCAGGACGCCGACACGGCTCATGGCTATCATTTGACCATCCACAAATGCTCCATGAGGTCATTATGCAGTTCATCATGAGCATCTAGGTCGCAGGTTTATGCATGCATAGTCAAAAAAATCCACGAGCAGATGATGTTCAACCGTCGCAAGAGGATCCTGACACTCACGAGACCCACATGGGCGTTCGGTGGAGTCTTGCGTTCGCTCTTGATGATAATGGTACGCGTGATTACATATGCATTCAGCATCTCCCACATCTGATCGTAGCAAATCGAGTTTGGAGCACACCAAATATCGATCGATCGACATACTTCCCGCAACTCTCCTTGCGCGGAGCAAAGTGAGGCTTCATCTAACCTAGAGGCTTGGAGATTGTCTTCACAAATGTTGACCATCTATGATAGATGCCATTGGCTAGGTAGTACCCTTGTTATATGTGTAGCCATTGATCTTATAGTTGCATGGTGAAGCATGACCTTCAACTAGTTTCGGAAACACGGAGCGCTGCACGGCATTGATGTTATTGTGTGATCTGGTCATGCCAAAGAAAGAATGCTAAATTCATGAATCTTGATATGCAACCGCTTCAAGTACCACATTGCGATATATGTGATGCCCTTTGTACAAACATTGTCAAGCAAATAGATAGTTCTTCCATGACTAGTGTATGCAATCGATGCTCCCAAGTAACCCTGGAAACCCTCTCGCTCCGTTATGTGTTGTGATTCTAGCAATCTCTGCTTCATTTACTCTCTAATACTCTTGCCCGAACTTTCCCACAACCGCTCTGCAAAACATGTACATGAATTCAATGGTTGTGGACTCGCTCATGCGAAGTAGTCATCATGTGAATCGGCAGGGGCTCCCATATGCAAGCATCGTCATGGCGGCTGTGCACTCTTGAATTGATGAGAAACCAGCCGTGCCACAACAGTCGTGCTTTAACATGAAGTACTTGGCGTTCTCTCTAAAGCCATAAAGAATGGACATGAAAAACTCATTTCTCATCTTCTAGCGCCTCTAAAAATTGTCGGTGTATGTTGCATCATGAGCAAAGCAGACGGTGTAGAGCATGGTATAACACTGTATTGGACCGCGCCAGACCGAAAAGGCATGTGTGGCACGCTGTTGGACGCATTTAATTATCCAGCGCACCGCAAAGACGTTGGGGGCAGTCTAGGGGACACGACTGGAGATGCTATGGGAGTGTATTCACAAGGGACTTTGGATTCTAGCGATGATTCTGTACATTGTTAGAGCAAGAACAATGTATAACCATGGTTTGTCATCTATAGTCAACCCTATAGCAAATACATAGTATGTATAATAGTCAAATATAAATGTGTACTCCCTCTCATTTAAATTAGTTTGTGTACCCAGATACCATGTCTAATACAATTGTAGTCATGAGTTGTGCCAATTAATTTGGACCGATGAAGGACAAGCTGTTTTGGCACTCAGGTGCATATGCTCCTGATTTTTTAAATACATTTTAAATGTATTTCAAAATATATATAAAAATCAATAAAAAAATGTAGCACGTACGATGTTCTATGTGCTCGTAAAGTACTACTACTCCCTATGCCTAAGTTTATTAGTCTTGCACTCTATATCGTTAATTTGATCTATATAATATAAATTATAACATGCAAATTATTACACTAGAAATACTTACAATGATATATTTTTATGTAATATACATCTCATATCAAGTTGATTTCATTAACAGTTTGAGGATACACGCAGAATTAACAAACCTGATGGAGGAACTATTTAAACTCTTATAGCCTGATTATGTACATTTACAGTGTGAGGATTTGGAGAAAACGACATTGAAAAGTGCTCCGACAGGTGGCTGTGCCTTCTAGATATTTTGAAAGTTCTGACAAATCGGGCATAACGAGGCCCCTTGTCTGAAACTGAAAGTGGATGTAGTTATGCTGAGCCTTCATCTCGTTTTCGTTTTCTTTAACAATTTGTTAGTAGTGGTGGTTCACATGGATGGATGCAACCAAGGAAGTGCTTGTCTGGCATTTGCTCTTTCGATGTTGGCACTTTCTTGTTTCACATTTGGCTGTTTCTTTCGATGATGACTTGGATCGTTTCTCTGTTCTAGATGGTGGTTGGGGATGGAAATTATGGTAGGCCGGCTGCTGCTGACTGGCATGCCGCGGAACGATTCGTTGTTAACTTGCCGGCCGTGGCTCTAGCATGCTCGCGCTGGTCTGGTCGTCGCATGGATGATGAACGCTCTACTTGTTAATTCTTAGGGCATCTCTAGCGGATTCGATGCAAAACAGACGCAAAAAAGTGACCACGCGCGACCATTTATGTCTGGCCGCGGCAGGCCACGATTATTTGTTTGCGTTGGAGACAGCCCTAGCAGCTCGACGCATTTTTAGTTTGTAAATCTTTATTTATTATATTTAGTTGCAAGATAGATATATTTAAGGAATTGCTAGTTCTAAGTTGCCTGAGATTTAATAAATCTCAGCCAACTCTTTAACGGTCAGATTTGTTGTGTCAAGATTTGTGTACATTTTTTTTCAGCCAATGAGTAGCAACCCTTCTTTCATTCATTTATAAGCTTCTCGTTACAAATTTTCTGCAGATTTTGCAAGAAAGTGAGCTGCTTCATTACTACATCGGTTTACATGAACAAAATTACAAGCTGAAAACATTAGAGTTCTCGTTTTGATATCTTGGACAATGGCTTCAATCGAGGATCTGTCAAACTCTGAACTTTGCACCTTATTCATCAGAGAGAGGCAAGCTCTCATAATTGATTGTTATGAGAGCTAGAAAGCTTTCCATGTGAATTTCTTCCAGTTTCTCATAATTGTTTATTAGCAAAGCAAGTTAAGCCCTTAGCTCAACATTCTTCTTCAAGATGGATGCTTCACAAGAGGTAGAGTTAGTAGCATAAGCATCATCAATAATAGCACAAGAAAAAGGCAACTTAGGAAGCTCTATTAGATTGGAAGCCTTAAGTTGCTCGTGACTCGGTGAGTTTCATGAGCTCACTCTCAATGGCCCTAGAGCTATTTTTGAGAAGCTAAAAATCCGCAGGGAGTTTAGCATGAGCAATTACTAGCTCATCATTTTTAGTTTCAAAAACATGTACCACCTCTAAAGCTCTATCACAAGATTCCTTTACTTTAGATAGTTCTAGAGTAAAAGTCTCCTTAAGAAATTCATTGGTGGATTGTTGTTCTTCAAGAGCTTCACTAAGAGTTGCAATCTCATTTGCATACTCGCGCTCATGTTCTTCCATTTTCTCAATATTTTTTATGCTCTCGATGGCAAAAGCCAAGATTTTCATAAAGTTAGAGCAAGCAAATTTATTCTTATGAAGAGCATGAAATACCAACTCACCCATCATGTTTAAGGAAGCAACATTAAGTTCTTCCATATCATCATCCTCATCATCACTAGATAGAGAGGGTTCCAAAGGAGGAGATACCTTTGAAGTCCTAGCCATAAGGCATGTGTAAGAACCGTGAGATGATGAAGAGGATGAAGTAATTGAAGCTCCATCCAAGATCTTGTCTTGGCCCATAGTATTTTTGGTTTCCTCTACATTGCTAGTCACACAAATACTAGAGGAAAATAAAGTATTTTTATCATGGCAACAAGACAAGGCAATCATATCATCATGAGGTGTAGATATGCAAGGACTATCAACACTAGCATGTAAGGCATTTCTAGTGCTATGAGTGTTAAAGTCCAAAGATGAATCATTGCAATGGGATAGGGATGAAGGATCATCAAGAGAAAGCTCAATATCAACAATGCAATGTTCATCACCACTCACCATACCATTACCTTGTGTCTTACCACACATTGGTAAAGTGGAAGGAGTGCAATCATCCTCAATGGTCTTGGACGCATCATATGTATATTGAAGCTTTGTCCAAAACTCATGAGCACTCCGGAAAGGCGCGATGGAGGAGATAACTACATGCCTCACAACATGGCAAAGCACTTTAGTAGTTTTAGCATCAAGATAATTGTTTTTCTTCTCCTCAAGAGATGGATTTTGTGGATCCTTAGGAGGAGAAAACCCATATCAAGAATTTGCTCCACATGTGGGTGCATGCTCCCAAAATAATCAAGCATGTAGAATTTCCAAGAATCATAATTAGTGACATCAAATGTAAAAGTGTTATTGTGCACTAATCCTCTAGCCGACATATTTACTCTCAAGGCGGTGAAGCCTAATAAGATAAGAGAGCCCTAGCTCTGATACCAATTGAATGTACAAGGATATCGCCTAGAGGGGGGTGAATAGGCGGGTTGTAAAAACTTCTACTTGAGGGCTAAACAAGGCCGAATAAAACTACTTAAGGTTTAATTGTTTAGCACAAACCCTATCAACTAGGGTTTGCCTATGTGCACCAACAACATATGCTAAGCATGATGAGAAACAAGGTGATATCAAACTAGATATAGAACATCAAGCACGAAGGATATGACAATGTAAAGCGCATAGGTAAAGGAGCTCGGGTTGAGAAGTAACCGGTTCACGAGGAGACGACGACGTATCCCTAAGTTCACACCCTTGGGTGCTAGTCTCCGTTGGAGCGGTGTGGAGGCGCAAGGCACTCCAATGAGCCGCTAAGGCCACCGTATTCTCCTCGAGCCTTTCAACCAAAGGGAAAGCCTCGATCCACTAAGGGACCCTTGAGGGTGGTTACCGAACCCGTACAAGCTTGGGCCAAACACCCAAGTATCAAGCTTGAGGCAAACTCCACAACACCGGAGGCTCTCAAGTACAAGGCCACAAAGGTTACAACACGCCACACACGGTGACGTGGGCATTACCCTTCGGGTAACAGTTATTGCACTACCTCTTGCGGCCCAACCAGGGGGCCATGAAGACACTCGATAGCCAGGTGGGCCACTACGTCGGTTCCGAAGAGGAATTCTTGAAGAACAAGACAAGGAGACGAAGAATACAAGGAAAGTTTAGAACTAGGACTCTTTGTAACCTAGTCATACCCGGACAGATCTCTCGAGACCTGGCTCTCAATATAAGGGCCATGAGAGAGGCTGCCGAGGACACACGCAATTTTAGCAATCATAGCCACCATAAATCTAGAGCTAGGTCCCTGCAGAACTTAGTCTCTCGACGAGATCATAGCTGAAACCTTCGGCACCCCATTGTAACCCGATATTTTCATAATCAAGATCAGACAGGCAGGACGTAAGGGTTTTACCTCATCGAGGGCCCCGAACCTCGGTAAATCGCTTTCCCCGCTAGTTTGATAACCGATGTCTCGTGTCAGCCTACAGGATTCCATCTACCCTAAGCCCCAAACGGAGGGCATTGCCGAGGAGTACCCTCGACAATTGGCGCCGTCTGTGGGAAACTTGTCGGCACAAGGCAGGTCATCGGCAGTTCCAGTTACGTCTGCAGCGTTCGTGCTAGAGTCACCAACGCCATCAAGTCGAAGAAACTCAGTTCGCTGCGGATCCTTCGAGTTCACACCGATCTCCACGGAGTCGCGCGGCAACATGGATACTACTTTCGGTGTTGTCCACTTCATCATCGATTCCATAGGGTTTCTTCGCCTTCCTAGTTCAAGCGCGCCAAGCCCAAGAACTTCGGTTCCAGATGATACCACGCCAGCAGCAGCTTTGGCAGTCCTGCCTAGGAACATGGGAGAGGGCAGCCGAAGCGGTTTCGACAGCAAAGAGGAGCAAAGGAAAAGACGAAGGGATTCACGCCGTGAAGAAGAGGAGCAAGTTGCGACTCGCCCCCGACAGTATGAACGAGGATGTCACAACATGCAGCCGAACAAGAACCGTCTTCGCACACCCTACCTATCGGCCACGGAGCAACTTGAAGCGCCGTGTTACCTGCATTCTTACATCGACCCGAAGGATAATCTTGAAAAGTCCACCCATCTACTTAGAAATTGTCGGCAGTTCCTTGAGGTTCGGCAGTTTTGCGACGATCTTAGGGCCGAAACGGCAGCGAAAGCTCACCCGGTGGGAAAAAGGGCAGCACCCTATAGTTATCCACCAGAACCATACATACCAGAAGAAGGAGACATGTACGTACCAACCGAAGTATTTCCAGTGTCTCGTGGACAGGTCAACATGATCCATAAAACCAGTTTTTCGAAGAGAGAAGCCAAAAAGTTTTCGCGAGAAGTGAAGTACGCAGAGGTTGCTATGGCTGAGGTACCCGAATATATCGACTAGTCAGACCAAAACATATCTTTTAGCAAGGCGGATCACCCGAAGGCCGTTCCAAGGCCTGGCCACGCTGCCCTAGTCCTTGAAGCACAGATTGGAAGTTACAACATGAGCAAGGTATTCATGGATGGAGGAAGTGGTCTGAACCTGTTATTCGCCAGCACAATGAAGGCAATGGGCCTAACGGTTGATATACTAAAGGAATCAAATACAGGATTCCACGGCATCATCCTGACCCGACCCGCTTATCCCCTTGGTAAAAATCACTGGACGTAGTTTTCGGCACACCCAGCAACTTCAGAAAGGAGAAGCTCGAATTCGAAGTGGTTGATTGGGAATCTCAATATCATGCCATCATCGGCAGACCAGCATTTGCCAAATTCATGGCGGTACCTCATTATGCATATCTAAAGCTGAAGATGCCAGGCAATAACGGGACAGCAATAACCGTTCACGGAAAAAATTTCTCGTTCTGACAGCTGCGACAGGGATTTTCAAAAGATCGCCTCAAAGTTTGGCGCTAAGGAAGAGCTCAACGCACTCGACGCTGTTACAGATCACATGAAGCCACCAGCCGACAACCGGAACGTAAGATCCGATGAATTTGACGTCGCAAAAGAAGCAAAGAAACATCAAGTGCATCCCTCTGACCCGAAGAAAACAGTCAACACTTCGGCAGATCTTACTGTCGCATAGGAAAGCGCGCTCATCAAGTTCCTCCGTGAGCGCTGGGAAATATTTGCATGGGAACCATCCGACATGCTAGGTATTCCCAGGGAACTCGCTGAGCACGCCCTGAATGTTGACCCCACAGCCAAACATGTACAGCAGACGATGCGTCGTTTTTCAGAACCAAAAAGAAAAGCTATTGGCGAAGAAGTTAATCGACTCCGCAAGGCTGGATTCATTCGGGAGCTCAAGGAAGCCGAGTGGGTAGCTAACCTAGTCATGGTGCCGAAAAAAGATACGACAGCTCTTCGCATGTGTATCGATTACACAAGTCTCAACAAGCATTGCCAAAAGGATCACTTTCCGCTGCCCCGTATTGACCAAATAGTCGACTCTACGGCAGGATGCGATCGTCTCTCCTTCCTCGATACGTACTCCGGATATAATCACATCAAGCTCAAGAAAGAAGATCAAGAGTTAACCGCGTTCATAACCCCGCACGGCGTTTACTGTTACAAAGTTATGACTTTAAAAAACGCAGGAGCAACTTATCAGCGGTGCATGCAAGCTTGTCTTGGGAAGCAGATGGGTAGGAATATCGAAGTCTACATTGACGGTATCGTGGTTAAAACCAAACATGCAATTACCCTCATTGACGATCTACGAGAAACTTTCGACAATCTCGACAGATACAAAATTAAGCTGAACCCGAAAAAATGTTTCTTCGGAGTGCCAGGAGGACAAGTACTCGGGTACTTCATCTCAGCTAGAGGAATAGAGGCCAATCCTTTGAAGATCAAAGCTATCCTTGACATGGAACCGCCGAAGAATTTGCATCAAGTGCAACAATTGGCAGGACGATTGGCAGCACTTAGTAGATTCATCGCCAAGTTGGGAGAGAAAGCTTTGCCCTTTTATCAGTTGATGAAGAAATCAGAAAAGTTCGAGTGGACAGATGAGGCGCAGAAATCTTTCGATGAATTGAAAAAGATCTTGTCTACATCCCCAGTACTCGTAACTCCACATGAAAAAGAGACAATGCTCATGTATATAGCAACAATGGTGCAGGTCTTTACACGGTCCTAGTTGTTGAGCGAGAAGAGGCAGAGAGAATTCATGGTGTGCAACGACCCGTTTATTACCTCAGCGAGGTACGCACACCAGCAAAGCAGATATATCCTCATCACCAGAAATTAGCATATGCCGTATGGAGGATAGCACGTAAGTTGCGACATTACTTTACAGAGCACCCGATTATTGTGGTAAGCGAAGCACCATTCAAGAATATACTTACTAACCCAGAGGCTACGGGTAGAGTATCTCAATGGGCTATTGAGATAGTGCCACACGACATAACTTACATCAATCGAACGACAATCAAATCTCAGGTTCTCCCAGATTTCTTGGCTGATTGGATTCAATCGCAAACTCCGGCTGCACCCGACATGTCTGGGTCATGGACAATGTACTTTGATGGGTTGAAGCGGAGTACAGGTGCGGGCGCAGGAGTAATATTGATCTCACCACAGGGGGACAAGATGAGGTATATGTTACGCATGAATTTCTCGCTACCGACAAATAATGAAGCAGAGTACGAAGCACTGTTGCACGGAATGAGAATGGCCAAGGCGTGTGGAGCAACTCGCTTGGAAATTTATGGAGATTCAAATCTTGTGGTGCAGCAGTCGATGAATTTGTGTGACGCAATCAGTGATAATATGATTTCCTACCGCCAATTATACCAGAATATGGAAGCCAAATTTGAAGGGTGCGAGATAAAACACATCGGCAGAGCCAACAATGAGGAAGCCGACGCTCTGGAAAATATAGGGTCCACGTGCTCCACTATTCCAGATGGAGTATTTTATGAAGTTATCGCTCAGCGATCGATCAAGGAAAAAGTGTCGGCACCTCCAAAACTATCGACTCATGATTCAGGAGCAGAACTGCAAAAAGATGTCGAAGATCCTACATTGCAACCCACAGAGCAGGTCCTTCTTCTTGAGCCTCTTTGGACTAAGCCTTTTTTAGCATATCTAATAGAACAAAGGTTACCGGAGGATCCAGTGGAAGCTAGGCGTATCGTGAGACGGTCTAAAACCTTTACCATAGTAAACGGTGAACTCTACAAGCGCAGTATCTCAGGTATCTTTCAAAGGTGCATTGCCATTGACGATGGAAAAGCTCTACTACGCGAGATACACGAAGGAACTTGTGGTCATCATGCAAGTAGCAGGGCCCTTGTAGCCAAAGCTTTTAGAGCAGGATTTTATTAGCCAACAGCAGCGTCTGATGCTCGAGACCTAGTGCGGAAGTGTGATCCTTGTCAACATTTTGCGCCAAAGCCGCATGCTCCTGCAACAGATCTAATGACCACACCTTTGGCTTGGCCCTTCGCGCAATGGGGACTCGATCAAGTTGGTCCGCTGCCGAGATCATCGCCAGGGGGACACACATATCTATTAGTCGCAGTCGATAAGTTCACTAAATGGATCGAGGCTGTACCAGTCAGAGATCAAACAGCTGAAACTGTCGTCCAGTTTTTTAAAGGAATAACTTGTCGGTTTGGCATGCCTCACAGCATCGTTACAGACAATGGAACTAACTTCGACTCCAAGAAGTTTCGTAAATTCTGTGACGATGGTGGTATCAAACTGAAATTCGCTTCAATTGCACACCCCCAAACCAATGGTCAAGTCGAAAGAATCAATGGCTTAATATGTGATGGTATTAAAAAAACGCCTTACGTGCGCGGCTGGAGCATGGGTCGAAGAATTACCATTTGTACTTTGGAGCTTGCGCACTACACCAAACAGGTCGACTCAGTATACTCCGTTCTTTCTCGTTTACGGAGCCGAAGCAGTTCTACCAGCCGATGTTCGCTTTGAAGCCCCTCGGGTGACTGCATACACAGAAACAAACTCCATCAATGCACTGCAAGACGTTGTGGACCTCCTTGAAGAAGCTCGAGACATTGCCTTAGCAAGAACAACGGTGTACCAGCAGGCGTTAAGAAATTACTACAGCCGACGAGTACGTAATCGAAGTTTCAGTGTTGGCGATATGGTACTACGATTAAAGCAAGAGAGACCCCTGAAGCTCGAATCTCCGTGGGAAGGACCGTTCATAATCACTAAAGTGATACCAGGAGGAGCTTACTGTCTCAAGAACCCAGCCTCGGGTGAAGACGTCGAAAATCCATGGAATGTTGCACACTTGCGACGATTCTACGCATAGGATTCAACTATTCCTTACTTGTTACGTGAAACCTTCTTAGCATGTCCTATATTATGAATAAAATTCTTGATTGGGCTTCCACCCTTATTGTTTAAAGCTTATCACTCGAACGACTATTCGGGTTCTCTTTTATTGGCTCCTACTCCCATCGGGAGCTTTGGCTAAAACTACGTGCTTCACAGCTAACTCGATAATATTCGAGTATTGCAAGGAATTATTACAATATCGATAACTAATTAATACTCCCATAGGGAGCTATGGTTATCAATACGCAACAAACCATCCAAGCATCAAGACAATACGCGTGTGCTGCAGTCGATTGACATATTATTACTTACAAAAGGGCTCATACCGGTGCACCGTGTAACGAAGCCAAGCGCCTAAATCCCTCGTTCACTCGATGGATGTCGCTCTTACAGAACTTACATATCGACTCTGCAAATAATGCAATTACAACGGAGTTGTCGGGTGAGCAGGCTGACTTGATCACTCAGCCGCCCTCGACAAAAAATTTCTAATCGAATTAACAAATTCAAAAAAGTACATGATGTATAAACACGCATCAAGATACATACGGGATTACCCCTTGCAACGCAAGGTCCTTATATATGTGTACATAACTTTATGGGAGGTTTTCTTGATCCTCTCGGGCCTTCAAATCCCTCTCGATCCATGTTTCCATCTGGGAGATAATAACATATGCAGGATTTCTGGCTATAGCATAATACTGGTCTAATCTCCTATTGGCATTTGCTATAGCCTCCAAATCTAAGGTCGGATGACACGCTAAAACTGAAGCAAGAGCAAGTTCAGCCCCGGCCAGAAGTTCCTTCCGCACCAACAATCGAATTCTTTCTAGAGTCTTCAATCGGTTGAACAAAGCAGATAAAGTCTCGGGTGCTTGGTCCAATGGAAACAAGGTTCTCCATACCATCGAAATATGAGCATTGTACTTATCAAAGTAATAATGCACCTTCTCCGCTCGATGTTCAAATTTGGCCATGGCAACGGCTTTCGGTCGTTTGGACCATAATTCGTGCTTCGGGTGAGCGACATCAGTCATCGCCTCGATCTTTTCATGGATCCTCCTATTCTCTTCCGATTCATCGAAGGCCACAACTGTTGAAGAACAAAAGCCAGTCAGCAGAAGGGTGTTCAAGTAAATACTTCGATAAAAATCAGAAGGTGATCAGATACTTACAGCTTAAGCTTTCAGTAGCAACACAGAGGCGGTCAAGAGCATGTTGTTCGATTGCGGTAGCAATCTTGCTCTTTCTTTTCACCAATGCTGCCATTGCGTGAAGGTTGGTTATGTTTTTGTTTAGCCGAGATATTTGATCACGCAAACGACGAACAAGATCAGATTCATCGCTAGCCGAAGAATTTAAAGAAGGATCGGCACGAGAAGAAGTTGAAGGAATCTGCAGCACAACTCTCGGTTCAGAAAAGCATGGATAAAAACTCCCATCGGGAGCGCATATATTACATTCAACAGATTGTTGACACTGACAACAGAGCCAGTACAAAACAAGACTAGATTAAATTGTATCAAGACTTAATTACAGCAACAGAGCAAGAATCCAATCAAGGTTGAGCCGATGATGAACCAGGAGCAGCTTCTGGCACAACTTTGGTCTTCTCTTCATCGACTAACTTGAGGAGCTGGTTAGCACATGTCACTGCCGATTGTTTGAAAGGCTCAAGGTTGACTAGGAAATTGTCGTCATCTACGGGCAGTGCCTTGGACAACTTTACCAAATCGGAGCCTAGCCCATGACCCATTAGCAGTTGGAAAGTAAAAACCGCCCCAAACAGACGGGAGCGTCGCTTAAGTACCTCTATAGCCTCGGAAGAGTCGACGAAAAAAGTGTCTGCCATCTCGCCAAGAGTCTTGTTTTGCTTCATTTTCGGGAATATCATCGAGAATAACTTCGACAATGCTCCCTTGGTTTTTTGCAAAAGACCAAGGACTTGGATATTGGATTCAGTGGCGAGAGAAAGGACGTCAGACATTGAATCCTCCCGAAGCTTGCGGGCTCGATTGATAGGTACATCGGTAGTATCTGGAAAAGCATGAATAAGCAATCTAGAGGATAGTATTAGAAAAATACCATGCATTAAGAAAAAAGGAACTTACTCAGCAAGTTCGCGATAGATTCACGGAGGGCGCCTTCTTTTTCATCGCCTGCAATGGCAGCTTCACGTCTAGCATCTTGCTCGTCCTTCATCTTCTTCTTCAGCTTCTTTAGCTCATCTTTCAGCAGGATATTTTCATTCTGATCATCGGTTGTGAGCTTGTTAGCTTCCAGCACTTGATCAGCCGAAACTTTGATGGCCTTTCGAAGCTGAACATTCTTTGACTCCAGGCGAGTGAATTGATCAGCGAAATCTGCCACAACGTCAACTGTGGCATAAATTGGCTGCAAGAAAGAAGATAAAGAGTCTTAGCCAAATTCGGAAATCAACCGTAAAAGAATATCGAGCTAAGTGGTTTACTTACATGATCACGGGCAACTGGAGGAACGGGGGCACCAGCAGAAGGGATAGCCTTCGACACAGGAATCTTCACCACAGTCGTCCTTGAGGGCGGCGTTGGATCAGCAGGCGAAGGATTCGACTCCTTGGCTGACTCGGTTTTTCCAGAAAAAACTTAGCCCTCTTTGCGAGAGGGACTTCATCATCATCATCGTCAGAGCTGCTTGAAAACAAGGACATGCGTTACATGAATTGAAGGAAGATGGTTACAAAGGAAAAAATAGATACTCACAGGTCTAAGTCATCTTCGACAGCAAAAAAGCTTGTCGAACTCTTTGCAGCTGGAGGAGGCAATGCAGTTTCATCGGCATCATCATCTTGTCCGCTAGGACTCGATTCAGCCATCGTCATCAAGCCTTCGTTGATCCTTCTGCGCCGCCTATCCTTAGTGCGAGCATCGTCTTTGGGGGCTTCGTCTCCTTGGACGTTGCTATCCTCGAGAGCGTGCTGTGCATCCTCAGTTTCTTCCGAATCGTCATCATCATCCTCTAGTTCTACCACACTTTCGGGTGTAGGAGGGTAACATTGAGCGACGGTAGAAGCCTGTCGACAGATAAAGAAGTTAATAAAAGGTCGGATGACAAAATAAGAACAACAATTGGAACAAGTGCGATGAAGATTACCTTGGCTGGAAGATGCTTGAGATCATATGGAAGGCGGGCCGAAGTCAGGACAATATTGTCCTTCTGGCTGAAGCGAGCAAGGCGCCGCACTTCGTCACGGAGTTCCTCATCCGATAGGTCGACTGAGCTAACTCTTGACTTATCATCTTTGCCAACATACATCCACAACTGGTGAGGCCGAGACATCAGTGGTTGCACCCGACGTTTTAGAAACACCGAGACCACCTCAGTGCTACACATTGTTAGACCTCCTGCATTCTTCAGATCTAAGACATGTTCGTACAGTTGATCGGCTATGGCGCTTTCTTCGGCAGTCAGGATGTTTCGCCAGGACTTCTTCGGCGTGGCCACCAAGACGTCTTCAAATAAAGGAAGGTTGGAGCGTTGTCCAGATACTGGAACATCTCGCAGATAGAACCATTTCTGTCGCCAGCCCTGGACTGACTCCTTCACGGGTAATCGAGGTAATTAACCTCCTTTCTAACGACAAATACGACGCTGCCAACAACGGGGGGACCGTCATTGCCATTGTGGCATTTGACATAGAAGATTTTCCTCCACAAACCCCAATGGGGGTCGATGCCGAGGAAAGCCTCGCATAAAGTGATGAAGATGGAGAGATGAAGAATGGAATTTGGGGTCAGCTGCCAAAGCTGGATCCCATAGAAAAAGAGAAGGGAGCGAAGAAATTCGTGGGCAGGAAGTGAAAGCCCACGAAATAAGAAGGCGACAAACATAACAGTGAAGCCTTTGGGAGGCTTTGGGCGAGAAGATGAACCTGGGAGGCGAATGTCGTCATTGGCTGACGAGATGAAGCCAAGAGTGCGCAGCCTGTTCACATCACGATTGGAAATGGTGGAGGCGCACCAATCGCGGCTCACTTTGCCCACACCTGACGAAGAACCTGGCTCGGCGGTTCCACTCTTCTTGCCCATAGCGTTTGAAGTTCTTGGGAGCAGGAACAGAGGTGAGAGAGAAGATTGAGGAAGAAGATGAGCAATATGGAGGTGTGAGAAATGAAAACGGTGAAAAGGTCCTTTATTTATAGCAAGGACTGTTGGGAAATCGTGGCCATAACTCCAAGCTAACGTGGGAGGTGGATGAAGATCCAGTCGTACACGTGTCCCTATAAGAAAAACGGAAACGGCAGCCCATTATTCCCACTACGCGCGGAAATCGAGGGGGCGCCTCGGTCAATGCACAAGCACTAGTCATTTCCTAAAACTGACCGCGCGGAAGTAGGGTGGGCCTGTCAGGTCACGTCCTGTCAATCAAACCGCAGAAGTGGCGACGTCATCAATGATGTCATGAAAGGTGTCGACTCCGTATGAAGCATCCGAAGAAAAATTAAAACCATCGGGTGGATCGACTTGAGTCTACACACGTATGCAAGCATCCATGTCTAGACTCGGGGGCTCGAAGACTTTTGCAAGGAAGATCGCATCAGGAGTATCTGAAGAAAGATTGAAATATTCAAACCGTTTGGCCTAAGTCTGCACTCGGTTGCAAGCACCCGAGCCCAGACTCGGGGGCTACTCCCATCGGGAGTGCTGATTGCACACCCGACGAAACTTTTTCGCACTCCAGGATCATGCCCGGGGACTTGATTCTGTAGGGTAACGTTGTTTTGCCATCGACAGTTAACCAGCAAAGCTGGGCACGTTACTCGATATCCTTTACGTACTAAAACTTATTTGAAAAAATTAAAGCCCCGATATAAATGTATCGGGTGACCTTTGGAGACTTGCAGAAAGCTTTGACAGAAGAAAACATTCGAGTAGTACAACTTGAGTCTACGCACGGTTGCAAGCATCCGTACCTAGACTCGGGGGCTACTCCCATCGGGACCGCTGGACGCGCACCCGATAGAAGAAGATGATATTGTTACAAGAAGATCAAGATTTGTCGGGTGAGACGAACATTCCACAGAGGCATGCCTTAGTCCCTGCCCGAAGTATCTTCGACCAGACACTCGGGGGCTACTGACGTGGGCATTACCCTTCGGGTAACAGTTATTGCACTACCTATTGTGGCCCAACCAGAGGCCCATGAAGACACTCGATAGCCAGGTGGGACACTACGTCGGTTCCGAAGAGGAATTCGTGAAGAACAAGACACGGAGACGAAGAATACAAGGAAAGTTTAGAACTAGAACTCTTTGTAACCTAGTCGTACCCGGACAGATCTCTCGAGACCTGGCTCCCAATATAAGGGCCAGGAGAGAGGCTGCCGAGGGCACACACAATTTTAGCAATCATAGCCACCATAAATCTAGAGCTAGGTCCCTGCAGAACTTAGTCTCTCGGCGAGATCATAGCCGAAACCTTCGGTACCCCATTGTAACCCGATATTTTCATAATCAAGATCAGACAGGCGGGATGTAAGGGTTTTACCTCATCGAGGGCCCCGAACCTGGGTAAATCGCTTTTCCTGCTTATTTGATAACCGATGTCTCGTGTCAGCCTACAGGATTCCATCTACCCTAAGCCCCAAACAGAGGGCATCTACACACGACAACAAGGCCACGAAGGCTCCAACGCGCCACAAGCGCCTCCAAGACCACAAAGGCTACCACACCCCACAAAGGCAACAACACCACAAAGTCTACTACGCCACAAAGGCGACAAGGCCATGATACGTCTCAAACGTATCTATAATTTCTTATGTTCCATGCTAGTTATATGACAATACTCACATGTTTTATATACACTTTATATCATTTTTATGCATTTTCCGGCACTAACCTATTAACAAGATGCCGAAGCGCCAGTTCCTGTTTTCTGCTGTTTTTGGTTTCAGAAATCCTACACAAGAAATATTCTCGGAATTGGACGAAACAAAAGCCCACGGTCTTATTTTGCACGGAGCCTTCCAGAAGTCCGAAGAGGAGACAAAGAGGGGCGACGAGGCGGCAACACCCTAGGGGGGCGCGGCCGCACCCTTGGGCGCGCCGCCCTATGGGGTGGGCCCCTCGGGCGCCTCCCGACTCTGCCCCTTCACCTATATATTCTCTCCATCGCGAAAACCTTATTACCGAGAGCCACGATACGAGAAAAGTTCCAGAGACGCCGCCGCCGCCAATCCCATCTCGGGGGATTCAGGAGATCGCCTCCGGCACCCTGCCGGAGAGGGGAATCATCACCGGAGGGCTCTACATCATCATGCCCGCCTCCGGACTGATGCGTGAGTAGTTCATCCTTGGACTATGGGTCCATAGCAGTAGCTAGATGGTTGTCTTCTCCTCTTGTGCTATCATGTTTAGATCTTGTGAGCTGCCTATCATGATCAAGATCATCTATTTGTAATGCTACATGTTGCGTTTGTTGGGATCCGATGAATATTGAATACTATGTCAAGTTGATTATCAATCTATCATATATGTGTTGTTTATGTTCTTGCATGCTCTCCGTTGCTAGTAGAGGCTCTGGCCAAGTTGATACTTGTAACTCCAAGAAGGAGTATTTATGCTCGATAGTGGGTTCATGCCTCCATTGAATGCAGGACAGTGATGAGAAAGTTCTAAGGTTGTGGATGTGCTGTTGCCACTAGGGATAAAACATCAATGCTTTCTCTAAGGATATTTGTGTTGATTACATTACGCGCAGTACTTAATGCAATTGTCTGTTGTTTACAACTTAATAGTGGAAGGGATGCGGATGCTAACCCGAAGGTGGACTTTTTAGGCATATATGCATGCTGGATAGCGGTCTATGTTCTTTGTCGTAATGCCCTAATTAAATCTCATAGTAGTCATCATGATATATGTATGTGCATCTCTATTTGTCAATTTCCGAACTGTAATTTGTTCACCCAACATGCTATTTATCTTATTGGAGAGACACCACTAGTGAACTGTGGACCCCGGTCCATTCTTTTACATCTGAAATACAATCTATCGCAATCTCTGTTCTCTGTTGTTTTCTACAAGCAAACATCATTCTCCACACCATACGTTTAATCCTTTGTTTACAGCAAGCCGGTGAGATTGACAACCTCACTGTTAAGTTGGGGCAAAGTATTTTGATTGTGTTGTGCAGGTTCCACTTTGGCGCCGGAATCCCTGGTGTTGCGCCGTACTACACTCCTCCACCAACAACCTTCACGTGGCCTTCATCTCCTACTGGTTCGATAACCTTGGTTTCTTATCGAGGGAAAACTTGCTGCTCGTACGCATCACACCTTCCTCTTGGGGTTCCCAACGGACGTGTGCTTCACGCGCCATCAAGCAATTTTTCTGGCGCCGTTGCCGGGGAGATCAAGACACGCTGCAAGGGGAGTCTCTCACATCCAATCTCTTTACTTTGTTGATTGTCTTGCTTTACTTTACTTTATTTTCTGTTTTGTTTGCTTTCTTTATATTAAAAACACAAAAATATTAGTTACTTGCTTTACTTTATTTTATTTTCTGTCTTGTTTGCCTTCTTATATAAAAAACACACAAAAATTAGTTACTTGTTTTACTTTATTTAATTCGGTCTTGCTTTGTTTATTTTTACTATTGCTAAAATGAGTAATCCTGAAGTTGAAGTTCGTTCTTTTAAGCAACAAGGGGGAGAAAGTTTTAAAGATGCTTGGTATAGAATTAGTGATGCTCATCATAGGTGTACTAAGAAACACTCCACTATTATCCTCCTTAGGAACTTTTATGTTGGTATATCTAGCTGGAATAGGTATGTTCTTGATACTCTTTCAGGGGGTAATTTCCTAGGTACTCCTGCTTTAGAAGCTAGTTGCATCATTGAGAGTCTAGTTGGAATACCACCTGTTAATGAAGCTAAAATTGAAATCTCTCTTGAGGATGTCATGAAAAAATTGGAAGCCATAGAGAAAAATCTTCCAAGTGTTGAGACTAAATTGGGAATATTACTTGATAATACTGACAAACTTGATAAATCCCTAGGAGGAATTAATGAAAGAATTGCTATTTTAGAAACTTGTGCTATCCATGATAATCAAACCCATAGGATTGGTGAACTTGAAGAAGCTATGGGAACCTTGGGTTCAACTTTTTCTTCTCTTAAATTTAAGGAGAAAGCTTATGTGGGTAAGGAGCAAAAATTCATGTATGTCTCTAAGGTGCCTAAGCCAAAGAATTATTATAAGCCTAAAATTGATAAAACCCCTAATACCACTATGGGAAATTTATATAATGGATCATCTAAGGTACCCTCTGCGACAAGTTGTGTTTGTAAGGAAAATTATGATGTTGATGCTTCTTCTCTTGATAATACTTGATTTGCACTTTCTGCGCCTAGGCGAAGGCGTTAAAGAAAAGCACTTCTTGGGAGATAACCCATGTATGTTTTTATTACTGTTTTGTTGTGTCTTGGAAGTTGTTACTACTGTAGCAACCTCTCCTTATCATATTGTTGTGCCAAGTAAAGTCTCTGATAGTAAAGTTGATACTAGATTTGGATTCCTGCGCAGAAACAGATTTTTACCTGTCACGAATTTGAGTAGATCTCTCTGTAGGAAACTCGTAAAATGCTGCAAAAATTCATGGGTGATCCTCAGATATGTACGCAACTTTCATCAGTTTTGAGCTTTTTCATCTGAGCCTGTTAAGTGCCTCTAAAAAAATCGTCTTTACGGACTGTTCTGTTTTGACAGATTTTGCCTTTTATTTCACATTGCCTCTTTTACTATGTTGAGTGGATTTCTTTGTTCCATTAACTTTCAGTAGCTTTGGGTAATGTCTAGAAGTGTTAAGAATGATTGTGTCCCCTCTGAACATGTGAATTTTTGATTATGCACTAACCCTCTAATGAGTTTGCTTTGAGTTTGGTGTGGAGGAAGTTTTCAAGGGTCAAGAGAGGAGGATGATATACTATGATCAAGAAGAGTGAAAAGTCTAAGTTTGGGGATGCCCCCGTGGTTCATCCCTGCATATTTCAAGAAGACTCAAGCATCTAAGCTTGGGGATGCCCAAGGCATCCCCTTCTTCATCGACAACTTATCAGGTCACCTCTAGTGAAACTATATTTTTATTCCGTCACATCTTATGTGCTTTACTTGGAGCGTTTGTTTGTTTTTATTTTTTTTTATGTTTGAATAAAATCGGATCCTAGCATTCCTTATATTGGAGAAAGACACGCTCCGCTTTTTCATATGAACACTGGTGTTCTTAGCTCTATCTTTAATGTTCATGGCGGAGTTGAAAACCGCTTCGTTGATTGCTATTTGGTTGGAAACAGAAAATGCTTCATGTGGTAAATGGTATATGGTCTTGAATAATTTGATACTTGGCAATTGTTTTGAGCTCTCATAGATCATGTTTAAGCTCTTGCATCATGTAGTTTAAACCTATTAGTGGAGAACTACTGTAGAGCTTGTTGAAATTTGGATTGCATGATTGATCTCTCTATGGTCTAGATATTTTCTGGTAAAAGTGTTTGAGCAACAAGGAGACAGTGTAGAGTCTTATAATGCTTGCAATATGTTCTTATGTAAGTTTTTTGTCTGTACGGTTCATACTTGTGTTTGATTCAAACAACCTTGCTAGCCAAAGCCTTGTACTTGAGAGGAAATGCTTCTCGTGCATCCAAAAACCTTGAGCCAAAACTCATGCCATTTGTGTCCACCATAACTACCTACTATGTGGTATTTCTCTGCCATTCCAAAGTAAATTGCTTACATGCTACCTTTAAAATTTCATTCCTTGTCTTTGCAATACATAGCTCATGGGAAAATAGCTTAAAAACTATTGTGGTATTGAATATGTTGCTTATGCATCTTATTTCTTATAAGTTGCTTGTTGAGCGGTAACCATGTTTCTGGGGATGCCATCAACTTTTTACACCTTTGTTGAATATCATGTGAGTTGCTATGCATGTTCGTCTTGTCTGAAGTAAGGGTGATTTATCATGATTAATGGTTTGAGTATGCATATTGTTAGAGAAGAACATTGGGCCGCCAACCAAAGCCATGTATCATGGTGGAAGTTTCAGTTTGGACATTAAACCTCAATCTCTTATGAGAATATTATCTGTTGTTGAATGCTTAAGCATTAAAGAGGAGTCCATTATCTGTTTTCTATGTTGTCCCGGTATGGATGTCCTCAAGTTGAGATCTATCAAAACTGAGAAATAAAAAAGCGCTCTATCTCCTTGGACCTTTGTACAGGCGGCATATATAGAGGTACCCCTTTGTGAAACTTGGTTGAAACATATGTAATGCAATGATAATCCATGGAAATCCGAGCTAATTAGGACAAGGTGCGAGCACTATTGGTATTCGATGCATGAGGCTTGCAACTTATAAGAGGTCTTATGCATAACACATATGAATTATTACTACCGTTGACAAAATTGTTTCCATGTTTTCAAAATAAAAAGCTCTAGCACATGAGTAATCCATGCTTCCCTCTGCGAAGGGCCTTTCTTTTACTTTATGTTGAGTCAGTTTACCTACTTCTTTCTATCTTAGAAGCAAACACTTGTGTCAACTGTGTACATTGCATGTTTACCTATTGCGCTTGTTATATTGCTTTATGTTGATAACTATCCATGAGATATACATATTACAAGTTGAAAGCAATTGCTGAAACTTAATCATCCTTTGTGTTGCTTCAAAACATTCTATTAAGAATCTATTGCTTGATGAGTTAACTCTTATGCAAGACTTATTGATACTTGTCTTGAAAGTACTATTCATGAAAAGTCTTTGCTATATGATTCAGTTGTTTAGTCATTATCTTTACTATTGCTTCGAATCACTTCATTCACTTCATATGCTTTACAATAGTATTGATCAAGATTATGATAGTAGCATGTCACTTCAGAAATTATTTTTGTTATCATTTACCTACTCGAGGGTGAGTAGGAACTAAGCTTGGGGATGCTTGATACGTCTCAAACGTATCTATAATTTCTTATGTTCCATGCTAGTTATATGACAATACTCACATGTTTTATATACACTTTATGTCATTTTTATGCATTTTCCGGCACTAACCTATTAACAAGATGCCGAAGCGCCAGTTCTGTTTTACTGCTTTTTGGTTTCAGAAATCCTACACGGAAATATTCTCGGAATTGGACGAAACAAAAGCCCACGGTCTTATTTTGCACGGAGCCTTCCAGAAGTCCGAAGAGGAGACGAAGAGGGGCGACGAGGCGGCCACACCCTAGGGGGGCGCGACCCCACCCTTGGGCGTGCCACCCTATGGGGTGGGCCCCTCGGGCGCCTCCCGACTCTGCCCCTTCACCTATATATTCTCTCCGTCGCGAAAACCCTATTACCGAGAGCCACGATACGAGAAAAGTTCCAGAGACGCCGCCGCCGCCAATCCCATCTCGGGGGATTCAGGAGATCGCCTCCGGCACCCTGCCGGAGAGGGGAATCATCACCGAAGGGCTCTACATCATCATGCCCGCCTCCGGACTGATGCGTGAGTAGTTCATCCTTGGACTATGGGTCCATAGCAGTAGCTAGATGGTTGTCTTCTCCTCTTGTGCTATCATGTTTAGATCTTGTGAGCTGTCTATCATGATCAAGATCATCTATTTGTAATGCTACATGTTGCGTTTGTTGGGATCCGATGAATATTGAATACTATGTCAAGTTGATTATCAATCTATCATATATGTGTTGTTTATGTTCTTGCATGCTCTCCGTGGCTAGTAGAGGCTCTGGCCAAGTTGATACTTGTAACTCCAAGAGGGAGTATTTATGCTCGATAGTGGGTTCATGCCTCCATTGAATCTGGGACGATGATGAGAAAGTTCTAAGGTTGTGGATGTGTTGTTGCCACTAGGGATAAAACATCAATGCTTTGTCTAAGGATATTTGTGTTGATTACATTACGCGCAGTACTTAATTCAATTGTCCGTTGTTTGCAACTTAATACTCGGAAGGGGTGCGGATGCTAACCCGAAGGTGGACTTTTAGGCATAGATGCATGTTGGATAGCGGTCTATGTTCTTTGTCGTAATGCCCTAATTAAATCTCATAGTAGACATCATGATATATGTATGTGCATCTCTATTTGTCAATTGCCCAACTGTAATTTGTTCACCCAACATGCTATTTATCTTATTGGAGAGACACCACTAGTGAACTGTGGACCCCGGTCCATTCTTTTACATCTGAAATACAATCTACTGCAATCTCTGTTCTCTCGTTGTTTTCTACAAGCAAACATCATTCTCCACACCATACGTTTAATCCTTTGTTTACAGCAAGCCGGTGAGATTGACAACCTCACTGTTAAGTTGGGGCAAAGTATTTTGATTGTGTTGTGCAGGTTCCACGTTGGCGCCGGAATCCCTGGTGTTGCGCCGCACTACACTCCTCCACCAACAACCTTCACGTGGCCTTCATCTCCTACTGGTTCGATAACCTTGGTTTCTTACTGAGGGAAAACTTGCTGCTGTACGCATCACACCTTCCTCTTGGGGTTCCCAACGGACGTGTGCTTCACGCGCCATCAGGCCACAAAAGAAACAAGGCCACAAAGGCTACCACGCCACAAAGGCGACAAGGCCATGAAGGCAATAACACCGATAAGGACAACAAGCCCTCTACGAAACCGAAACCCCGGAGAGAACCCACACCGATGCACCTAATGCAATGGCTAAGAACACCACTAAGCTGCCCAAGTTCTTCTCTCCCAAATTCCAATAAAGCTACAAAAGCTATTGGGAAAATAAGGGAGGAAGAACAAAATAGGAGGAGGAACACCAAATTACTCCAAGATCTAGATCTAGCAAGATCCCCTCACTTGGAGGGGGATTCACTTGGTGGAGCACTAGATCTAGATCTCCTCTCTCCTTTCCCCCAAAAAGATGCAAGAAATAGTGGAGGGATCAAGAGGAGGATCAAGCTCTTCAAAGTCAACAATGGAGGAGAGAGAATGGATGGGAAGAACTAGTGTGGACGGAGGTGGGAGAGAGGTATATATAGGGGCCCCTGGAATATGACTGTTGGGGCTGGAAAAAGGCCAGATTCGCGCCCGAACCGGTACTACCGCAATGGCGACCACGACGGAACTATTCGTGGATGGAGGCTCGGGTGTTCAGGGTTTTTCCGAGATCCTGATTAAATCGGTGGAGGCCGCGCCTAGGGATGGTCTGGCCGGCCTCCTGCCTTTCTTCGACCCCCGTCTGGACTCTATCTTCGTTACGGAAAAATATTGACTTCGGATTTTGTTTCGTCCAATTCCGAGAATATTCCCTATACAACTTTTCTGAAATACAAAATAGCAGAAAACAGGGAACTGACACCGTGGCATCTTGTTAATAGGTTAGTGCCGGAAAATGTATAAAAGTGCAACGAAGCATGATCAAAACATATATAAATTGGTGTAAAACAAGCATGGAGCATCAAAAATTATAGATATGTTTGAGACGTATCACACCACAAAGATCACTAAGCCATCTAGGGTCCAAAGACCCAAGAGGAACAAGCTCCCTAAGTAATATACTCACGAACTTTCACCTCCACGTATCACACGGAGAAGTCAAACCGATGCACCAAATGCAATGGCTAGAACACCATAAAGATGCCCAAATCCTTCACTCTCAAATTCCCAACAAAGCTACTAAAGCTATTGGGGGAATAAGAGAAGAAGAATAAAATAAGAAGATGAACACCAAATTTCTCTCCAAGATCTGGATCTAGTGATTCCCTCACAAAGAGGGGGATTTGATTGGTGCAAGTGTAGATCTAGATCTCCTCACTCTTTTCCTCAAATATGAGCAAGAATCATGGAGGGATTAAGTGAGGGGAAGCACTCAAGTTTTCAACAATGGAGGAGAGCAAGAGGAAGAATCAGAAGTGACCCCGAGAAGAGAGAGAGAGGAGACTTTAAAAGGGCCTCACTATTTTTCTGCCCGTTGGGCTGCTAAGACTTGGGCCGGTAGTACGGGGCTGCTATGGTGGTACTACCGCCCAGCCCTCGTCGAGCGGCAGCAGCAACATGGAAAAAGGAGCGAGTGCACCAGGGAATTGGGCGAGCGACTCGCGAGCGGCACGTGGTGAGCTAGCGCGCGCATGTGAGCGGAGGATAGCGAGGCGAGTCCCTAGCGAGCGAGCAGGCCGGCGCTGAGAGCGCGACGTCGATCGGCCAGGAGCGGGTGAGCTGGGCGCGCTAGGTGGGCTGGCCCGGTAGTACCGGCCAAGTCAGAGAGGCCCGGTAGTGCTGCAGCGAGCAGAGGCGGCCAGCAGTCGGTAGTGCCACATGGCTACCACTAGCCAGCCTGGCCCGATGCTACCGATGCTATTACCGGCACCGCTACCTGTTATGGCTGCGCAACCTACTAGAGATGTTTTCTGAGTTGCGGAAGGCTGCCGGTACCAATTGCGGTACCAGTCGCGGTGCTGCCGGTCCAACTTTTTTCCTTTTCTTTCTAAACTAAAGGCAAACTTAAAACCGCAACATCTGGAGTTTGGAAACTTCGATCGACATGAAACCAATTTTGTTGGAAAGAGGACGACAAGAGCTACCCCGAAGAACCAATTTTGTTGAAAATATGGAAAATAGTGGGGGTGATTTTCTTTGAATTTTAGAGTGAAACCTCTGAACCCGGAGAACCGAGAAAAACTCCAATACCGAAAATGCAACAAGTGATATACGTGAAATCCGTTTTCGATAAACTAGAACTTTTCATGGAAATAACCATAAGCTCTAAAACACCACACGGATAAGATCCAAATAAAAACCAATAAAGATGATGCAAGGATGCAAAGGTTTTACCCACTCCAAACAATACGACTGAGTTACTCACTCGAGAGCCTCTTGATAGGACGACGTCTAGCCTATGAATCGGTCTCCCAACTAAACCACGAGACCGGTAAGAAAGAAAACCTATCAAGAGCGAACGTTGACCTTGCACATTCCACTTGAGCTAGATGAAGACGATCTTGACCGCAACAATATGGATCACCTTTCTTGATTGTGCTTGCTTGATGAAGTCTTGCGGATTGCTCCCCCATAATCCACTATGGGTGAGCTTCTTCTTTGGTGCATATTCACATATCCATGAACACAATATGAATGGAAAGCTTCAAGCATATGATCCCTTCGAGTTAGCTCATCTTGAACTTGCACCTCATTTCTTCTTATTGCAACCTTGAAGCCAACATATGGTTCAAGCATTGCCTATGGACAACTCCTACAAATATAACTCAATGCAAACATTAGTCCATAGGGGTTGCCATTAATTACCAAAACCACACATGGGGGCTCTATGCTCTTTCACCTACCTACATAACACTTTCTATTCCAAGTATAATATGTGTGATATGCCTCCAAACATTTCAAATATTCGTTTTTGTGTAATTTAAAGCTCATAGGAAAGTAAGGTTTGAAAGGAAAACACAAATATGCACGTCATGGGTTTGACTAATTATGAGTAATGAGCTAGAACTTAACCATGCTTACATGGGGATGTATTTCAACATGGCACTATTGAGGTTCTTTACCTTGAGTTGATTGTCACTTCTTTTGGGTTTGTTGATGGTTATCTCTTGCGAAATGAAGGAGGTTGTCAAGATAAGGACTAGAGTATGCATATTTTTTAGAGAAGGGCAATGGGCCGCTAACATGAAGCCATGCTTAATCATGGTGAAAGTTTCAGCAAAGAGCATCCTCAGTAGGAAGAGAGAAAGAAAAAGGAAATAAAATAAAAAAGAGAGTGGGTGGAAAAAAGAAAGAAAAACAAGAAAGAAAAAATATAGAGAGAAAAAAGTGAGAGAGAGTTTAGAGAGGATGCTCACCGTCTGTTGTCTAGGTTGTCCCGGTATGGATGACCTATAAAGTTGAGACGCAAAATCTCCTAAGGTCCTTTGTACAGGCGGCATGGAGGTACCTCATTGCGATACTTGGTTAAAACAATATGTGAAAGGTCTGTGACAACCCGAAGTTGAGTAGCAAGAGGTATTACCCTTAGCACCAGGATGGTGAGGCAATATTTACTTATAAGAGGTCAAACACATGGATCATAGATATCTCTGAAACAAAGAGATGCATAGTACCCCATCCTTATGAGTATTGTTGACATGAACTGCATATCTCAAAATTTTACTTTGTGCTCTCTTTACCTTTTGTTTTGTTGGAGACTAGCACATATATTCCCTACTTAATTTATTGTGTTCAAAAGTCAAGAGTATCAAAAGAATCAAAAGAGAGGACAAAGAGTCTTCCATAAAATTCTATAGATTCTCCTAAGCATGCTTTATGGTTCATAATACTTATCATTCATGTTTCTTACAATGCTATTTATTATTATATATGCATGCTTTATAGAATGTAACAGATATCACTTTATACTTAATATTGTTATTGTCATTATTTATTGACTGAACCTGTTAAGACTTTGCATGATTACATAGAAGCAACATAATAAATTCCAAAGTTCATGGTAGTTTTGTCACCTTTATGCTCGAGGATGAGCATAGGTTAAGCTTGGGGATGTTGATGCATGTAAAATACATACATGAACTTTGTCCTTTATTAGCATGAATTCCCACATATTTGCAACATATATGATGATAATACCATGTTTTACATTGATTTATGGTGATTTACCGATGATCCCCTTTATTTGGTTTATAACTCTTCAGAACAGGAATCCCCTCTTTTGTGTAATTTTCACTTTCAGAGACCTATACGAAGTCAAACTGAGCTAGGATTTTTGGAGTGTTATTTTTCATTGGGAGAAGCAGCATGGGCCTTTTAAGCACACCTGGAGAGGCCTAGGGTCCAAAAGAGAACAGGTGGCGCGCCCAGACAGGGTGGGCGTGCCACTCCCTCTGTTTTGGCTATCGATCATCCAAATCGCTTAATTCTTTCGCGAATCGACGTATTTTGACCTAAAATCAGTATATATATATGACCCCCGAGGGTTCTTGGGATGGGAGCGCCGCAGAAACACAGAAACACGAAAACGGAGGCCGCAACAGAGAAGATTGGAAGGGGGAAACTCCATCTGAGCCGCCGTCGGAGGGATCTCCACCTTCTCCAGCGTCTTCCTCATCATCACCATGATTAAGCGGGAGTAGTCCACCTCTATACTACGGGTTTTTGGTAGTAGCTTGATCTATTTCTCTCATGTTCTTCACAGTTCTCAGTGCCATATAATCCGCCCAACATGATTATGGTCATATTTGTAATACCCATGTGGTGGATCTTTATTCTATGATATGACGCTATGAGATTTGACTATACTTTGTGTAAGATGTATTGATATATGCATATTATGTAACTCGTTCTTAAGTATTGGTTCTGATCCAACTTGTATGTAAGAAGATGTGTGGGGTGATGTGTATGTGTTAGATGGAATAGCTAGCATGGTTTTAGTGATTGGATAGTGACAACAAATTCATGATCTATTATGGTTTTGCCTTTTTCTTTTGCTATCTCACTAGGGATAAAGTGAATGCATGTGCTATGTTCGTCACGTGACAAAAGTGATGATCTTTTTTGATTAAGGTAGCATATTTGATATTTAAACAACATGTCAAAGTACTTATGGTTATATTCTGTTAATTCTAAATACAAGATTGCTTTAAGTTTTTCCTATCTTGTGAAGTATAAGAGAGATGTGTTGCATCATCTCTATGTTAGGACGTGATGCCCATATGAATGTGTATTTTACACATGTTGAAGTTATTTTCTTCATATCTCATTGATGAATTGTTATTGTCCACTAAAACTTTAAAGAGAGAATATTCAAATGAAACCATGAACCCCAGTCCAATTTTAATCATAAGAAACACATTTCCATTGCATTTATCTTACTTTTTATTTGCAGCACCATTTTAATCCAAAGATACAAAAAATACTTTTCTATCTTATTTGCACTCAAAACCCCAGAACAAACAATCCTTTACCGCTTTCACTTAGTTTACTTTTCTCTAGTTACTACTTTACTTTTACTTTTACTTACACGAAACCTTGTGCTTGACAACCACATGGTGGAGTTGGGGACACAAGGCTATATTTTATTTTGCAGGATTGCTAGAAGAAGAGAGGGAGAGATAACTCTTTACTCCATTCCCCGAGAGTTCGATATAACCCTCGAGTCACCCTTGTGGAGAAAAAACTCTGCTGACACAACACTCTGCACTTGAAGTCCCAACGTCATCAGCAGACTGTAAAGCTTGCTTGCTGCCCTTCGTTGCCTGCTGCCAAGTATAAGCGCAAAGGTGGTGCAAGGAGCAGAACACACATTGTAGAACCAATCCTCGTACCATCATTGCACTTATACATGGACTACAGAACAATGAAGACCAGACAACGCATTCAACACGCGGCGAGAACATTGATGCACATCTTCCCCAAGCTAAGTGATGAAACTACAATTGCTAAATCAACTAGATCGCCATCAGATCTAAGTTGCTAACGAGTGTATATTAGCATATCTAAGCATCCAAAGCTAACGGATCTAAGCTATCGCCGGTAGGCTTGTGTGATACTCACAACGAACTGGCCGTCGGACAAGGAAGACGACATGTCGGGAGGCAGTGGCAGAGCTCCACTGGCCGAAGAAGATGGCGTCATTTACCTGCTCGTTGATGAAGAAGATCCCCCGGCAGAGAGCTCAAAAGGGGAAAAATAATGGCGCGGGATTTGGCGGTAAGACGGGACAGTGTAAATAGGCGGCACAACGGGAGGTGACCGAATTCTTCCCGCGGGATTTTTCAGGATGTGCGGGAGCTCCCATCATTCCTCTCTCGCACGAGCTTGGGCGCAAAACTTTACCCAACAAACGCGAGAAAAGGTTGGCTCACCAGTGACAGCCAAATTGAGTGTGCATCTTCATACTAACTCTGTGATGCTTTAAAATAACGTGCGCTGCAGAAAATCTTTATATTGTGGGCAACCAAACAAACGATTTTCTTCATCCTGGATGCGAGAAACAACACGCGAGTTTCCAACACGCCCCAAATGGTGAAATGGGGACACGGGACGGAAGTGCTCCGAGCAATGTCCTAGCAGGAGACGAAAACTGATCGTGTTAAAAGGAGGATGACTAATAGATAAAATCTGGCTCAATTCCCCGTGAATCTCGCCGAGATTAACAGAACGGAGAAGAAAATGATGCAAGGGATCAAGAATGTTTATAGCCAGGACAATGACGGGTCCAGTTATTGTGTGGCAACTGGTTGCTTCGTGCCTGCATGTGATTTTCCCTAAGATCTAGTCAGATTTTGTCCCCGTCAAACGGGACGAATTCTCGTTAACAAAGATACAGGCAAACATCATGCCAGCTGCTGATGTCCACTTAGCTACACAGCTTGACACCGACGCATGCAGTGCAAGATCAATCAAAAGAACCCCAAAAAAAGAGTATATACAAGAATGTACAGCACGACGGGTGTTCGTGTGTGAATTCTCAGCACACAAACTATACACATTGGCAAAAGCTCCTAGTAGACTTTAAACAGGCGAGGCACAGACAAAAACGGCGTGCGATTGAATATCTATCTACTTGAACAGAAAGAGCGAAAAGATGTGCCAACTAGCTGCTCCTGATCACTGAAGACGACATCAATCTATACTTCGAGATGTGTTATCTCGTAGGAAACAGATTGACCTGACACCGACGATCCGATCGACCCTTCCCGCTCCACGGAGTAGGCGAGGAGTAGCTTCACGACGTGCCTGTATCTCCTCCGGTACGTCGGGAACTTTGACATGCTCCTCACTATTCCAATCATCCTGCGTATCAGCGGCCGCATCAGATAACAGATATCTAGATATAAGGCAATGTACAATGCAAGGTGCTTAGATGGGTGCTTAATAGAATAAACCAAGCATTTTATTAAGCACCAGTGCTTATTTGTATAGGAGAGGTACCTAGTTAGACATCTATCTCGTGTAAATAAACACAGGTGCTTAAGTAAAAGGAAAATACTTGTGTTCCCCCGGGGGATCGTGGTCTAGCGATCGTCCTCCTCGGTTAAGCGCCGCGTGTCCTTAGCAGGCCCACCTTATCTTCTCCCTGGACTGCACATATCCTTTCCTTCTGCCTTCTCGTTTCTTCTCCGATGGGAGCAGAGACCGACGATGCTCCAGCTCCACCCACAGACCCGCTCGCTCCACCTTCTCTGCTACCTACTCCGCCTCCGTACTCGCTCGAGCGAGGCGCTGCCGTAGTTCCTATATCGCCGGAGCGCCGCCGCAACGCCGTCGTTCCTCCGCCCCGTCTCGCATCTCGTTTTCCCCAACTGCTCCCATGGGGTCGCGGCCGTCTTCGGCGAGCTCTGCCCCGGCCCGAATTTTCGGCGACGCGCTCCGCACCCTGCCTGCACGGCCGCCACTGGATTCCAAGGATGCGGGCTCGACCGCCTCAACGGGGGTCGCCGGAAGTCAGCGCGGGCGTCGCGGCTGCCGATATGGAGCTTCCGTCGGCAGCGGCCGTTGCTGCTGTCCGCGCCGGCCGTTGCTGCTAGCGGAGACCGCCGTTGCTGCCATCGCGCTCGCCGCTGCTATCGGAGGCGCCTGCCATTAGTGCCATCCGCGCCCGTTGCTGCCGGGCGCTACAAACTTCAGTCGTTGTTGCTACGAACTCTGGCCGCTCTTGCTCCAAAATCCGGCCACCGTTGCTGCGAAGGTCGGCAGCTGGTGGTACAAAGGATGGGTATCGCGGCTACATGGAGTAGGCGGCGCTGCTGCAAAGGGCCGGCAGCGCTGCTACATGGAGCGGGCGGCATGGCTACATGGAGCCGGCAACGCTGATGCAAAGGGCCGGCGGCTCCGACTACATGGAGCATGCGGCGTTGCTGCAAAGGGCCGGCGGCGCTGCTACATGGAGCGGGCGGCGCTGCTGCAAAGGGCCGGTGGCGCTGCTACATGAAGCCGGCGACGCTGCTACGACGGCTCGGAGGTGCTGCTACATGGAGCTGGCGGTGCTGCTGTGAAGGTCGGCCGCCGGCCGCCGATGCTACGACGGGCGGACGGAGCTTCTACATGGAGCTGGTGGAGCTGCTGCGAAAGTTGGCCACCATCGGCGGTCGGGCGGCGCTGCTGCGACGGCCGCCGGTGCACATGGAGCGGGGCGGTGATGCGACGCCATGGAGCAAATTGCACAAATCACCTACTTTTGCTGCATGTGTTGCGCAGACTACTCACAATTGCCCTTTTTTGCAGAGAACACCACATTTACATGTGTTCTGTTGCAAAGAGGTCTAAACTGAAGATTAACCCAGTTAACAATCAAACTGATGACCAGGGTCCACCAAATTTACACATGGTTGAACCAGCCCTCCTATCTTACATAATATAGAGAAACAATATGACACAAGTAATTTGGGAAATTTTGACATAATTTAGAGAAACAATATGCAGCAGGTGTCATACAACAAAATATTTAGATATAGTAATCCATCAGGTTCACACACAACATCAAGTCGTATGCATTCAATACTCACTTCTCTAAGGGCATTTTTAACGCGGCGACCCATCCCGCGCCCGCACATTCGGATTGGTCGAACCGGACAAAAACCCGGTCCAGCGCGCGGACCCATCCCTAAAACGGATGGCCGCAGCGTCCGGGGCGATCCAAAGCCGGTCCAAATCTGGGCTGCATTTGCGTGGCCGTGGACGCCGATGGCTGGCCGCTCACGTCCGTCCCTTGTCCGCCCCTGGCCCGCGTGTCATAGGGAGATAATTTATTTTTTCATTAAAGTTATACATTACATTTTTTTCTTAAATCTACTACTACTAGTCTAGGTACGTACGGGGCCGGTGGCCTCGCCGGCGACTCGCCGCGGGGCCATGGATTTCACTCGACGCGGGCGGCCTCTACGCCTGAGGATACCACTCTAGCTTTTAGCAGTTGGGTGGCTCGGCGGTGGCCCTCTTGCGGCGTTCCTCCGCGGCCGCCCTCCTCCTTTTCGCCCGCGCAGCATGGGCGCGCTCGCGCTCCGCCTCCTGCGGCGGCACCATCCGCTTCCCGCACAGGTTGAGCTCACCTTTTTCGCTCGGGGACAGGGGCGGGATTTTCTTGGGAGAAGATGAGGCTTCGCACGGTGGAATCCCTCGCTCGGTACGGGAACAAAACGAGATGGTTCGACACAACCGTGTGTAAATTTGGTGGGTCCAAGTTGTCAGTTTGGCTATTAACTAGGTTAATCCTCAGTTTAGACCTCTTTGCAACATAGTACAGGTAAAGGTGGTGTTCTCTGCAAAAGACAGCAATTGTGAGTAGTCTGTGCAACACATACAGCAAAAGTAGGTGGTTTGTGCAATTTGCTCGACGCCATGTCGTCGGAGCGTCAAGAGAGTGCGGGTGGGTTTTTTCCCGAGCCAGCGAGAGAAGAGAGAGATGAAAGCGACGTGAGAGAAAGCCACATCAACTGGGTCCACCTAGATGAAAAGGAAAGCTAGGTTTGACCGGTTGCAGATCGAACGGATCCCTTGACTCAATCGGACGGATGCGGACCCGGGGGATCGGAAATCTAATCCCCCGGGGGACGCTCAGCACTATCCTAAGTAAAAACCTGATTTATTTTTGTAAGCACGGGATACCTCCCTAAGCACCTTGCATTGTACATGCCCTAAAACGCCACGCGAACTGACAGAAACAACAGTTGTTACCGAAGACAGCATACCTTCGACTGATTGCCTGGATCTGCGCTGTCCTTACAGGATCCTGGGGGGTCTCAGCACCGTTATCCCAAGCTTGTGCTCTTGCTGAATTGCCAACGAAAAGTGTGAGCTTCTCCAAGAATCTCAGGTCTTGCTCCGTCATTTTGAGCGCCTGTATTTGATCTTTGAGTACTAGCACAGGATGGAAGAACCAATCTAGCAACAGGTCTTGCGGGCGGTTTTGCTGATCGACCTCGACGCCGTTGTCCAGCAGCAGCCCTGCAGAACCAGCCTTGATTGACTGGAGGACGTTGCACAGCATAGAGTAAGAAGTGATTCCCAGGTTTATCGTTTCATTGCCACTATCGCTTGTTCTTAACCACTCGGTCAGATCAACAGCGGTTATGACATTCAAATTCAAAAGGTCTCTGCCCCTCATCTCGCAGGACTTCATCATATTTGCCCATATCTGTAAATCAAAAGGCTACATTAGAAATTCAGGGATGACTTTATATTCAAAATGACACGTTACAGAGATGTATATTAGAGCGGCTAGCCGGATACAGCTGTATAACAAACACAATTCAGGTTTCAGACATATACAACTGTACTGTCATCAAAATCAGAAACCCATATGCTGTCTGTACTCTAATTGTGGCCACTGGCGAGGTCAGTAGCTACCATATAATCTTGTAAGGCTAGAATTGCTTCCTGTATTTTCATCGGCACATCACGACATTGCCACATTTAAATTGAACCCGCCAAAACCTAAGGGATCATAGGTTCAGTAACTATAACTATTCCTTTTGTCATATCTTCCTTGCATTAACAACATTTCCTCAATAAGAAGTACTAGTAGCACACCTTATCTAAGAGACCACGGACCCAACAATTAACCGAGAATTGGCAATCCTTTCTTTGATGGTACCATTTCATTTATGGCATTACCTCACTTGGGCCTAGCTCACCTATCTACAACGGCATGAATGCAAGAACAAAAATGTATATCCATCGAATAGGGAGCGTGGATTGAAGTATATGCATTGCCTTTTCTTTCCAGAGTCCAGACACATGGAAAAAAATGATGGTACTGCAACAATGAATGCACTTATTACCGAGTTCGAGTATCTTTCAGAAATTTTGCTGAAAGAGGAATGTGTATACAGTGACGTCAGTAGCTACCATACAACGTTGCAAGTTCAAATAGCCAGTATTGCTTCTTTTATGTGCTTCCTTTCCTGGACACATCTTGATATCGCCTCATTTAAATTGAACCCACCAAAATCTAAGGGATCATAGATTCAGAAGATCCACTGTTTAACTATTTTCCTTCTGTTATGTCTTCCTTGCATTTACAACATTTCCTCGATAAGAAGTAGTTGCACACAAGAGACCATGGTCCCAACAACTAAAAGAGACTTGCCAATCTCTGCTTTGATTGTACCATTTCATTTATGGCGTTACCTCGCTTGGGACTAGCTCATCTACATAAAACAGCACGAATGCAAGAATAAAAATGTACGGATTGAAGTATATGCATCGCCTTTTCTTTCCAGACACATGGAAAAGAATGATGGTACTGCAACAACGAATGCACTTATTACCAAGTTGGAGTATCTTTCAGAGATTTTGCTGAAAGATGGAGCTGTGTACAGTGACGTTTCTTGGTGTTCTTTTGGTGCAACATAACAGAGAGAATGCTAAGAATTTAACAGATGTGAGGTAATAAACGGACCTGGACCATCTTGACCTCCTGTATGGCCTCTCGGACCGATCTCGCTGGAACCAAAGTTGGAACCAGCATTGCTGGTGCTTCACTGGAAGTACTAGGATAGTCGCCTCCCCTAACAGAAGCACTTGGTCGGACAGAGAACTCTGCGGAATCGGATGCTTTTCTCTTCCGGTAGGATGGCCTAGAGGAGAATATTTGCATAGTAAGTAGTTAGGCATGAAGCGCATAGCAAAGTACGAAGTACATCACAAGGTTCTAATCTCCACAGCAATGGAAGAAACACTTACTTTGGAAGAATTGTCCCTTCACGAAGGTAAAGCCAGTCGTTCGTGTACTCGTCGAACTCCGCGACCATGGTGACCACGTAGGAAACTCCTCTCCGGAATGACTTCTCCTGCGAAGGGGCCACGGCACGATCTTAAGCACGTCAGACCATCTCTTTCGTGGGTGGACACGCAAGGGTTTGGGCAAGAAATAGCACGGCAGAGCCACAGTGGCCAAGACAGCAACCTGGTAGACGATGACAGCCCCGTAGAGCCCCACGAAGATGCTAGAGACGACGGCAAGCAGGACGCTCCCAACCACCACGAGGGGCCAGAAGAGGATGGCGAGGCCGGCGATGGGCACGCAGAGCGTCTCCAGGAAGGGGCCCTCGCGGCTGATGAGGTCGTGCAGCAGCCTCTGCCAGCCCTTGAAGAGCATGTAGGGGCTCTTGATCAGCGCGATCACCGTGTAGAGCGGTATGTCCACGGCCAGCCCCAGGACGCCGACGAGGATACACGAAGGCACGTCCAGCAGCCTGCACAGTACAACCAAATATTTTCAGGGTTTTTTCTGCTGGAAAAATAAATGGTTTCTGAATGTGATTTTTTTTTCGATAAAGGGAATATATTAATATCATAAGATACCAATTACACCCAGCCTCTGCAACAACGCAACACCCTAATGGCAGTACGGATGCACACAGCCAAAAAAAAGAAAAAGAAAACTAAGAAACAAAAGTCCCGCTACAGCATTCTAGGCCTAGCAACAGCAATACATCCACCACCAAGACAACACCTGAAATACAGACTCTCCAAAAGCGACGCCTCCAAGAAAGAAACAGTGCATCAGCGCCGTCGTCGCCCGATCAAAGATCTTAGGTTTTCACCCTGAAGATAGTCCCCGCTCTCAAAACAATGCCTCCAACAAAGTCATTGTCAGGCACAACCAGTTAAGGCCAGACCTTGGATTTTCACCCTGAAAGGTAGGACTCTGAACTTCACCTGTGTTGCCGCCCCCACTTGCATACCACTGCTGCGAAGCCCGGAACACCAAGCAAGTCCCTCAACAGCGCGGAGACTTAATTCCCCATTAGCTAGACCTCCGATCCGGCCTTCATGATATTCTCTTCTTCTGACTTCACCATGGACCAAAATGTCACTTGGTGTCAACACGAAACGAGCTTCGCGCCGCTCCCTCCAGAACCAAACGGCTGGAATAAAAACATGGGTGCGCACGACCGAATACCACCCGATCCAGCAAACTCCAGGCAAAAAAGCACTGTTACATTCGCCAGCGGCACCTTCCGGAACTCAACACTCCGGCTAGATCAAGGAGAGCAGGCCTCAGGAGGTCTCCATCTTCGCGCAAGAGAAACCCTAGGACCACCACCTTCAAACTACGAAACAGATGAACAGGCCCCCTCACCGTCATCTGCTAGCCAGCGAAAACGAAGGAGGAATCGGTGAACGCACCATCCGAGACCCACGCGACCCAGATCAAAGATCGGGCCTGCCACGCCACGCGGTCTTGGACGCCGGTACCACACCATCCACACCTCGCAAAGTCGCTGCCCCCTCCTCTCGCCGTCAGGAGAACCGACGACGGATCTGTGTGGGAACCAGACCCGCAGCCACCACCACCCCCCATCGCCGGGAAGCCATGGAAGGGGCAGCTGCAGCCGCACACCAGGGGATCGCCGCCCCTGATGCCGTGCTCGCCTCCCCGCAGCAGCCACCCCAGCCGCCACAACAGATCGACGCCACGACCACCCCCCGACTCCCTTTGGCGCCGGGGACCGCCGCCACCGTGGCCAGCGCCGACGGCAGCGGCGGAGGGAGGGGTACGGAGGGGAGGCGGCGGCTGGCGGCGCTAGGGTTCGCCCAGGCGTCGCCCTGGGGAACGACGCGGGGCGAGAGCGAACGTGTGATTTTTTTTTAAAATGGTTTCTGAATGTGATGTTAAAAGTCAAGCAACTGCAATGTAATTTGCAGCGGTCAAGATTGGGCGCAGAACATTCTAACATGACGTGCAGTCAGGGGCATAGGCTTTCAACCAGAAATATTTACTGCCAAACAAAACAAGCACGTCTTTTTCTCATGGCGATGCCATCCCTATCACACGGATTACAACAGGGAGCTTAACAAATCCTAAACAGCTTTGGACAGAGGCGATCTAGCTAGCAGGGCAACAAGGAATGAATACCTTATGGAGTGGGGCTGGCGGTCGTCGGAGCACTGGCGGAACTCCTCGAGGTAAGCGGGGTAGGAGTGGAAGCACATGTCGGCGAAGTCCCTCACCACAGTGCAGCTGCCCTTGATCGTCCCCCATGTCCCGTCCTGCACAAAATCGCCTCCATTTTAGAAGACATTCTCAAGAGTGTCGATGGTGGGCGCACGTGTCGAGCTTACCACAATGCCATGGATGAACTTGTCGGACTCGCTCTCCTGCCGGAACGCTTCGAAGGTGGAGATCCACGGCGTGGAGAAGCCATAGCCGAGAGCCACCAGCGCGCTGCCGAAGATGCCCAGGCCAAGCCAGAGGCCGAACAGCACCGGCAGCGCGATGGCCAGCGCCAGCTTCAGGCCAGCGTTGATGCGGTCCGTCCTGGGTTCAGAATAATCAGAATGCAGACGGCAGATAATCAATCAAACAGTGGGACTACACCAGCAACTAATTAACTATTCTCTGGTCAGGTGGAACATTTGATTCGCCGGCAAAAAGTTGAAAATTGGCAGCAGAATATTTACTTCCGAAGACCATGAAGAAGGAAGGAAGGAAGAGTCGAAACTTGCCCCTGAACATTCAGAAAATGCTCTGTTTCTTGTCTGACGAACCCAGTCAAATACTCTGTTCTTACGCGAAAAAAAAACAGAGGAGATCAACTAATTTCGTTTGAGTTGGCGGCAGCTTACTTGATGACGGAGTAGATGGTCCAATAAACGTGCGCCGGGAAGAGGACGAGGATCACGCCGACGTTGCCCAGAATCATCAGCGCCGCCGCCACCGGGCCGACCACCATCGCTGCACAGCCATTTTCCCAAACGAAGAAGAAAACATGAGCCACAGCCGCACCAAAACTCGGGGCAGGAACCGGCGAGACGAGATTACAGCAGGAGAGACATACCTTTGATGCCGCCGAGGAGGAAGGCTGCGCAGAAGGAGAAGACCACGTACGCGACCTGCATCGAGTTGTGCATCGACCCCATGGTCCCCGTGTAGTTGTCCGCCACCCACGCCTTCACCGTGCCCATCGATCGATCGACCGCCGCCGCCCCTCCCTCACATCCACGGCGAGCCCACTCGCCGCCGCGCCAACAACGGCGAACCGTAGTACCGGCAGCCCCGGCAAGAATCAAAGACAGCCGCCGGGACTGAAACTTTCTGCGCCTTCTGCAGGACGGAGAGCACAAGGGAAAGGGAGGACAGAGCAAGAAAAGAAATCGCTCGTCCTCGCTTTCGCGGGAATCTGCCAACAGCGGTTGCGGAACGAAAAAATCAGCAGCAGCGGCTTGCGGGTCAAGCCGTATGGGGAAGAAAAAGCGATTATAAAGGTCGTTGATCCGCCGGGTCAAGACGGCGGCTGCGTTCTTGCTCCCGCTCGTGAGAAAGAAGACGGGAGAGGAGAGGGAGAGAAGTTTCTGGGGTTTTGCAGAGTTAGCCGAGACGATGGAGCCTATCGTTTTCGTCTGTTTGTCTGGGCAGTATCCACTGCTGGCGCGCGCCGTGCCGCCGTGACGTGGTTTTTAACGGCGTTGGCTGGGAGGGAGGTCAAAGTTAACGGTCAAGGCGTCAACTTGTTGACCATGACTGTGTTAATGGTAAGCGCTGAGGTTTGCTTTGTTTGCTGACATTTCTGGTGATCTATCTGCTATACCTTTCCGCACACGCGGTATATAAAAGCCATAAAAAATACTCCTTCCACTTATAAAAAAATGTCTTAACTTTGTCTAAAGTACATGTATCAACACACTAAAACAGCAAACACGCTAAAACAGCTTCTAGATACAAGTATATTTTGACAAAGCTGAAACATCCATTTTTAGGACGGTGTCGATTGATGTGAAGATAGGATCACACACTTAACACTCAACATCGGTAGGATAAAAATGAGATATTAATTATGGTGAATCGTAAGAATTTTCTGAGTCTCGGATGGGATCGAAGATAGCACGAGGAGCTTCAAAATGGTCTAGATAACAAGATTCATATATGAAAAAACACTTTTTGGGTTCCATAAAAGTTTGGAATTTTTTCGATATATCGGGGGACGTTCTAGAAGGTTCTGAAGGTGCCAATAGTGGGACCCACACTTCCTCGATGGCCCACATGGACCAATGGGGTGCGCACAGAACCACATGGGTCAGGCGCACCGGCCCCCTAAGGCCCATGCAACCAAGCCTCAAGGAAACCCTAAATAAAGAGGGGGCAAGTTTCCCTCCTTTGGCCGCACCTCTCAACTTGGAGGGGGCGGTTGGACGGGCGCCAGCCTAGATAAAATAGTGGGGTGCCAGGGTATGGGCACTTCAACCCTATCCTCCATACCCCCATACCCCCCATGATGCCCCTCTCCTTCCTCCTCTTCCTATCCTGCACGTAGGCGAAGCCCTGAATGCGGAGCTCTCCAACATAGCCTCCACCACCGTCGTGCTGTTGGCATCTAGATCTGATCTACCTCTTGTAGGAGAACGTTGCATAGAAAACAAAAATTTTCCTACCGCGAACACGCAATCCAAGCCAAGATGCAATCTAGAAGACGGTAGCAACGAGGGGGTATCGAGTCTCACCCTTGAAGAGATTCCAAAGCCTACAAGATGAGGCTCTTGTTGCTGCGGTAGACGTTCACTTGCCGCTTGCAAAAGCGCGTAGAAGATCTTGATCACGATCGGTTCCGGCGCCACGAACGGGCAGCACCTCCGTACTCGGTCACACGTTCGGTTGTTGATGAAGACGACGTCCACCTCCCCGTTCCGGCGGGCGGCGGAAGTAGTAGCTCCTCTTGAATCCGACGGCACGACGGCGTCTGGCGCCACGAACGGGCAAAGACACCTCCGTACTCGGGTCACACGCTCGGCTTGTTGATGAAGACGACGTCCACCTCCCCGCTCCGGGGCCGGGCAGCGGAAGTAGCAGCTCCTCTGAATCCGACAGCACGACGGCGTGGTGCTCTGGTGGGCGGAGA